>NC_045140.1:17822811-18126504 GCF_008831285.2 Nymphaea colorata
AGATCCTACTGTACTTCCAGGTTGCTATTACCATACAATGCATCACAGATTGGTAGATGCTTAAAATCAGTTGTTTAAGTCCATAGATGAAATTTTAAGATTATAATCTTTTCGATGATTTTAATCAAACACGTCCACTTAACATTAACACATTTTCTGATTCAATTTCTACTCACTTTGTGTTTGCACCCCATTCAGTTTTCATTTAGCTCCCCACTTAATTCCTTTTTGATCCCCCTAGACTTAATTGACTTTGAAGAAGTTTTTTTGCACCTTTTTTCTTAAAAGGTTTTAGTGCTTCATTTCTCATTTATGTTCTGTATACCAGTTCCCGCTTCTGACTCCCTAGTTTGGCAACTAAGACCATTTTCATCATTTCAGAAAAGACCGTCACAATTAACTTTCAATTTTTTGATCAAAAATTTGAATTCATGAAGCAGGAATTCAACTTTATCACCAGAACAGACAACATGTACCAAAAGGACTTTTGAAAGTGATAGCACCACAGTAAATTTGAAATAACAACCTTGAGAAAATATGATAGAACCATTGAATAGGTTTTTTTTGTCTATTTGTAAAAAAAAAAAAAAGGAAAGGTATTTCCTAGTTCTTAACCTTTTTCCAACTACAACAGTCAACCAAAGTCAAATTCATCTAGAAAAAGTATCAGAACAAGTTAAGCATCGCTCAGCTAAAGCCAATCATAAATCTAAAAAAGGTTGTTGGCCACAAGGTGCAGTTGATACAGCTTCTTGCTCAGAACATTACAAGAAGCAAAGAAGAACAGGCAATCAAATTGGACAGCCATATAAATAAATAGAGACAACCCAATACCATGCCCAAGGGACCTGAGACCCTGGTGAGCCTAAAGGTCCTTTTTCCATCATTAATTTTCGTCAGTCAGCAGACATTATTGGCAACTATAAGAAGATCAGAATAGCTTCAGTTTCGAACAAGTAAAAAGGAAAATGTATTAGAGCATACCCATCAACATCAAGGTCTCCACACAAAGATTCAAACCGTGGGTCCCGCACTTCCTGTTAAAAAAAATATATAGAACCTGATATCACTGAAAAAAGATCTAGAAAGATATATGGAGCATTATAGAATCCCAAAGGATGAAGTTAAAATATACAAGCATGCTATATGAAAAGCCTAATTCACTATTTTACCACAAATAATAAGATAAGCAAAAGATAAGTCAGTACCCAAAGAAATATGTTACTGGGGGAAACACTTCAGCAACACATATTCACAACCTTTTTGGCTCATATATCATTTTTAGTAGGCACAAAGAGGAATGGTTAAATCAAGACGTTGTATCTCAGACCATAGCTTAATTATTCCACCAAATTATTCTCTTTTCAGATTATGATATATTCTCAACTTCACTTTGTAGCGGTAACCCTCAACCGAGGAAAAGGTAAAAATGCATCCTATACTTATCCATGTGCTGTTGTGGCTGCTGACAGTAGCCATCTCCATTTCTACCTGTATCTTATAACATCAGATCCGTGACTACTTTTTGGATAAAAATTTCAAGAATGAGATCTTTGAGCATGTATTCCTCATAATAAAATTTCATGCATTCATTTCTTCTTAGCAGTAGAGGGCAACATGAAGCACATATTCAATCATCATAGTTCACATATTCATTCTTTCTCAACAATAAAAGCCAACATGGAGAATAGGAAAAGACAGATAATATGGTTTAACTGCAAGAGGGGTGTTTATTATCAATTGGAAGTAGTTTTGACTTTCCTAAGGGCAAGTTGCAGCACCGACTAATGTGTCTCTCCATTAAGTTCTAGTTGTCTAGAACAAAGTAGATTAACTTGAGCTTGAAACATGCAAGGCTGCAACACCAAGGCCAACTTGGATTGTCCAACTACTTCCATATCCAAAATTAACCATGTTATTATGCATCCATCAACAATTTTACATCATTTGTTCTGCAGAATAAGGTCCACGTA
Source organism: Nymphaea colorata (assembly GCF_008831285.2). Taxonomy (NCBI): domain Eukaryota; kingdom Viridiplantae; phylum Streptophyta; class Magnoliopsida; order Nymphaeales; family Nymphaeaceae; genus Nymphaea; species Nymphaea colorata. The sequence goes on from NC_045140.1 coordinate 17,824,785, forward strand.
TACCTAGGAGTTCATGGTAACTAATCAGGCTTGGGTCACGAGTCCACAACCCAGAAGCCACTGTCTCCACAATGACATCCCCCTCCCAATATCAAGGTGTTTTTTCTCTATGTTATAGCATCACTCACACTAAATCCTACCAAGTCACATATTTGAAGTGGTAGGTCCGTCTAAGGGTAAAATGTTGAAGAGATAAAGTAAGCTTGTGCCCAAACAAACACGTACCCACGAAAAAACATTTGAGAACACGCACCTTTTTGGGCACCTCAATCACTTGTCTGAGCCTCTTCGCAGGCTTCTTGCTGCTAGCCTCCATCGGCCTAGTTCCAGATTACCAATGTGAGTGAGTGAGAGAGAGAGAGAGAGAGAGAGAGAGAGAGATACCTGTTTTTGTTCGCTCTTGCGTGCTTATTTTGGGTTGAATCCTTCTTCAAGTTCACGGAGACGAACCCGCTGGATCGAGCCCTGTGAAGCTCCTCGAAGCTAAAATCCGCGAGCTCTCTCTCTACCTCTTCCTGAAACAAGCGACAATAAAGGAAAAAACCATGAAAGCTATAGCAACGCAAAGCATTGGGTCAATCACACAAAGGGAACCAACCTCTTCAGATGAAGAACTCTGATCGGAGTCCATCTGGTTTTCCGGTTTCAGGTTGTTGTTGGACGTCATGGTATGCCTCGTCCCTCTGTCTCTCTTCGACATGGTGATTGCGTGCCTGATCTCTCTATCTCTGTCCCCGCGGGTGGATGCAAAAATCCCAAAAACTTGCTCCGTCCTCAGCACGAATGGGGCTCCGACTCCTTCAGCCAGAGAATTTATAGCATATTTTCCTATTGCTTTAGGGGTCGTTTGATGGCCTGGAAATCTGGAATTGGAAATATATTTCTGGAAATATTATTTCCTGGAAAAAAGGAATGAGAAAAATCTTTTTGATTTCCATTTTGATGTGTGTGTGATAATTGAGAAATATATTTTCAGAAATATATTTTTTAGTTTGATGAAAAAGAAATATATTTCCAGATTTACATAATGAAGAAAAAATTGCAGAACATGAAAAGCTTCAAACCTTCTTTTTATTTCCATGAAATACATAGTTGCTGAGAATATAATAGAACCAATAATTGCAAAGAAGTAAAGCAGGAAAAAAAGCTGATGAAGAGAAGGCTGAAGAGGAAGAGTGCAGGAACAGACATACGAAGGCAACACAAAAGCATGGCCACTATGTCATTAATTAGTTCAATAGGAAGATGACAAGGGAGAATATTTCATGAAGATTACAAGAAATGAATGAAAGAAGACCAAAGAGCACATCAAAGCATTCTCAGTCTCCCACCTAAGCCTTCCCATCCCAACAGAAAGAGCAAAGCAGTCTACCCTAATCTTCCATGCAGGCAAATTAATGTGAATCGCTGTTTCCAGAATGTGCACCAGTCACAGTTAACCCTCAATAATAATCTTGTGACTGGCCCATATCCACTTTGACGCAGATTTTCCTATCAACAAGCATAAGGGCATAGCAATTGCTGAAGTAGAAATCAGTAACTAATGACATTGACGACAGAAAAATCCAATGATATTAGCAGAAACATAAGAATTAGTTGCTAATTTTGCAATTACTAAATGGATAATATATCATGTTATCCTTTTTGCATAAACTAAATGGACATATTATTTTTGCTGTCATTTTTTTCCATAATGCCCCGTTCCTCTAAAAAGGAAGATTGAAATTGTTTTAACAGCTAGTGGAACTACATATCATGTTTGCTTTTGTTAGAAATATGGACTAAAGAGACAAAATAAAGATCATATACCAGTATCTACTTACGATGTAACTCATTCTCACGGATGTCATCATCAAATCTGCCTTTTGCAAAACACAATTCCTTGAACGTACGTGAAAATTATAACCAAAAATATAATTTTTCATTTCTACATCTAGGATTTTATAAAGTTCTAGAAACCAACAGTGAAAGGTATAACTTTTTGGGCTTCTAATGTTCTAACTTTTTGGGCTTCTAACTTTTTGGGCTATTGGAAATGAAGATTGCAGATATATGTTTTTCTTTTTTAAACTCTCAACCAATGAACAACTGGATTGTTTATCAGGCTACATTTAATACTCTTTCTGCTGGAAAGAATGTACATCTATGAGGGAGTATTACATCTATGAGGGAGTATTAAAAGATCAGGAACAGGTACAAACCTAAAAAGAACTGAATAAAGACCCAGTTTCTATCACATAGAGAAGATCATACAATCACATTGTTGAGGATAAACGCAGCCAACAAAAAACACAATACAGATGCTTCTAAGTACAAGATAACGACCGGAACAGAGTTTGTCTTTTCCCCACTCTCTCCGCCAATCGAGCTGCTATTACGTAGTCTACTTACCAAATTCTCCACATACACTGTCATCATAACAGGGAACCAAGCATCGTTACCTTTTCCTTACTTCTACTACATTCCGGTTGTCTTTCACCAAATACTCCGCATAACCCATCATCCTAACCCCGAAACGAGCATCAGTTACTACATAAACACCTGATTCTAAACTCTCTACAAGAGCACTAAGCTATTAGAAGTACTTCCAGACGTTTTGTGCAAAAAGACACACAGAAATCACAATTACAAGGCAACTAACAGATGTATGCAACAGAGAACTCCAGAAAGAGCTCGAGGACATGGACCATCTCTCGCAGCCATCGAAATTTTCTTGTGAACCTTTCAAAGAAAGCTCCAGAGAATGACAAAGTGTGAAAAAAAGCGCAAACGACTAAACGATAAGCAGATCATCGACAGAAAGACAAGAAGATCAAGAGAACGTCGAACCTATCCCTAAATTTCTTGTCGGTTAGTTCAAATCGACTAAGAAGATGCTCAGAAACAAGCAATCGTTCCGCTACTGCAGATAACGAAACACTAAGGTAATAGAAGCAGAAGTGGAAACTTTGGGAAAGCAAGTAATGGTTTTCGCTTGGAAAGGGAAATGAATCCAGATTATTCACAACAGGGAAAATCAAAGACGAACAGGGAAAAAAAAATTCAAAATTTCCCTCACCTGCAGAGAAAGCCACGCAATTTTCCTTCCCTCCGGGATCGTCGTCCTCTCTCTTTCTGTTTCCTTTTCTCTTTCCTGACCTGCGGTAACAGGGCGAGCCACAAGATACTTTCAGAATCGGTTTAAATTGCCGAAATCCGTGTTTCCCCACACGGATTTGCTGCACGACCGAGAGAGGAAGAGACCGAAGACTTGTTCTTGAGTTTCTTGCGAGAGAGACGACGAGGGGAGGAAGAGAGTGAGAGGACGAGACGGACGACGAGGGGAGGAAGAGAGTGAGAGGGCGAGATGGACGACGAGGGGAGCAGGAGAGTGAAAGGGAGGGATATACGACGAGGGGAGCGAGAGTGAGAGGGCTTGAGAGGCGACGAGGGGAGCAGGGAGAGTGAGAGGGCGAGAGAGACGATGAGGGGAGGCGGCAGCGGCAGGAGGGAGGCCTGCTTGCGATGCGAGCGTGCACCAACGGGTAAATTATTTTTTTTCGCGTTTGATAAACCGGAAAAATTTTCCGGTATTTGAATTTTTTTTCTTTTGCTACAGTGCTTTTTCATGGCCTTAAGTTTGTCGACCCAGTTTTGCCTAAGTTTTTACTTTTTCATAAATTAAAGTGTAGGAAATTGTCCTTTTTCAGGTTCATATTTTGCTCACAATCTTAAAAAATCGTCTCATATAACTTTTTTTTTTTTTAACAAAAGCCATCTTTAAAGGGGGCGACTTTTAAAGAGATTTCTTCGACCAAGTGGTTTACTTGGAGAAACAGAAAAAAGGAAGGACTACAACAATAACAGGTGCCACTTGAAACCCTTATTTTTATGTAAAACTTATGTTTTATCTGGAGACAAAAAAGCTTTTTAACATTTTTTAGATTATAAAGAAAGATAATTCCAAAATAACAGCTTTTTTAAATAAAAAGGTAGCTTCAAAATAAATGTTCAATTGCACTCTATTATAGTTTCAAGGTGGAACTTATTGAAAGCATCCAACCAAAGTGAAATAAATGCTTACTCTATATTTTCAAACGGTACTGGATTTTTTTCATTACTACAAATAAAATCATCTTTCTTTTTGAATTATTTTTAAGAATGAGCTAAATAAAAATAAAAGAAATTTTCATAAATAGATTTTAAAATATAGCCAAGACAAAGTTTGTGCCTTTTCAGATATCCGTTAAATATTCAGTCCATTCATGTCTTATTCCTCATTAACATTTTGTTCTTTTTTAAAAATTTTAATTAACAGTGAGTAGCTTTTTCCACCGCTTTGCTACTGGCCTTCTCCATGCCCACTATCTCCAAGGTTCATAGACCTTGCTTTGAAACCTAATACAGTTCAAAGGAAGAGTTCACTGAGACGTGACAACGGCATGCACTTATGTTTTCTTTTGGAAAACAGTGTAGTTAGGTCCACTGTTTGAGTTTTCAATTCTTGAAACAGGAACATTGTATTCTTAAAAGGTATAACTACAAAAGAGGACCTGCTAAGCATGGCCAGTCACTAATGGCAAATTAAATAAGCTATTCAATAAGCGAATCAGATGTCTAAGGGCTAGTACATTATGAGACCTAACATACAGTCAATCACAACCTACAATAGACCATCATCAACAATATGAACTATGTACGTTAGGTGACATAACGTATGCTGAATAGTTGTGGATAATGAGTTTTTAAATTTCGCATGTACAAAGTTCATGCATGTTAACATTGGTTGATAACATGTGTAACATTGGCTGATAACATTGCACATTAACTGCCCCAAAGAACACTGCGAAGATCAATAATACAAGAAGACTGCTAATTCATTGCACTAGGAGTACTCCAGATCAGCCACCATCATCCCCTCCCATTTGGCTTCTCCTGCTTTCACTGATGGTAGCATATTTCCGACCTGAATTCTGTGCATAATTAGTCTGAGCGCCTCCATTTAGCTGGAAGCGGCCTTCTTTCTTCCATTATGCCTCTAGAACCAGTTTGTGTTATTAGAGGAGACACCTGCAGCCCCTTCACTCCAGTTTCTCAATTGCAGCCACCTTCCCAATAAGCCCAATTCTACTTCATCTCGCCCACCCCATGCTCTTAGTTAGACGTTCCAACTTATACTGATCTGTGCTACTCTCCCACCAGACTGCACCTACAATTCTGTCTCCGGTTCTCAACTAGTTAACAATTTGCACTTCTTCCTCCACCCTGGAAACCTGCTCTAAACTGTTATTACATGGCGCCCGTTGCTTTCTAAATCTCAAGTAGCTTCCTACCTCTTTCATCCACTCAGAGACCTTGGATCATATCCTGACATGTCCTCCAAATTCTTTTCCTGGTCTGCATGCTTGAAATGGAATTTCTATGCCCATGCGCCACCTGATATCTAGCCTACCACAGCTTCCATACTACAATGTGGAAGGTGGAAAACCAGCAGCTTCGCAGCCCCTTTGGCTGGAGCTTCACCAGCACCAAATCTGAAATTCTTTGTAAAGAGATTGCCATGGGACTCTACTTCCTCCAAACTCTCTCAATCTATTCCCACACGCATTTGGCTACTTTGCATCCTATAAGGTTGTGAAAGTTGTTTCTCCTCCTCCTAATGGCAAACATAGAATCTATTGGCAAGCGGATTGCCAACCTGTTTTAATCTATCTCGCATAGAAAGGCATTACCTGCAGGGCGATGTAGAGGAATCAACAGGCTCTCGTTGGCGCCTGTAATCCAGCGTTCCAAATCCAGGACACGAAACTAGTTGCTCATGTCAAATCCCAGGCCACACTTCCTTGGGATCTTCATATACCGAATCCCCGAAAGTATTTTCATGAAGCTTTCAGATATATAATTGGTCACAAAGCCATAAAGATTGATATTTGGACTGGGCGCTGATGACATCTACAGCATCACGTTTACTTGCATTCTGCATCCAGGCAAGAGGCCATTGCTCAATGGAAATGGTCAAGTGCATGGGCAGTTACATCTCCAGTCTGAGTTCTAGAGCACCACCTTCAGGAAGTTAGGTCCATCCACAATGTGCCGTCCAGTACGCTGAAGCTATTTTACTTCATGAAGGGCCTACGTTCAAAGTGCCCAAGACCCAGCATCTTAAACTTCACAGAAAATTCAAGTCTACATCCCGAATTAGGATGACCATATCAAGTGTAAGAAGTCACCAGTAGTCTCTGCAAGAACAAGACCCTTCCTTGAAATGATGAAATCGGTATGCATCTCTAATAACAAGCTCACGCTTCATAACCTTTGAAATCAGCTTTGAATATGTATGACAATCGTCACAGATCCTCAGATTCTTTGAGATCCTAATCTTCTCTCCTCTTCTGGTATTAAGAATCCCAAAAGCAATAGCCAGTTTCTCACTGTGGTACATGATTATGTGTTCTTTTAGTTTCTCATCTATATTGTATGCTACAACTGCTGTATTTGGCACGTAACCGGCATCTTTTAGTAAAAGGTCCAAGGTCGTTAGTTGCCTAAAAATCTTCTCTGCATCAGGATGTGTCCGATCTTCCACAGTGAACTTATGAATTTTGTTTTTAATCTCAATGAAACTACAGCCTGCTACCTTTTTTAATCCTTGGTCTTTCAGAGATACTCTCGTCCTCACAACATCATCCCATCTTCCTGCTGCAGCATACATGTTTGCTAGCAACACACGATGGCCTATGCTGTATGGATTTAACAACAGAATTTGTTTTTCAACAAGCTCGCCAAGCTTGCAATTTCCATAAAGACGGCAAGCGCCAAGCAGGCTTCCCCATACACCAGCATCTGCTGCCATCGGCATGCTCTTGATAAGTTGATAAGCTTCATCTAGTCTGCCAGCACGACCAAGGATATCAACCATGCAACCATAGTGTTTTAATGCTGGTTTAATGCCATAATCCTTCTCCATTTGACGGAAAATTTTGTATCCTTCGTTCACTAGACCAGAATGGCTGCAAGCAGATAGCAAGGAAATAAAGGTCACTTCATTTGGCTGCAAACCATGTTGCACCATTTCTTTGAACAGTTCAAGAGCTCTTCTTCCCCCTCCATGCATTCCCTCCGCCCCTATCATTGCACTCCATGAGACCACACTTTTCTCCATCATTTCGGAGAAAATTTCTCTAGCTATTTCTATGTTACCACATTTGGCATACATATCAATAACCGCTGATTGTACCTGAGAATTTGATCCCAAACCAATCTCTGTTACATAGCCATGCAACAGTTTTGCCTTACGTGAAGCCCCCAACTGTGAACATGCTGAAAGAACACCCATCATGGTGATCTCATTGGGTCTTATTGCACCTTCCACTGCCAACATCTCATGAAATAGCTGCAAAGCTTTCTCAGGCATCAAAGCCTGCTCATAACCACCGATCATAGCACTCCAAGAGACCACATTTTTTCTCTTGATTCTGTTGAATACCGCATGAGCAAGCTCCAAATTGCCACACTTAGAATGCATATCTACCAATGCAGTGGCAAGTGCCACATCATCCAAATAGGTTCCATTTGAGAAATTCTGCTTAACCACATAACCATGCACACATTTTGCCGTCTCACAGCTACCCAGATTTCCACAGCATGGTATAACTATAAGCAGAGTGATGCGGTTAGGGAACACTGTTTTGACAGACTTCATCGCCTCAAACATAGCCAAAGCCTGTTTCACTTCTCCATTCCGTGAGAAGCCTGCGATTAATGCATTCCACGAAACCACATCCTTTTCGTCGATCCGGTTAAAAACATTCACGGCATCCTCTAGATTTCCACATTTCGAGTACATGTCTACCAGTGTAACTTTGATGTAAATGTCTCCTCCAAATCCAACTTTAATACTCAAACAATGAACTGAAGCACCTTGGGGCAAATGATCCAACGATCTGCAAGCAGTAAGAAGGCTGGCAACTGTCACGAGGTCAGCCTGGATGCCTTCCATTTGCATCCGAGAAAACATAGCGAACGCACCAGCAAGACAACCATTATGAGAGAAGGCAGAAATAAGGGTCGTCCACGCAACCAAATCTCTTCTGGGCATTCCATCGAGCACTTCTTGCGCGTCATCCAGACGGCTGCATTTGCCATACATGTCCATCAATGCCGTCACAACAAATGTATCAGACTCAAACCCAAGCTGCGCAATGAAGCCATGGATTTGCTGTCCAATATACGGATCAGAAAGGGCAGCGCAGGCCTTGAGAAGGAGCGGCAATATGGAAGCATTAGGAAGGACGCCTTCTCTGAACATCTGCTGGAAAAGAGCAATGGTTTCTTGAGGTGGGGAGCCATTAATGGCACTGTTGCGGATGATGGTGTGCCATTGAAACGCATTTTTTCCTTGGTGCTTTTGATCTTTGGTACGGGAAGAAGATGGAGGGCAGTTGGCTGCCTTTGAGCTAAAAAGCCGGCAGAAAACGGCGGTTATCTTGGCAGCCTTTCCTCTCGTAACGTATGGGGACCATTTTGTCATTTTTGCAGAATTGGGGCTCCGGAAAGAACAGAATACAGGGTAAAAAAGTGATCCGGCTAAAAATCAAGCCACCCGTTTCGTGCGTCCGCGCGTATCCACCAGGTAGCCGACGCCATCATGCGCAGAGGCTTGTATCTAATTGGAGCTTCATTTGGACTTAAATTCGACTCAACTAATTTTGATCCGGATCAGGCTTGAACCAGAATCCAGGTTGGGTCTTGAAACGTGTTAGCATTGGATCCTTGGTTCGTAGGACAAGGATTATCACTAGATGATTCAGGCCAAACCCAAGACCTGAAGAGCAATTAACTCTGACTTAATTGTGTCTAGGTCTTGGATCTAGTCCACTGACCCCTATATGGGGGGTCAATCAGGTGATGCCATCCAATGTAAGATTATGTGCAAATACTCGTAAAATCTTATCTTTTTTGGGATTACTGTAATCAAGTTCATGAATGTTTCATTTGATAAAAGGCCATCGAAAATTCCGCACATTTCTTGTTTCCTATTGGCAAATTAAACTCTCCCTCCCTCTCCCTCTGTCTCCCTCTGTATATGAGTGAAGCATGTAATAGCCTTAGAATGCAACAACATAACCATGTATTGCCATTTGTTATATGTATCCAACCGTTGGTATTGCTATCAGAAGACCACCGATCTGTTGCACCAACAAATCACAGAAGGCGCTCTTCAACCTTCAAGACCTACATCAATTTTCTCTCCCACTTCTACAAATATTGCATGACAAGGATGCTAAATCGGTGCGACAAAAAATCACTGACAGTGGCAACCAGTGGTGCTCTAATATGAGCATTCAAGCGGCTGCAGCCAGTAGCTCTGTTTCAGTTCTATCATCCGCATCACGTTTCTGCCGGTACTTCAAATCATTCTTTGAATCTCTAACAATTGCTTTTGTGCCCGGACGAGGGAAATCAATGTCAATCAGTGGAATAAGGACCTTTTTCGTACTTCGGTCCTCTGGTCTTTTGGATAATGAGAGTAACTTTTTAAACTGAGACTGCTGACTGACTATGCGGCCGTTGCTCCATGGGGCAAAACTGAAGCACGATGAAGTTTGATTTCTGAGGTAGGTATACACAGCATTGGCTACAGGGAATACTCTTGAGTCGGCTGTTTTCTCCATGTCACCTCTTCTGTCATTAAAAGAGAAAAGGAATGAAGGAGAAACAGAAAAAGCAAAATTTCATTGCCTGGTAGATCAATCACAACTCATGTTATGGAACAATAGAGGAAAATCAAACATCCGAAACTTACACAACCACAACAGTCGCCAGTTCAGGAAGCTCCTCTGCGTTTACCATCATGTTGCATATGTCATTCGACCACACTGATACTGCAGTAAGCGAACCACCAATAGACATCCTGACCAAGGAAACAACACCATTGAGAGACCAGTCAAAGAGAATCGAAGGCAAACCAGTCACCAAGGATTGAATTTCTAACATGTAAGTTGTAACCAGCATGTATTTTTGTGACTGTTTTTTGTTGAACATTGACATGTGCGTGTAAAGTTTGATCTACTGATACAACCTATTGAATATATATATATATATATATATATATATATAGTCAACAACCAAGTTATATTATCAAGATATCCAACTATTTTTAGGAGAGCTGATCATTTATACAACAGTAGAAACAAGGCACGAGCAAGATAATTATACTCGAAACATAAACTAAACCTGTGGACGTCCACCGACCAAAGGAGCTTGGTACAACGGAATAGCTCCGGGTATAGCCCATGCTTAATTGCCTCCTGAAGAACCCTTGCAGCCCTTGCTTTCTGACCCAACCACCACAATGCATCCAAAAGGGCATTATAAAATCTCAATCCGTAAGCACAGCCTTCACATTTAACTTTGGCAAAGACATACTCCACCATCTGCCAATTAGATTCATCGTCATATTCCCCCTTGATCATTGTCCCAATTACTTGATGAGCATTGGACACTCTCGACGTTCGCATTTCATCTAGTACTTCATAAGCTTCGGTCCATCTACAATTTTCAGATGAAACATGCAACAGAAAATGAGACAGTTTTAAGGTTTAGTCGATCATGAAAGAATGTACATCAGTCACGTGCTATTATACTAAATGCTGTAAAAGCAAGGAGATTTCCCCTTTTTGCACTGATAATGAATAGCTAAGTTTGCATACAACCTGTTCTGCTCAATGGAACAGTTGAAATTTCTTGCAGATGTTAACGCATCAATTAACTAAGAAAAAGGAGGCTGCAACCAATAAGGAAACTGAAGCCATATCTAGCAACAAATATTCACTAAAAAAACAGCTAAAAATCTTGCCTTGGAGAAACATGTGGAACAAAATTGTGGCTGTATATGCACTTTTCAAAATATTCCTGTTCTTTATACTGTTCACAACCTTTGTTGAAACAAGTGCGACACTGACAGAAATAATGGAAGGACCTTTCGTTTGCAAATGAAAAGTTATAACGACCACCACCATAAGGTTGTGAGCGATACTTCTAGTCACCGATGGGCATTTTCATTTCACAAACAGAAAATCGAGCATCAACTTGAGGTTGAAAAATGACAAATGACAATCTAGAAACTTCTCATGAGAATTATATTTTTAATATATATACTTAAATAGGAGGCCTTCAGTTTTATCATGCACATGAAAAAGATACATGCCAATTCCCAACAACAGAATTTACCTTCATATACTAGTAAAGAAACTAGTTTCAATCATATAGAAAGGATTGAAGCTAGGGTCCTCATATCTGGTCGTGATCTTCCATCACAATCAACAGGAAGCGACTTAACTCAAGACCTACATGGTGGTCTGTCTCTTTTGCCTCAGCTATTCTCTTCAATAAACTAAAAACGCTACAAATCATTCTATTTAATCATGAGCGCTTATGTTGATTAATGACAAGTCTATTGCTTTGCATTTTACTTCTTCTTCGCTTCTTGTATGGTGTAAACACACACTAAACTATTGTCACAGATAGACCAACTATATTGTGAAGATCAATATCTTCAAATTGTAGTGTCGGTGAAATTTTTTTATTTTCTTGTTATTCTTCTCAATCCATCTACTCTCAGCTATGTGACATGTTCATATGTGCAAGGGTGCAGCTATGTTGTATGGACACTTCTCTAAGGATGAAAAGTCCGTATCCAACACTTTTAGATATTGACAGCAGCACTTCGACTCTTCACAATGACTGACTTTTTTTTCTTTATTTGGCAAAAAAATTAGTTTCCTGCTTTCTTGTTAAATGAGAAGAGGAGAATGCATACATATGCAGATCATGGAATATGTGGACCAAGTAAATATCAAGACTACGTGCATTGATTATGAGTTGTGCAAATAAACTTGACATCTCACAATGTGCAACATGAAAAATTACATTTTTAAAAATAGAATGCTAGTTGTCATCTACCTATTTGAAAAAGTAGCTTAGGGGAAACTATGTGTGTGTACATTTCTCATATATATGTGTGTCTGTGTGCATGTGAAAGTGTCTACCTTTTCGTGCAACACTCAATCAAGTAGCAATACTTGTGTCAGTATCCAAGTGACGAAATAGGATGGACATGGTGCAGGTGCAGAAAGCTGTCAAAAGTAGCCTGGCTATGTGCAAGGTGCAACTGTGGAAGCAGGGTCAGGTCAGAGAACTTCCGCAAAGAGAATAGTTTGTAGGGATATCATTCAACTTAGGAACAAATTAATAACAAATTTTCATCCCTCAACATAACTTTTAGATATTTGCTGTGCACTCTGAAGTCTGAACTAAATATTGATCAAAATGAGTGGGAAAAGAAAATAGTTAGTAATCCTAACCTTTCATTTTTTGCATAGACTGATACCAATTGACAATAGGAGATGACACTAGGCATAACTCCAGACTCTTTTATCGCCAGGAACTGTTCTTTGCTTTCCTCCACTAAACCTGCTGAGCAGTATACATTCAAAATAGCCTCCAGAGATCGCTCATTTGGAGTGCATCTAGCCCTCTGCATCTCCATATATGTGGTGAGAGCATTTTCATATTTCCCATTCTGTGTAAAACTCTCTATAAGACCATTGAAGGAGTCTTCATTTCTCTGAATTTCTGACTCGTTCATATGTGAAACAATAGCTTGAGCTTCTCTGTAAAGCCCTCCCCTACCAAACATTGCTATAAGGGAGTTGTAGGTCTCGATGGTTGGCAAACTCCCAACCTCTTGCATTGTGTTGAATGCAACAAGTGCTTCCTAATAAAATTTCCTACGAGTTAGCTCCAGCGTTTAACAAATGATACACAAGAAGGGGAAAAGAAAAATGAATAAGAAAAACTTCATTACCTCATAGAGTGCTGCCTGCCCATATGCCTCTATTACTCCATTATAAACCCCCGCACTAGGTACTATACCATTGCTTTGCATATGCAAAAGGATTTTCCTTGCGTCTTCATAAAGACCACCCTTTCCACAAGCAAAAATTAGCCCTTCATATGTCTCCATATTTGGGTCTACCTTCTCCTCCACCATGTCGTGGAACAATGTAACAACCTCATTAAAGTAACCGCCTTCGCCAAAAACATCTATCAGAATGTTATAAGTTGCAGCATCTGGCTCAGTGCTGCTAACCTTCATTTCAAGAAACAGGTCCCGAACTTCATCATACCGGCCATACCTCCCATACAAGTTCAACAAAATGCTATACGTCGATGCATTAGGAGCACAGCCCACCTTCTGCATCTGTCTGAAGACACCCATGGCCTCATTGATAGAACCCGATTGGGAATGTGCTTCTAACAATACGTTGTAAGAAGAAACATCAGGCAGATTTCCTGCCAACTCCATTTCCCTGAGAAGCTCGGAAACCTTCTCCAGTTTGTTCAATTTTCCAAAAGCCTCAACAAGGTAAGTATGCGTAGTTACATCCGGCACGATTCCGGCCTCATTCATAGTCCTGAAAACCATCTCAGCCTCATCTCCAAGACCTCTTCTACCACAAGCATTTAACAGGGTATTATAAGTAACAAGATCAGGCTGGATTCCCTCATGCCTCATCTGTGCAAACAATCCCAACAATCCTTCCCAATCCAGGCCTCCCCTCGCGCACGAATTGATCACTGTGTTATACGTCAACAAACTAGGGGCAATTTTTTCCCTCTTCATTCGAGCCAGCAGCTGCAGCGAAGTCTCGTACTGCCCGTTGCGACCGTAAGCATTAATCAGCGCAGTGAAAGAGAAAACACTCCAACTAACACCATGGTTGGGCATTTCTTCGAAAACTTCAGAGCACTTCTCTAGCAACCCTTCCCTCCCCAGAATTCCTATCATTATGGTATAGATGTGCTCATTCGGCTTGCACCAAATTTGCCTCTGCATGTACTTGAACAATCTAAGGGACCTTTGCCAGTCACCCCTTTGTGCGAACTCCTTAAAAACCAATGCAAAATCGTTCAACGAGAGCTTGTTTTTGAAAATATCAAGGCATCTAGCAATACTACCACGAGGGGGCAGGCTGCTGAGTTTATTTATCAAAGTCTCCACATCATAACTATATTTTCCTTTTTCAACAGTAACGGAAGGATTGCCCAATATCACTTCCTTGGGTCTTGCTCTGGCCATGAAAGGAGAAAATAACCCACTTCTACCGTGGCTTCTGGAGGTTGAGAAACCCCATTCAGAGGGAGAGTTTTCAGATGGGTATTTCTTGTTTCTGCTAAAAGCTGGGAAAAAGGAAGACCCAAGTGAGGAATTGGGGGATAAGGAGGGTTTTATGAGTGTACCTTGAGGAATGAAGCTGTAGATGGAGGTGAGAGCCATTTCTATCTCAACCTTGCGTTGACGAGAGAAGAGAAATTAACTTCTTCGAGTTCATTTGCCGATGGAAACGAGAAGAACAATGGATTCAGATGAACCAAACTGAAGAGAATGCGAAGAAAGACTGTTGTTTCAGATTGGTGCCTCTGCTAGGAGATAGATTTGGACGTTTGAAGAAGAACTCGCTCCGCTGTGTCAGGCGCGCGGTGGATGAGAAGTGAACGTGTCGGATCGGATAATATTTGGCATTGCAGAATCCAACTTAACTGGATCCAGCTAACTAGGACTTGGATTTAGATTCATACACAAATTGGATCAGCTAATGGGAATGCGTCAACCAATTGGGATTGATCGTTTAAGTTTGTGATCAACTGGTGCGACTAGACATGCTCGAGTCTGGCCAATTTGAGATCAGCAGAGAACAAGGAAGAAGCAACAGTTATTAAAGATGATACATGCTGTCATGGCTGACAAAAGCGCCTCATTAAACCAAAGACAACTCGTGTACTGAAAAGTAAAACAAGATAATATATACGTGCAGTTAACGAGTTTGAACAAAGCTAATGTGAATCTAATCAACCTAAACTGATTTCAACTAGTTTAACTCAACGACTTCAGCCTATCGGCCCGAACTCAAATTGTTTAATAAATGAGTTGATCGGCTCGAATATCTCGAGCTTATACGAGTAGAGAGCTCAATCAAGCTTGTGCTACTCAAATAATTGTTTATCCCTAGTTGCATGAACCAAGAAGGAATCGCTATTTCATGGCCACTTATTGCTAAGTCTCACTGGGCTCTCTATCCTTTACCTTATTGACCATTGCGTATGCCAACCTCAATCCCGACCTCCTTGAATTTCTATTTATGAAACCTAACCTTATACCTGTGTACCTCTCCTAAGATGTATGAGATTCACTTAACAAAGTTCATGGTAAAAAGTTTTGAATGCCCATTGCGTTAACTTTCTTATGCTGGCAAAGGAGCGCATCAAAACTCAAATTGAAGCACGATGTAAACGGCATTCTGAAGCACCAAAGCAAATCTTGTATTCTATGAAGACAAAAGGACTGGGAGTGAGTTTTTGCTGTCTTTTGCACGGTATGATAACATACTCCTGCTTTACCAGAACCTGGCTCTTCTTTGTCAACTGCAACAGGATATATATATATATATATATATAACATTAGACTGAAGTTACCAAGCAATGTAATGAGGAGGACAAAATCATTAGAACTCTCACTGGATTAGGGGATGACTCGATAGGTTAAGTATACAAATCTTAATTAATAGGCATTCCCCTTCTGAGCGTTAACCGTGTTTGCTCCATCATCCGACGAGAGGAAGCTCGAACGAAGGGCCCATATGTATCTAACACAACGTCTAAGTAAGAGAAACCACAGGAAAATCTGCTTTCATAGGTGACATCACAAAGGACATCAAGGGAGGCGCTGAACCAGGAAGCTCCAAGATGAGGGTGAGATTAAGATGCTCTAGCTGAAAAAAACCAGCGACCTAAAGGTGAACATCGGAACCTACACAACAAAACTCCCAAAGGAAAAAAAATCAGTACTCGTAAATGACGAATCAGAACATGTCTCTGCTGCTGCGACAACTCACCCACCCATGTCAATCCAGCGACAAGCAAAGATGCTAAATGCAACAGGTAATCTCACTGCCCTCGCATCTAAAGCTGAAAATCATAAGTGGGTGGTCGATACAGGCGCCACTGACCACATCACTGATCAACCAGCACGCCCTCGACCTTGAAAGATAGCCTTAAGCAGCGGTTATAGCTGATAAGACCCTTCATTTCTGTCAGTAGAGGTGGTGCTTTTCATTTCTAAATAATTCTGAAATATCTGAAGTGCTATGCGTTCCCAAGTTTCCTGCTGACCTGTTTTCAGTAAGCAGATCTGTGAAAGATCATGATTGTATTGCCCCGTTTTGGTTTCTATGTTTTGTTTCAGAAGTATACCCCGAGAGTAACTGAATGACTGATAGTTTATACAAATCAAGAGGACTGTATTATGTGAATGGCATTGATCAAAAAAATGAAAATATTCACAAAAAGTAAATTACAGGACTTGAGATAAGTCCATCCTTTGAACCAGATTTTTGTTTCATATTACTTCTTTTGTTTTATGTGATGCTTGTGGGTTAGCTACGTGTATGTAGAAGACACCATTTCCAAATTCTGAAAGTCAAAGGTTCAGGAGTTTACGACTTAAATCACTCAAACGTTGGGGCTAGCCCCAATAGAGTCTCAGGCTGGATTTAAATATTTTCTGTCATTTATTGATAATAAATCAAAAACCACTAAGATTTACATGCTAAAAAAAGACGAAGTTGCACATGCCTTCGAAAACTTTTCATCAAATGGTTTAATTCCGTTTGGTTTCAAAATACAATCGTGATGGTTCGACAACAACAGAGAGTTTATAATGAAGCCTTAGAATATGTTGTTACAACCCCACACCAAAATGGGGCATAGTAGACAGAAAAATAAACACTAATTAAATATTACCTGAGCCATAATGTTTCATATGAATGATCCTAAGTTGTTTTGCTCTACCGCTAACGTCGTTGCATTGTTAAATGACATGACTGATTAATTAGTCACCCAGCTTCAATCTCGATGATAAAATTTCGTTAACAAAAATTAACAAAAGAAGGTCTATATACATTTCTATTGTAGTTTTTGGCTGTAAACGTTTCTTCTCCTTCAGGAAAAATACAAGAACAAGTTGGAATTAAATGGACAACTAAATGCGTCTTTTTGAGATATTCTAATGTAAACGAAGGGGTATAAATGCGTTGATTTTGAACAACAAACTACAGCACATAGGAAGTGGCATCATTTGAGCACGGGCCCTTTAATTTTCTCAGTCCAGCAATTATTTTCTCTCTTTGATGTAGACACTTACTCATATACATAACTGTGTGCGGCATTGTTCACACAATTATATACAAAACAGCAATTATAACTGAGTGAACACATCATAAAATCTAACAATGGAGGTCTGAAAGGCCTCAAAGTGGTGGCAGGATTGCCATGAAAGGCAGATGCACCAGCAACGTGGAACTAATCTTGTGAGTTTCCTTAAGGACTAATCTACCTCATAACGTAACCAGATCAGACGTCATGCATGCAGTAAACTGCATAAACGAAGGCTTCCACACCTCGAAGCTGCCATAGGACCTTCGGGTAACTAAAGCAAAGGAAGCCGCATGAGGAAGTGGATGAAGCTAAGCAACTTATGGTATTCTAATGTCAATCGGGCAGGCAATCCAAGCAATCACAAGTCAACAAGAGAAAATTTCCCTCCTGTCAGAGGAAATCTAGTGAGCTAATAGCAATGGTGGTTGCTACATCCTGCAAATTTGTCTTAGTCAATGTCTTCCTTAACTATGTCACCATGGTACGTGCATATGACCCGCGTATCCATACCGGTATGTTGGTATGCCAAAACAAGGACATGGGTACGTTGTGGTATGTTTGGGTCTGGTTTCAGGTCAGAACCAGATTCAAACTATAATAGAATGTAAAAATGTAACCCGTGACGCTCGACTTGTCTTCTCCCTCTCGATCTTCTTTGGTCTTCCGGCAGGTGCTTGGGCAGCTGGCGAAGGATGTCCGGCGAGTGCTCGGTCAGCCACTGGCAATGGGTGGCGACTAGCAATGGACAGCGCGTCGGCGATGTCAGGTTTCTTCATTTGGCAGTTTTTAGGGTTGCTGCAATTGTTAGGGTTTTGACAGCTTGGGCAGCTCAGCTGGACGTCCGGCGGGAGCTTGGGCAGTGACTGGCGACGGACGGCGACCGGCAGCGAGTCAGCGGTGACAAGTTTTTTCATTTGGCTGTTTTTAGGGTTGCCCCAATTTTTTGGGGTGGGGTTTGACAGCTTGGACAAATCAATTGAGTGTTGTTTTGTTTTGTCTTCGACTTGTTCGATGTGTTCAATGGTTCCTTTTTTTTTTTTTTGGTTGATTTTGATTAGCAGCACGAGAGGATGAATTTTGTCGAGCGTCAGTTTGTTTTTTGAGTACTCTCGTGTTATTACGGTTGAACTAGATTCGTTTGTTAGGTTCTTTGTTTGTTTTGTTTTGATTTTTAGGGTTCCAATCCACATGTTTGTTGCCTTGTTTCATTATGTTGTTTTGTCCCAATTAGGAGTCATCTCTTTAATTTTTTTTTGCGGATGCCCTTGTCGAGTTTCGGACATGTTCATTAGTTTGATTATAACTTATAAGTAATGTAGCTTGCCATTGTTGTTGTTATATGCTGTTTTATGTGATGACATCATTTTTCTTATTTTTTTGAATTAAAAATATATAATTATCATCGTACCGATGTACAAGATTGGCAAAAATACCGTGCCTATATATTGCTTCTCCATATCCGTATCCGTACCTATGTGACATAGTTCCTTAAAGATATGGAAATAAAGATTAAAACTCCCAATCTTTAAATGACTCTTCACTGTGACAACTAGGCAACTATTAACATTTATAAAATCCAACACGAGATGTACTTATTGTTTGCAGATTAATCCTTATATGTTCAATTTAATTAATCGGTACCGGTTCTTTCTCTCAAAGGCACTTATATAGGTCATTTTGCGGTTTGAAGAAGAGTTTATTTTGATAAATTTAAGAACAAGGTTAGTCTAAGGAAAAAAGGCCCAATGTTTGTATTTGCACTTAAAATGGCAAGTGGAGAGTGGCACTACCCATTTCATTATGGATTCAAATTTGAACCGGAGAAGCTGGTCATGTTTGAACCGTATCCGATCCAATTTGGTGGAAATGACATCCCCTTGGATTTTGTCCGCTTGTAAACTTCATCTAAGCCATAATACAATGCAGCTGACTCTAGGAAAGAAATTTACTTCTGATTCTTGTTGTAAAGATCCAACATGAGATCAGTTTCAGATTTTTTTCAACTGCACTACATATTTCTATTAGAATACTCAACTTGGTACGTCACCATTGATTTTTTTTTTTCTCCTTGGTTAATGTCGACGATGACATCGTACTTTTATCATTTAAAGTATTTTCAGATCTTCCAAACCCCATGTGCTTGAAATGCAAAGTTGCCTTGGGAAGGGGAAGGCGGAGAGAAGAAAGAGAACCCAAATAGAAAAGAAATAAGTAACATGAAAAGTTGTGGGAAGAATAGCTTTCAAATGTCTGAGATTAAACTTGGCTAAAAGTTCTTGGAAAAAACGGAGAACCCATTTTCATCTTCTGCTGCAAAACTTTGAGGCATTGCTGCCCATTAGATGAAGGCATAGCCAGCTTCTGTATTGTTGCGGCAAATAATGCACGGTAGTTGGATTTGAACTTGTCGATGCTCCTTCGACTTGGTGATACTGATGAGCTGCTCTTAGATTGCCCTATGGGGGAAGCCGTACTAGTAACTTTTCACAAGAAAACGATGGGTAAGGATGAGATAACGTTTTGTCGACGTCTTGACAAATTGTCTGCAATTATTGATAATAGCACTTCAAGCAATGCCAAGGTTTGGAATCAGCTTGATATGAGATGACAGAGAATAAATCTGATTTAGGAGCAAGTGCACATGATCCTGTAATGATCTGTACATTATTCAAGAAAGATTTCACGGGTTGCTGGCATAAACATATCTTGCCAGACAGACTCACATGTGTGAGTTACATATAATGCTTCTGCAACTTGTTCTGGGCGATTGGATGTGGATTAGGTGATTGGATTCCATATTGTGGCTCATGAGTTGACGTACCAAAGATGCCTGCAGATTCTGCAAAAGGGCAGAAGGTCATTGATCATGACTTGGACGTATGTTAACTGCAGATGCAGCCAATTTTCTTTTAAGGGAGAGGGCAAAAGTGAGCCTGAAAATCTTGCACCACAGAAGAAGGAGAATTGGTCCACAATCAACTTTAATGGAGTCAGGGTACTCCTGCAATGGGACATGGTTTATTTTTGGTTCCTTGCATTCAGACAATCTGTCATGTATCATGTGGTCCACCAGTACATGCAAAATCTCTCTCTCTCTCTCTCTCTCTCTCTCGACTGAAGAACTCCATTTATCTGGGTAAAAGGTCGATTTAAGACCTTCAAGTTGAGGAAGTCAAAAGTTGGAAATCTAGGTTTATCACTCGGTATAATCTGGTAGGAATCTGCCTAGTCCCAGCTTGCATGAGAACAAAAAATGGGAAAGTAGATGAGCTGAACTTGCAGAATAGAATGTGTTCAAGCTTTGTTTGTTCGTGGCAGTCTGAGCCTCACCCTTTCTGATGATCTGGCTTCTTTACATGAATAACTACGTTTTCTGTGTTCAGCGAAATCTCAGGTTGGCTCAATTATAAAACAAATAAAAATCGTACTTTTCCTATGCAAAACCAAACACTTACGACTCAAGATATAAAATGCCATTGTTCAGCACTTAGAACAAGAAATTTATGCGCCAAATAAATCATCTTCTAAAATATTAACTCTTATTCATTAGCACTAGAACATGAAATTTGCGACCCAAAGTGGATGTTAACCATGCTAGGCCTTGTGAACCAAGCAGTGTTAAACATACACTGTTCATGTTACAATCATGCTTCCCTAGCTGTTGAACACACACAAACAGAAACAACCAGAACCACAAGCTACTCCTCTCCTTTCCCAGCCATACAAGCACTAATAAGAGAACCAGTACAGGTAGGTCCCTGATCTCAAATATTCTTCCCATGTAGTAAAACTTGGCATGAAAGGAGCAATATCTGAAAATCTATGTTATTATCTTTGAGCATATCATAGAGTCAAAGCCACACAATACAGAGATATTTACATACATCTTTTACAACAACAAATAAATATTGAGATACACTTAAGAATTAATAACTAGACAATGCAATGCATACCCCATTTACTAGTGAACCTTGTGGAGACAAGGAGAGTGCGACCTCTGTTTTCCTCTCTTCCATCCTTGGGTAATCCCTCTCAGGCCACAGTAATGACACTGCCTTTGTTATCCAGATCTCCACTCCTAAGGCTTGCCATTGCCTGAAAAGCAGAATGTCTGGCATTATGTTGCTCAGATAGTTTCGCCGACAATGGTGATGGTAACATACCGAGCCCACGATCCGAATCGACTGCTCCTAACGGTGCGCTTGCCAGCACAGGGACAGGCTTCACAATCTTTGCTTCCAGGGTTTCCGGCGCTTTGCTGGATGTGTTTCCAGCTTCTTCATCCAGCGCCATGGGGGCTGGAGAAACTGGTAAGGCCTCCAAGGAGAGATCCAAGCTACTTGATGCTGGATTTTGACTAGGTGTGTTTTCAGCACAAGTTTCCTCTTCCACAGG
This sequence comes from Nymphaea colorata, assembly GCF_008831285.2. Lineage (NCBI taxonomy): Eukaryota > Viridiplantae > Streptophyta > Magnoliopsida > Nymphaeales > Nymphaeaceae > Nymphaea > Nymphaea colorata. The sequence goes on from NC_045140.1 coordinate 17,846,436, forward strand.
AGAACAGAGAAACTGCAAAACAAGTTATGTGACATCAACCATCCTTGGAGTAATTAACAAGTGAAACTGGGGAACAATAAGTCGTATGTACTGGATTCAACATTTGCATCATAATTAACCAACCAAACTTCAAAGAGACAAGGAACTTGCAATCTGCAAAGGCCATAATTATAAACAATATCCGGATTGCTTTATGGTTCGGCTGCCTATTTTCAGGAACTCATCAGGAATCAGGAACAGTAATAATCAGATGGTCTTTGTCATGCTAAAAGCTCAGGATCACCAAAATGAAGGTGAATCTCTAGTTTTTCCATCAAAACTTTAATCCCAAAAGAAAAAAAAAAAAAAAGCATGCTCTTTGCTATTCTAAGATAGTCCTCGCAAATCTAGGTCATTTTGGAGACTAAACGAAAATATCCGATCAACTACCAAATCATTGACGAGAAAAACCTTGCTCACCCCAGAAGTCATTTTCTTCCAGAAGCAAATTGTGGGTTTTCTTAGCACCTTGTTTAAGATTCAAGCCAACAGATTTTCACCTACTTTTGAACAATGCAAACGTTAGAAATGATTGGGATCATCGGCAGGTCCTCACCGTATCTGTGGTAATGTCAAAAAGGCTAGACCGCCGTCTTCTCCGACTAAGATTATTGCGGCGAAGGAAATACTTCTGTGCGTGGCTAGCAACCTGAGTAGGGGTTCTGGTCTTGACGAAGTTCCTTGAAATTCCTCTCCAATCGCCCTTCCCAACCCTCTGCAGCCCAAGAAGAAAGAGCCTGTGCTCTTCTTCTGTCCAAGGTACACCTACAATACGAAATCATACCCACGAAACACCGGTCCGGTTTCATGCCATTAACATCCACATATATCTAGACACAGAAAAGGAGAAAAAAGAGACGCCATGATGAATCTCTACCTCTCTTTCTTTCCCGCGATCTGTTGGAGGCGTTGACGACATCATCGGATGTGTAGCCGGAGGCCGTGGCGTCCGCGTTCTGCTGCTGCTGCGGCTGATCCGCGTGCTCGTACTGCGATAGGTTGCTCATGCTGACACTTTTGCGGAAAGAGCCGTCGGTCACCACGCGCACCCCGAAGAGCATGAACCCATTTTCGGTGCATGTTCGGGAGTTGTGCCCGTCGTTCCCAGACTGCGAACAACTATGAGAAGACATTGGTGGCGGTGGTGGTAGAAGCAGCAGCCGCCACAACGCAAACAATGCAGAGACAATGAGGGAGAGGTCTAGAGCTTTTTATGACGATGGTGGGAGGGAGGGAGGGAGTGGCTCCTTCCTCTGCTTCTTCCTTTTGTCCTGCCTTTTCTTTTCCCCAAGTTGGCTGCAGGGATCGGAAAGGCTATATTATGAGCATGAGGGAAAAGGAATGGTGGAGGAAGGAGTCGACCTCCACCGTCGGCTTCGCATATTCGGTTTGTATTACTGTTGTATTTTCTTTTGAGCATATTGGTGAACTTGTTCAATTTCCCTGCAATTTATCTCAGTGGATCTCTTTGTTTTTATGTTGGATTTTTTTTCTTTTCCAACTTTTTTCATTTTAGTCCCATTCTTCTTATGTGGGTGGTTGATGGTTGGATAACGAAAGCTGCCAATCAATGTGTGGCGATGATCCTTTTATTGCCTTACTTAATGGCATGCCCACATTATGTTTATGCGCTTTTTCTTCCTCCTTCTTACTTTTATCAGTTCTTACATTTTATTTTAAGAATTTCCCTTCATGTACAGAAGGAAGCATATGTGCATGTGGATGTACCACAACTTAAAGACTTCCAACGGAAAGTACTTGGAAGTTTCTTAATAAGTGACTTAAATTTTGAACCAGCGACAATTTTTTTTAAGTATTTAAGCTTTTAATTATTTTTATATAATTTTTCATCTATTTTTCTAGAAAATGTTATTTACAACACTGCTTTGAACAAACACCAAAAATTGAAAGAATTTCCGTTGTCAGCTCGACCATGGCACTGTTTGGTTGTAAACCCTTTTGTTCAGTCCTATAAACCATCTATTTTTCATCATTTTTAATAAAAAGTTGTTTTATTTTTAATTACTTTTCATATTTTTTCTCCTTATATTTTTAGAAGAAGAAATACAATGGTAGTTTTTGGTTACTCATTATAACCGACTCAGCTTAATCTGCATGCAGCCTCGCCGATCCGATTCAATCTCTGGTTTTATTACCACTGGCTTGAACCAAAAACTTGCCATCTCAAGGTAGGTTAATTTGCTTTTGAACTAAGCTTCTCAATCATGCCATAGATGAATTTGAGGACAGTAACACACTATGAATCTATCCCATGAAATGGAACAGATTCATGGAACGATTATTACAGTGTTTCATGAACCTGTCCCATTTTTGCGGGCAAATTCATGGGTGCCAAACAACCCCAAAAAGTTCAAGCTGTTCTTTTCTTTAATTTCTTTCATCAGTAGCTTGTAAATGCACTCTTTCATTTGTTTTTTATTTAACTTGATTCCTTGTAGACGGTGGCGTACCCACGTTGCTGTCTCTTAAAAGTTTTTTATTTTTAAATGAAAATCTTAAATATTTATTCTTTTATATATATATATATATATGCCCTATCAAATTTGAGTATTTCTAAACAAGTGCCCCTCTAGCAAATTTTTCTGGCTCCTGTAGACACTACTTATACTATTATTTGCAAGAACCAACCCACATCTAAGCAAGTCGGACACATTTCTCAAAAAAAAAATGAGGGAAAAGGTACAAGTGATGTGTAGAAACATGAACATCAACATATAGAAATACATCTAACAACTCTTCTATTTAGCAAAAAATGTGCAAAAAAAAAAAAAAAAATCTTAAAAATGTTCATTTCTCTTTCCAAAGAATATGATGATATTTGTGACTATGATATCAGGCACAGAATCAAGCACCCACTGAGTCCAGTCCAACCCTAAAAGTTCTCTTCCACAACCCAACAGAAATTCAAGGCAGACCACTCTTTGGTAGGTAGGTGGGCAACTATGAGTTCTCTAGCAGACAGTACATTGTGCATGTGCACTATGACAACATTGTGCATCTTATGAATATATTAAACATTTTTTTTCTTCTCTTTACTGCTTTCTTTATTAGGTTTTGACAGCTTCACCAAGGGATCCACAGAGCAAGTGCCACAATTTGCTATTAGAAAAAGGGAATCTGGTGTGCTCACTGTCTTCTCTTTCAAAGCACACTTTGATGCAATTGGCTGCATGTGCAGCCTTGTTCCATTTATATAAATAAATCCCATGGAGGCAACTTAAAGTGCCTCTGCTTGAAGCCCTTGAGCAAATAAAAGTGCAAAGGATAATCCTCAAGAGGATCTACATGATTCTTGTGAGATCTTTACTAAAACACATATGCCATTAAGACTATATATATATATATAAATATATACATACTTCTTTCTAGTTTTTTCCTCTTTCTACCTTTGTCTCAATTGACCTAGCTTGTTTACTTAAGTTGGATCTAGATCTTGGACCTGGTCCAAAGTTGAATTCCTGAATTGGTTTGTGCCTGCTGGATTTGGGTGCCCCCCGAAACAAAAAACTCGGATCACGGCTCGATTAGTAAGTCGGATTCATGTTTGAAATCTGAATTATAAAAATAAGAAGAATAATTACTCCTGATAATATGTATGTCATAATACTGAAAATAGTAGTGGAAAAGGAGACAAAAGTGTTCTTTCCATATAAAAGAACGTTGCAATATGGCGATGCATCATATCTTCATAATGTTAGATGTAATAGAAACAATAAGTACCATCAATTTATTCTTCTGTAGTCTCTAAATCCAACAACCAAATACTGGAATGATCACATCATCTTCCTTGAACAAAAGAATTTGCTGTTCTTGGGACGTATAATAACGTGTTCAAGAACACAATTATTCTTCTTGTGAAACACCCTCTGGCTCTTATGGGTTCCCTTGTTCCTCAATTAAAGGCCCGTTTGGTTTTACCACAAGGTGTGATCACTTACTTGAAATTAACATTCCAGTTCAATCTCTTTTGACATTGAGTGGCTCTTGTTTTTCTGCAAGTTTTAGTTGTTCATAGCAATTTGCCGGCTTTTCCATGAGTTGCTTTGTCACATCTTACATAGAATTATTCACCATGCATGTTATCATTCATTTCCTTGATGTTGTTGAATAATTTAAGGGGCATTTGATGGCCTCGGATTTAAGATCCAAAGCGATTTGAGATCATTGAGAATCTCAGATCCGCAAAATTCAAAGTCAGTCCCCCCTCCGATTGGACCTTAATTCCAAGGATCTCAAATCTTCTTTTTCACACAACCGTAAAATCTAGTGTTTATTTATAATTTTATACTATAGATAAGATCCAGGTCTGATCAAACTGCTTCTCAAGCCCATTTCTCATATTGTTTCGAGTTTTTGGCAAATAGAAGGGCTTGTAACTGTTCTACGATTCATAAAATCAATCTTTCGGGTTGTATTCATGGCACTGTTCCGTTTGTCAAATGGACGCGTAGAGTTACTCAGATCTTGCATAACAAAATGCATCAGAGGCCGGGTCGGACTCGGATTCAACACACTACGAATTGAAAAAATCATCAAACCAGTAGTTTTGGACTACTTGGTGGCAACTATGGTCTAGAAGCCGGCGGCCGGAGTGCGCAGTGGGCCTGCAAAGCCTAATCCGACGAGGAAACTGAACGGAAGCCTATAGTTACAGGCAGGCTGGTGCGTAAGATGCTGCTGTCTCATTTCATTGACGACCAAAAGTTGCTTTGTTGCAAGTAGAAACAAAGGCAACCCTATAACGTGTTCCTGTTCATCGCCGGAATGACTGAACTTTGGCACAACCTTTTCCGGTCGGAGAAAAGTTGGTCAGTCGTGAACCATTCGCATTGGGCTCATAATCGATCACATTGAGCGTAGCATAGCTGGTCAACTTGACGATTCCATAGACAATCCATCTATAATTTGATTTAATGAGTACTATTTACTTAAATGACAAATACTCAAGTTGAAGAAATGTGTACTGTATTCATAGGAAGATGAAGTGGCTTGCTTCAGTTATGAGAGATTCTTTTGGACAAAAAAGAGGAATCCCCGGATAATGTAGAGCATAATATTTGTCTCCCATTTTTTGTACGGCGAAAAAAAATCCAGGAACGAAAATACACGGATCCCCATCAAAAGCCGTGGCCAGCGCATGGCGCCTCATGTTATGAACATCAACAGCTGCCGTTTTTCCACGTGAAATCTACAAGAAAGGCTGGGCGGGCTCACGTAGACGGCCCTGCAGATATGAATGAGACTGCACGAGAATATATCTTTTTTTCTGAATCATCTTTCCCATGTCATTTCATTGTCCACAAAAGTGAAAGCTTGATTTGAGCAGATAAAATGCCTTTTGTAAGTGAATGGCATCACTAGCCGCCCACCATGACGCCGGATCTTTTCTCTTCCCTTTTATTCAAGTTTATATTATATATATACCAGACCTCTTAAATTCTTGTTTAAATGTGTTTTATGAACCTTTTAATGTGTTCATACATACTAATTTAATATAAATCATTCAAGTCATTTTTGTAAGAAGTCTCATCTTTATACAACTAAAATTTTGATGTTATAAGAACTGTTTCTTTTTTTTTTTTTACTATTAAAATTGCAAAAGGAGGGTCTAATAGCTACTGTTTTCTAAGAAGAGAGCAAGAGAGAGAAAGAAAAAATGAGTAATTAAATATTCCTTATATATGATCTATTGCAACTACATGTGCCATTTACATCTGTGGGGAAGGAATAAAAATGAAGGAACATATATGTTGATTCTTTTATGCCATATGTGATTTTGAAGTTGACAAATAATCTAAGGACTTCTCCATTAGGTCAAAGCCACTTCAATGATTTATCGTTTTTTTATTAATATAAAAAAGATTCACTTGCATGAGAAAGTGTTGCCAACCGTCGGCTGCAAACGTGCCGTCGAAGATAGTCTTTTTTTTTTTTCCTTTCCATCAAAAAAAAAAAAAAAAGATGTGCGGATGATGATATAGATATGCTCCGTTTTTCAATTAATGTTACCTAATTAAAAACGAAGATATTCATGTTGGAAGGAATTATTCTTCGACCGGATCATCCCCACAAATACAATCCGGCCAGTGCTTATCGGCGATGTAACTGGAGATCGTATATATCTTCGTTACTAACTTATGTATCTTACTGAATATTTTTCAGTTAAAAAGGAGAGGCCTAGAAATGTTCTAAATTCTTTGGGTACAGGTGATTGGTGGTGGTGAAAAGAGTGAACTGCAAGTATATGATGTTGAAAGATTTGAAAAGATGGAAAGCAATGGAAACCTAGAGTCGGATTACTTAAGTTAATTAGTTATCGACTAATCAAAGTTGGATTAATCAGGCGTGCTAGTAGTTTATGATGGCGGCAGAGTGCCAAACAGATGCTTACGACAGTGGCGGAGCCGCCAAAATGCCCATGGTAATGCATGGAAGATGAACCCTTTTTTGTCTCTTGAAAACTTAAACCAAATTTCTGACTCCGCCACTGAAAGTTTATGGGCCTAAGTGTGTGGAAGAATAGAAAAAATGTCATGCATTTCTTGAATATCTAGAAATCCAGAAATTAAACTGAAACTTCCCAATGTCCATGAACTTTCATGAAATTGGATGTTTCTGAACTAATCAAAATGTAAAGTTGATGATTAACAGAAAATTAAGCATGAAGATCTAATTTAGGTACTTGGGGCCTTATATATATATATATAAATATATTAAAAGGGAACCTTTTGGATGATTCTAAAATGATGGACAGTCAGTCAGCGGTGGAGGTTGGTTGGCGTAAGTAAAGTGAAATTGAGAAGACGATTCTGGATTTGGTCCGCCCAGCTGGGAAGCAGAAAAGGTCCAAAGAAGTAGGCGCTTCAATAGTAAAAGATCATGCAGGCTTGCTCGAATCTAGAATGTTCACTTTGTCAATATGAACTCTCTGGATGGTAGTCGTCAAAACCCTTGTCATGTCTGTGGTCCATCTCTCTCTCTCTCTCTCTCTCTCTCTCTCTCTCTCTCTCTCTCTCTATATATATATATATATATATATATATATATATATATATATATATATATATATAAATTAATAAGTTATTAGATGGTTCAATATTTAAAGTTATCATCAAAAACATCACAAATTGTTGCTAATGTTCCATAACTTAAGATTTTTAATGACGGATTTTAAATATTTAACCATTCTGTAACATTCAACAATATTTGTTTGTGTATAGGCCTGGGTGTCAGGCCGGCCCGGGTCCATGCCGAAAAAACCTGGTTCGGCCCGGCCCGTGCCTGTTAGGCCGGCCTGGGTCCGCTCGGCTCGGTTAAAAGATATTTTTAAATTTTTTTTGTTTTAATAATATATATTTATTATTAACAAATATATTTTATATTTAAAAATTTATTTTATAATTAAAAAATTATTTTTTATTTTTAAATGGGTCGAGCGGGGCCCTAACCGAAACCCGGGCTATCGGGCGGGCTGATCGGCCCGATCGGGCCGACCTTACCAGGCCAGGCCTGCCCGGCGGAGCCCGATACCCACATTTATTTGTGTATATATACATAGCATGATTCAATCTTATCTGAGATGTCTGATGTTGTAAGATTTTTTAAACTAAAAAAACTGTAGCTAAAAGAAACCATCGCTACTTTAGCATTAACCATGGTTTATGGCGAACTGTTTGATACTTAAATTAAATTTTCTGGATACCAAAGGACAAATTTTCCTTAGATGAAAAATATTGAGCAACAAAAAAAATAGCGAACGGCTTGATACTTAAATTAAATTTTATGACAAATTTGCCTTTTAATCCCTATGGTCATATGTTTAACTTGAAGATTATATTTCGAAAACTAATTAAGAAACAACGACGGCTGATTTTCTTAATTGAATTTCCAGAGGAAAATTAAAAGTTAAACATAATACACTTAACTTTTGGTTTAAGTTTAAGTTGTTTAGTTAAGGTGAAATTGACAAGAAAAATAAAAAACCCTCAAGCTCATTATGATGGATTGACCTCTTTATCACTCTATCGCATAACATTAATACGTAATAAATATAATCGATTTAGTTAAATTTATCGTCGAACCCATTCTTTGACCCACTAGTGGAGCCACAAATGCCCATACCAGCCGACAAAATTTTATAATTTTAGATATTAATTTTGTATACATTTAATGTGTATTTAAATGCCTAACATTAAAATGCCAGATATTTAATTTGTAGCTAAAAGTTTTGTTTTCCATAAATTAGGCATGTGTGAATATTTGGTATTTTAATTAAAATACATTCAAACACTATAACAGTTTGTCGGTGTCATACTAAATTTATAAAACAATAATGAACTATTTATATTGCCAAACGACCTCAAAAATATAAAATTGTTTTAGTTTAGTATCTCTCGCTTTATGAATTTTGGCTCGTCCGCTGCCTTAATTGGCTTTTAATCTCCCGACTAAGCTGAATTAAGCTTGCTTAAAATAAATTTATCAAAATTTAAAAAGATGTAATGATAAAATTATGTTAATACCATACCAAATGCGATTGATCATTTGGAAGATAATTATTTAAAGAGGAAGATATACATGGCACTAGTGGTGTAGCTACATGTGGACTGGTGTGGGCAACTGACCACACCAGCTTTTTAATTTTTTAAAAAATTTTTACATTGACAAATTTCATATTTACTTTTAACAAATATAAACTCCTCTCCAAATATAAATGCTTTTAAATAGGTACACCGCATGCATGACGCATGATGATAAGGAGGTGGGGTAGGTGACAATTTCAAGTAACAACCACTGTCTATTAAAAAGCATGATGATATGATAGAATCTTGGAAGTATTACGATGTGACTTTGGAGGTTTTACGCTAAAGGCAGTTGTCCTCAAGTAAATATTAATAAAAACATAATTTTTTGGTTTTTTGTGATTCCTCTCTATACTTTTATTTATCAAAATTTTTAATTTTAGCAACATTAGGCGTAAGAGTTGATGACATTAGGATGTCAGTCGATGGAATATCCAATCAAATTGCTTTAAAAAAAAAAAAAACCACATGTGGAAAAAGATTTGATATCCAATTAAGAAATCTAGTTGAATTCATATTTAAGAAATGGACATGTGACTCAAATTTAACTTACGTCTCAAAGGAATGTCCGATTGGATTCAGAATCAGTTCTGAATAAATATCTTATTCAACATCTATACATGCAGGAAGTTTATTCTTAATCATGATGCGGTTTGGATTTGGATGTGCATTTAAAAGTTGAAGCCACTTGTGAAGTCTAAAAGTCGGATGTGGATGGCATTCAGATTGTGGATTTGAAGATCAGGTAAAAAATTTTCTTTTTGCTTATGCGAATTTGAATATATAAACGTTCCATGAATCGAATGTGGTAAATTATAAACCCAATTTAAATTTATCCATTGACATCCCTATGCGCAACCATAGTTTTGTGGATTTGGAGATGTATATTACGATCTGATTCTTGTGTTTCTCAAAGGAAAGATTTTGGGGTTCTTGATCGAAACAAAAAAAATTCAAAATTTTAAGATATAAGATCTTCATATTCAAGATCTAACTTAAATAAAAGTATTTGCAAAATTAAAGGCAAAAGTAAATAAGAACTTGTCGGGGGAGGCTACTTTTTTAAATTATTATTTGAATACCTTTTTTCTCGTTTTTGGTAAGAAAAGCAGGAAGCCGAGTTGTTTGGGACTCGTAGGTGCTGCTTGTTTGCTTCCTATGTGGGCCAATGGAGAAGGCGAGTCTCTTCAATCTATTTGCTTGCCTCTTATTTTTTCCCCCATTTTTGTTTGTTGTCTGAACACAAGTTGAACCGTCATTTTTAATCGTTTCGTTCTTCTATTTACGGATGTTTGGGTTTTCAGTGTTTTAAATTCGACTTAAGTTGGCGAATTTGGATGAGGAAATTTTTTGTTTACGATTGTAACGCGACAAGCAAGTTATTCAAAACTAGATAGATTAGTAGGATGGCACCCACATTCGACCATTCAAGTAAAATTTGAAGGGCGGTCGTGACGGATGTGACAGAATCTCACTGATCAGCAGCCATACTCTTCCTGAATTTAATGTGGTAATTGGTGGGTGTACTCTCTCTCTCTCTCTCTCTCTCTCTCTATGTGGAGTGAACAAAAGAGTGCAGATCCAGAATTCTATCTTGAAGGAGAACTGCTATGAAATGAAAAAGAAAGAATCAGTCAGGTAGACTAGGTTTTCCTGGATTGCTCCTCCTGTTCTGCTTTCTCTTCGTAATTGGCCGTTCCTAGCTCCCGCAACCTCGTTCAGTTGTCATTTTTCCTTTGGAGATACTTCTATATTTTGTTTTGTTGCTTAAGATTTCTCGGTGTCCGCCTGCGTGGTTCTGACTCTATTTCTCTAATTTATCGCTTCATGCTTACAGAAAAGTGTACTGATGCGAGCGGTTCGTTAAGACCATTGATTATCAGCAGATGATTTGGTTGTAGTACTTCTTTCCTTTTTGGCTTTGCGGAAGTACTTACAGATCATTGTGATGGGGAAGCGGTTAAAGGATATTAGTATTTAAGAAAGAGCTAAAATTAGTTGGAGGGGAATTCCATTACTCCTTTGGATGTGGCTTATAGGGTGGTTTAGCTCCCTATCCTAATTACTGATTCCTCGTTCTTGGGTTATAGCGTCAAAGCTGTAAACAAGCACCTTAGTTCTTGCATCAGTCACTGCCATCATCAGTCAACAACATCATGAGCTCTAGGAATGGTGTTGAGGATGGTGGGAGTAGCAGTGATCTAAAGAAGCCATTCCTACATACTGGGAGCTGGTATAGATTGAGCTCTACGCGGTTCAACATGACGGAAGGCCTTAGCTCCTCTGCCATCTTCAGGGATCGATCCATTTCCGTCATCCTGTGCACAATGATTGTGGCCTTGGGCCCAATTCAATATGGCTTAACGGTGGGTGCCAATCAATAGAAAACCTTTTTCATCTATACCGGCAACCTTTCATCTGTAATAAGGATCATTTTTTCTTCTGTATTCAGTCGGGATTCACGTCGCCTACTGAATCTGCAATCGTTAAAGATCTTGGCTTGACAACCTCGGAGGTAAAAGGAGGAACTCCATTCTTCCATCTATGGTTTACATTTTCCATTTTGAAGTGAAATATCTCACTTGACTGTTGGAAGGTAGTTCTCCTTGTTTGGCTCGCTTTCGAACGTTGGTGCCATGATTGGGGCTATGACAAGTGGTCAAATTGCAGAGTATGTTGGGCGTAAAGGGGTAAGAGATTGTCGGTCTTGTTTTACGCGTTATGATTGCTGCCAGGAGTTTGTGCTGATTGTGTTCATGTTTTGGTAGTTTGTATCTGATGCTTACTTTTTTTCCTGTCTCTTCATAGTCGCTCATGATCGCCTCAGTTCCTAACATAATTGGATGGCTGGTCATATCCTTTGCCACTGTTAGTCTCTATCAATTGGATTCAATGATGGATTATTCTCCATGTCAAATCCATTTGATGATGCTTCCCCGATACATCTGCAGGATTCGTCATTCTTGTATATGGGTAGACTGCTGGAGGGATTTGGAGTAGGAGTCATATCATACTCTGTATGAACTTTTCAGCCTCTTTCTTAAGATGCATAATCAAAATTATGTTGTCATGCTTGTTTCTATACTCCACGCAGGTACCTGTATACGTAGCTGAGATATCTCCACAGGATATGCGGGGTGCCCTTGGATCTGTCTATCAGGTAATATTGCTATTAAAATTTTGAATTGTTGGAGGCCAATATTTTAAACTTATGGGTTTGAGCATTGTTGTGCAGTTAGGTATCACTAGCGGCATCCTGATCGCTTATCTTCTGGGTTTGTTTTTACGGTGGAGAACACTTGCAGTGCTAGGTGAGGTTTCCAGGTTCTTGATTCCTGAGTGTCTTTTCCCATTGAACAACGAAATATTTCTTTTAGTTGATGTTGAGCTCCATTGTTTCTCTTGCAAACTTTTGTTCCAGACTAATTGGAAAAAGTTTGTGATATAAAATATTGACTTCCAAAACAATAAAAACGCAGTAAGACGAGCAGCTTTTGAAACTGGAATCTTCTCGTGAAATTATTCTTTGAAGTATCAAATGTATCATTTTAAATTTCTATTATATCTTTGTCTGCCCTCTCATGACTATCAAGACTGCCGAAACACTTCAGCAACCTGAACGTGTGAGATGGTTGACAGGAATCTTGCCCTGTACATTATTGATTCCTGGTTTATTCTTCATCCCCGAATCTCCTAGATGGTTGGTGAGTTTACGTCTTCACTCAATTGTCAATGTTTTCTTTCTACCGGTTATTGACCTGCTGCCCTGCAGGAAGCGGGATTCCTTTCAAACCAGGACCATGTAGGAATGTCATTTTGTTGGTGCCCTTTGGTACAGGAGTTGTAACTGTTTCATATGAAAATGGGGATCAACATTAATTATGTTTAAGCCCTCAAACACGTTCCTACAGTGCTGAATTTTTTCCAGCATCTGTAAGAAAGAATGACTCCTTTCATATGAGAAGAGGCCTTTTTTGTATGAAGGTAGTTCAAAATAACCCATGCTTTTACATAGATTCTGATGCATTTTCGTTTATATTCCCAGGCAAAAAAGGGCTTCATGGAAGATTTTGAGCTTTCCTTGCAAGTTTTGCGTGGATTTGAGACTGATATTTCCATGGAAGTTAATGATATAAAGGTGCTCTGATAGTCTAGCAATGCAATCCAACTTTTTTCTTGATTTTTCCATCCTTGTTAAACGCAGAATTTGATTTGTTAACTTCTTGGATACTAGATCTTTGTTTTTAACTTTTTATGGGTCCGCATACAGGCTAATCTGTTGCGATTTATTTTTATTCTTAAATGTTAGTATTTTTCACTTTATTACTTTGAGCAGAGAACTGTAGGTACATCAAGCAGAACAGCCACTATTAGATTTGCTGAACTCAGGCGGAGAAAATATTCTAAGCCACTGATGGTAGTTACCTTATATAACATATCACAATATCCATTTTCTCCTCCATTTCTGAGACATGATTGTGTTCTAGATGATTCTCATCTAGTTATGAAATTGCAGATTGGTACTGGATTGTTGATGTTACAACAGTTATGTGGAATAAATGGCATCCTTTTCTACTCCACAAGCATATTTGAAACTGCTGGTGAGCTGTAATATATGAACCTTTTACCCTAGCTGGAAAAGACACGTTCCTTGTCCTCTGAGCTTGTAGACATCTTTTGGATAAAATTTTCCAAATAGTGAGACTTTTGCTTCTCCACCTCTGTTGTAATTGCAATACTTGTATGCGAGCAAATGTGCTTGTGGTTGGGGATGCACAAATTATGCATAATGATTGTGTTGCACATCTTAATGCTTGTTGGGCATAAGGTGATACAAAAAAGGACCCAATTCTTGCGATTTGTGCCTTACCTTCTGTAAAATTTATTTTACGTGCATAGAAGAGGACTCATACACACAAGCTCTTGTAATTGAGTTCTTGTCTATGTAAGTATCTTTTCAAAAACTCAAATCCTACTAACATGTAAATGGCTAGTTACAAACTTGCTATGTGCATGTATCTTGAGAATGCATAATTAATGTGATTGCATAGGCTACTGAGTAATTGTAATCGTTTTCTGTAGGAATTTCATCTAGCAGTGTTGCAACTATTGGAGTTGGAGCTATCCAGGTTAAATTTTCTAGCATTGTTGAGAACCTCAGTTGATTTGAAAGTAAAAGTTTGAGGTAATCTGCAGTTAAGATCTTTTTGTCTCGTCTATGATAATTCTTTTAGTTTCTTTCTCTAGGTCATTATGGCGGTTGTCGTATTGTGGTTAGTGGACAGAACAGGCCGCAGAGTGCTGCTAATAGTGAGTTCTTTATGAACTTATTCACAACTAGTCTTCTGCCTAACATTCTAACACATGTTTCTTGTATAGATATCTACTGTCGGGATGACAGGAAGCCTGCTACTTGTGTCAGTTGCATTTTATGTGAAGGTCTGCATGCATTTGATTTAATAAAATGCAATTTTGCATTATCTTATATCTTAGAATAAAGGTTGCTGTTTTCCTTTTATTTTTTTGAACTAGGGATATATTGCAGAAAGTTCAAGATATTATAGTGCAATGAGCATTCTGTCTTTGGTTGGTCTCATGGTGAGTGTTCAGCTTTTATATTTTAACAGGTGGTCTTTTCTGATCTTCTTATTTTTCACTTGAATGATGGGGGTGTCATTTTGTATATTTCATTTTTTCAGGCATTTGTTGTTTTCTTCTGCCTTGCCATGGGGCCAATTCCATGGTTAATAATGTCTGAGGTACCACTTTATCAAACGTTTGGCTTCAAGTAATTTTAGTGTGCTATGTAAAAAACCTTTATCTTTGTCCAAAGAGATCTTGTTTTATTGAAAATGGGAAGAAGAGATGAGTGCCAAAGGCACATAGAACAGATGGATATTAAACATATGGTGCCCAAGGAGGGGGATGTTCCATGCTAAGCAAGGATCACTTCATGAACCCAGATAAACCATCAACTCAATGAATTAAAACTTCAACAAAAACTGATTACTTTCATGAATTATTCACATTTCAGACATATCATTGTATTTCTGATTGTGTTCAGAATGTTGCGATTATGTCAGACATAAGATTGTATTTCTGGTTGCCTCTCCAATTCCGCATGTCTTTCATTTCTTTGTCTGTTTGTCTTCAGATTATGCCAATCAATATTAGGGGACTTGCTGGAAGCATTGCAACAATGGCCAACTGGCTTATGGCATGGATAGTTACAATGACTGCAGACCTACTCCTAAGTTGGAATGCTGGAGGTCTCTCTCTCTCTCTCTCTCACACACACACACACACACATACATCAGAAGTGCTTTTACTTATTCCTAACCTGAACTGTATTTGCTCACTGCAGTGACCTTTACTGCTTACATGGTTATCAGTGCCTTGAATGTTCTGTTTGTGATATTTTTGGTGCCGGAGACAAAGGGACGAAGTCTGGAAGAAATAGAGTCTTCATTCAGATAACAGTGTGATTGGAGGAATATTAT
This sequence comes from Nymphaea colorata, assembly GCF_008831285.2. Taxonomy (NCBI): domain Eukaryota; kingdom Viridiplantae; phylum Streptophyta; class Magnoliopsida; order Nymphaeales; family Nymphaeaceae; genus Nymphaea; species Nymphaea colorata. The sequence continues at coordinate 17,861,578 of NC_045140.1, forward strand.
TTTCTTTTGGATGGCTTACCTATTTTTTCAGTTTCCACATAATTGAAGCTGCCAGCTTCAATCCGTATTTGTGGCTTTATCTTCATCTTTGAAATCAATCCATGCCATTTCCTCTTTTATGAGCTTTTTCAATAATCTTCTTGGTTTCTGTTTATTCACTTTATTGTGAACACTGCTGTAATCTGTGCAAATAGATCCACAGCTTGTGTATTTTCTCATTATGTGTCATTATTTCATGGTATATCAATGTTATCAGCATCCTTACCAAAGGTGTTTTACTCTGGGAAGTGATGCAGAGTATCTAGAATCTGCATGCATTTGTCGTACAAATTCAGTAACGTACTGGTCTGTGTTTGCTTTTTGTAATCTTTGCTTTCTGTTTGTTGTGAGCTCTCTGCTGTAATCTATGCAAATGAGTCCACAGCTTGTGCGCTTTCTCGAACCATGTCCTTATTTGGTGGTACGTCAATGTTTTCAGTATCCGTATAAAAGGTTAAGAAGGAGATCCAGCTGGAATTTGGTCAGATCTATAAGGTCAGACATTGGATAGATGTGGACATCGTTCATAAAATTTCAATGCTCAAGCGCTGAATTCCAATTGAGTGACACAAAATTTCATTATAGAATTATGTAGACTGCATTGTTTGATCTGGTTATGTATTCTTTGTTGGATCCCTTAATGGTTAATTTCTCGTGTCGTTGGTCAGTTGGAACCAGGTGCAAACCTATTTAAACTTTAAAGTACCAGACTGTGAGAAGCCATTGTGCAGATTCACCTTGGCACTGTTTTTCTCCTCCCAGTAAGATGGACCTAAGTTCAGGCAAGTCTAGACAAAATTTGTGTATATTTGCTGGAAATGGGGAATAAAATTTGTGGGACTTCAAACTATATTCTCTTGGAAACAGAACCAAACAAAATACGGGAATCAAATCAACGTGTTTTTTGAAAGCTGAAAACTCCTTCAATGCCGGACCATTTGTAAATTGGCATTTGATGCTGGTCCATCTAGCCTGTTGATGCTGATTTTTTCTAGGCAACTCCCAGTGAAGCTGAACTTTATCAAATTTTTAACACATGGCCTTCTTCAATTCAATGCACACGCAAGTAGCTAGGATCACTTTATTAAGATTTATCCAATCATTGACTCGAAGCTGAATCCAGTTACTTTGTTTCGGTGAAAAAAACAGCATATGATCCAAGTACTTAAAAGTAATTCGATTTTGTAGGCATCTAATATCAGAACATTGAACCATGTCCAAACTCAATCTGAAATATGACATCAACGCGGACCTGAATATATACAAATATTAGAAGTTAAGTTACTCGAACTCGTATTCAAGTCAACATGAATCACTTAAAAACAGTGTCCATCTAGGTAAATCCGCTTAACAAAAACCTTGCGCTGCTGAAAGAATCGTCGTATATCTTACAGTACTAGTCTATGTCATTGGTCAGACCCCTCTTTCAGATTAAAGAAGCTCCAACCAACAGGAATCCAGATTTTCATGTATCACAGTCTTGCGTAGTGAGTACTTTTGTTGCAGAAATAATGCCATCTTCATGTAGAAGTCCACTGTGTTTTTGTTTCCTCGTCCAATGGAAACACGTACGGAACTTAGTAGAGGTGCTCTGCGAAGAAGACATTCGAGCAACTCTAATTCGCATGTTGCGCCAAAGAATGGAGAGATCTTAACTCTTTGAAGGTGGGGAAGCTTTAATTCGTCCTTGGTGTTGCTCTGATTACCAACGATGAAGGAGCAGAATTGCTCGCCTGAAAGTGGGAAATGATCAAGGACGTGAGTGTATCTGGTGCACCATTTATGCTGTTAAAATTAGAAAAATTTGGAAGCTTTTCGGAAACTTACTGTTGTCAATTATGAGGCTCCGGAGTAGAGGGCAACGATCCAGCAGAGTAGCAACATCTAGCTGGTGTTCTTTCTTTATCGACGTCTGAAGCTTAAGCTTCCCCAATTTGTAAAACTTGCCGTTCCAACTACCTAAATCCTTTACACGAAAATGAAAGTAGTCAGTTGAGAACACTTGAAAGAATCAACTAGCTAGCTAGAACATGAGAAGTTGACGTTGCAACCATGAACAACAATGGAGGGAAAGCAAATGGACAATGGAACATACTGTAAAGATGCAGGGACAAGCTTGGAGGGAGCTTATGGAAGGACAACTTCGGAATAGTTTGCACGGATCTATTTCTTTCTGAAATCGACAGCAAGGGAACTCCAAGAGCTGTAAATTTGGTGCTTCGATCTCCAACCCTGCTATATCGTAACAGTCTTTAATGGTCAACTTGATAAGTCTTGGTGCAGAGATCTTGAGCTCCATTATCGCGTAGCAGTTCTCCAAAGTCAAGCTCTCAAGCATTGGGCAAGCCCCAACCATGCTAGAAACGAGAACCCCTGGCAGTACCATGTGCCCGAGGTTCAGACTTCTCATGGAACAGCAGAGGCCTTCTCCATCTTGCGGCAGAGACTCAAAGTAACAACCCTTCAATTCCATCACCTCCAGATATGAGCAATCAGAAGGCCGAAACTGCAGCCTGTAAGGAGACAACCGAAGGAAACGGTGAGAGCCACGATCTTCATAAGGTTCAATCGGCTGCAGGTCAAGGTGAATCTTCCTGGCTTTTTTAACTTGACAAACATGACGAAGCCATGTCTTGACAAGCCCATTGTATTTCCCTACCTCTATGGATAAGCGTAGGGTGAAACTACGCAGCTCTGCCTTATGGGCCATAATCAATCTGTCGATGACCGCCATGAGATGCAGCCTGCCAAGCGATTCCCCAACGACTGCTCTTCTACTGTAGTAGATATCGTGAAGCTGAGGGTCTTCCTCGTCCAAGATCAGATCAGGCATGTGCTGCCTCTTAGCCCACCATCCTCTTGACACGAAGGAAGTGCCGTTGTTAACTGCTGGACGATCAAACCCATCTGCTAAAATGTTGATCATCTTCTCTGCAACCTTCATATTCCCCATGCTCTGAACAGCAACACAAGAAAGTAATGTAAAGGAAACAGCTAATGGCAACGAAACGCATGCATGAAGTAAAAGTTTTGCGAGAAAGGAACGAGGCAATGATAACGAAACTCATGCATGAAGCAAAAGTATTGCCAGTTGCCACAGTGCAAAAAAGAAACATTGAGGGAGGGGGTGAGGAGAGAGAGAGAGAGAGAGAGAGAGAGAGAGAGAGAGAGAGAGAGAGACGGGGAGAGAGGTGACCTAGCAACATGGAGTTCTTGCGTTAGATAGCAAGGAGAAGGTCATGGTGTAGTGATTATTTTCCTAAACTTTGTCTTTTAGTTTTCTGACAATTAATCCAAGAAACTTCAAAGCAGGAGATCAAGCTTTCCTTATTGGGTCATTACAGATTGTCATAAAAATCAGGGTGTCCTTCTATTGATTCATCTGCCTAGGTTCAATGCCAAAATTTTACGTGACATTTACATGAGCACAGAGAAAGACAGATTTATGTGACATTGGCATAAGTAAAATCTATACATGAGAAATGTATTCAGTCGCTTTTATAAAGTCTACTTAAGCATGCCATCTTCGTGAAGCCTTCAAAATATTATGAATTTATGAAAACAATGATAATTTTAAATGTGCACATAAGTATTTTAAAGTTTTGAAATCCTAGATCTGAGTGTTTTTGTTTCAAAAACTCATCTTAAATGCCCAAGAAACATGATTTGATTGTCAATCTATATTTTTCTTATGCATGGATATCTCCACACAATTATTTTTTCAAAAGATCACTTAAAAGGAAGGGGGGTGTTTGAAACTGATGACTTTTATAATCAAGTGCATACTCTATGTAGAAAAAAATAAATATAACAGCAAAGTTTTCATGTTTCAACATTTCATGTAAACATAATAAGTTAATATAGTTAAATTTAAGGAAACAGTTTTTACTTAAACGTAGACGTAACATTAATATTTCAAGTTCTAATTTTTATGAAACGAACCATATGAATGATACGTACGTCGTCAATTTTGGTCTATAAGGGTACCCACAAATAGAATTGTGAATAAGTTTTTATTTGCCTAAACACTGTATCTTTCCAATTTTTGACACATGGATCCTATATTGGCTTTGAAAATATAATATAGGAATTCATTTTGGGAAAAGACCAGCTTGAATGCATGCATAGTAATAGAATGTCTGTTGAAAGTCTATAAACATACTGAGAAATTTACGTTACATTTTGTTTGATAGAATGCTCCCGCTATATATATGCGCTGATTCTCTAGCCACAACATTGTGACATTGAGCTACGATTCCGTTTTCTTGTGACGTAAAAGAACTCCAAACTTACCAAAACAATAAAGTAACAACATTCTGAATAATATCATAAAAAAAAAACCTTAGGAATCAGGATGTTGTATTCTAAGTAATCAAACAACAGACACATGAATTTCCCGTGATAAATTATTTTCAGATTCTTATCACCCTGAATCAATTTTTTTCTACAAAAAATATACCCTGAGCAACTAACTAACTCCTTCGACCAAATTAAGCTGCTCTTACAAACAAGAAAACTGGAATATTCATTTATACCACGGTACTTTTGCAGAACTTTATTTAAGTCATCTGTAACCAAATCCCTCTCCTTCCCCATGCAGATCTATTAATGCGTTCTTGATGGCTGAGTTTAGGAAGTAAGAGACAGTTAGAAAACACCAGCAAATATGAAGAAGTTTTGGCAAAGCGTAAACACTGAATGTATCTGCCATTAAGAGCTTAAAAAAAATCTCCTAATAACCATGTTTTCTAGATCTTGTTAATGCAAAAAACTCGATTGAAGAACATCAAATCTAAAATTTCTCCTCAACAGGCACCTGCTTAGTTTTTAAGAACGGCTTCCAGAAAAGTGGTTACCACCAGGCTAACCAAGAACGTAATGCAAAGAAAACAGCCAAAAGCAACGAAACATTTCGCATGTATGATTGAAGAGAGGGAGGGAGGTGAGGTACCATGATGAAGTTCCTGCCAGATGCTGTAGTTCTTGGCGCAGTGCGGTGAAGAAGAAGACAGCACCTGAAGAGTTTAAATACTAATCAGAGAGAAAAGGATAAGTCAGATTGCTTTACTACTTTTATCTTTATCTTGAGATCAAGGTTTCCTTATTCGGCTCTTACGGATTAGCAGACTTATATTGATCCAGATAAACAATAAGATTGCTCGTCTAGTAACTCCGTAATTTCACTGCCAGTGAGAGGTTGTCCTTCCTTCTCTCTATCTCTCTGAAATATTTATCCAATGCTGGTTCGTTGTGGATAGAGCTGAACATGATCGGAGCTTGGGCAGCTCAATTTTATCCGTTGGAGTCTTAGCTTCAAGCCCGATAATGTGATATTTTTTTGCGTCAGGTTTTTTTTTTTTTTTTTTTTTTAAATAAATACAGTGAAGAAAACTAGCTCGAATGGAGAGACTAGGCCATTTCGCTTTAGTCATCATTAGGATTTGAACCAGTGACCAGCTGCCTATTGGCTTGCGCCGCTATTGGCTTCAGACATCACTACTTTTTGAACCAGCGCCAAGCTGCCTATTGGCTTACACCCCTTCAAGGCCGTTCCATTGTTGGTTTTAGACAAAATTAGGATTTGAACCAGTGACTAATTTGGTCAATTTGGTCGAACAACTTAAAAAGTTTAGATATAAATACTTCCAACAAATAGACTTGTAGATAAGCTTTGATTCAACAATACACAGACGAATTCCTGCATATTCTGTTATTCCAAATGTAGCATATGGAAAGGAATAATATTAGTGAGATCAGATCATCGAAGTTTCTCATCTAGTGTTGACTCTCGTAGCAGATCGTAAGCTAAACGGCTTTCTTGATTTTATGGCCATCTTTACATCCGATCCAGGAGATTTGAGAATATCCGAAGAAGCGGGGATACGAAGCATCTTCACGGTTTTACAACACAAACGGTGAATCTGAAATCTCCTGTTTTGTTTGAATGGTGAATTAATCTCTCAATCGCAGATGTAGATCCGATCTGACTCTGTCAAACATGGCCTACAATTGCAGTTCTAGTTCTGCTGACGTTAACTTCACAACGCATAATAAATAAACCTGTGCCCAATCTCAGTTCACGAGCACACCTCACAACTCAAAGTCTTAAAAAGTTTATTTTTAAAATACGTGTACAGATTTTCTTTAACCTTCTTAAATAACAATATATTTTGAAGAGTTTGACAGATGGACATGATATTTGTTTTTAAATAATTATAAGAATTTATTTTACTTAGTAAAAAAGACAAGCTTAATATAATACAAATTAAAGCATAACCAAGACATCATCTCGAGTCGTTGAAAGCAGCCTTAAATCGGGGAACGCAGAAGACTTTTACCTACACTCAAAACAGTGACATTAGTCTCTCATTCACTCGAAATATTACAAGGTCAACGTATGCATATCTAGATCCAGTTTCATATAGATATTATGAGATATGAACGCTGGGATCTTTATCAGCTTGCTCCTTTGGATCTTTACGTGACGCGGTATGAGGATTGTGAAGGCTCCCAGAAGTTGCTTTTGGTCCAGCCAAGCTAGTCGGCAGCTGACCTTTTATTTTAGTTTTGCCTTCACCGTTCAACCAAATGGGAAGCGAATCTAAACTTTGGAGCATTTGTTTAATCTAAATCACATCATTGAATGCAATTGCCTTTGGCATTAAGACTAAGGACGGCATCCTGTTTGATCTTGGAAAAATGGAACAGAATAAATCTTAATTAACCATCTGTTCTTGTATTTGTTTAATCTAAATCACATCATTGAATGCAATGACCTTTGGCATTAAGATGAAGGACAGCATCCTGTTTGATCTTGGAAAAATGGAACAGAATACATCTTAATTGACCATCTGTTTTTGTATTTGTTTAATCTAAATCACATCTTTGAATGCAATTTCCTTTGGCATTAAGATGTAGGACTGCATCCTGTTTGATCTTGGAAAAATGGAACACAATAAATCCTAATTAACCATCTGTTTTTGTCGAGTAGATTGACCTTGAGCACTGTTGATGCAGTGGTAACTGATGAAGGCGATGAAAGTCCAAGCAGTAAACGGGAAAGTGACGGAGAGCTTGTAACTTTTCAGGAACTCGGGAGGAAGAAGCATCACATTCCCTGTAGTCAACGTTGGGTAATGGCGACTCCCCTGCCTCAATCTTCCTAACCCCACCAGAAGAATTAACGTCCCTTAGCTCTCTCCCTGTTCCTCTCTCAAGTTTTTCGACTCCACCACAAGGCTTTCTCCTCTGTCTCTCCCGACATGACTGCAACAAATTCTTCCGCTCCCCAGCTGTAACCTCTCTCTCTCTGCCTCTTTCTCTCTTTGATGCGAATTTCTGTATCTGGGTGTTAATATCATTACATACAACTGCAGGTTCAGTGGCGGAAACGAAATGGCCAACTTGATTCTGTCGACCGGCGTTTTGCAGAAGGGGTGGAGCTGCGTGACGGAGCTGCAGCAGCAGCGGCAGCCCTTCTCCGTCAAACCCTTCCGCAGGTTCACTATCGTCGCCTTCAGCAGCAGCGCCGCCCCCACTATGGACGAGGCGCAAGGCTGGCTGGATCCCTCTCTCGAGCTGCTGGATAAGAGCAGCAGCAGTCCGCTGGCCTTCCTCGCCACCAAGGACAACACCAGGATCTCCATCCACCGCCCATCCCACTCTGCCTTCCTCCACCTCCTCCTCAACCCCGCTCTCACGGATCAGGTTCATCCTTCACCCCTTTCAATTCTTCTTTGTCTTGCTCCTCCTCTTCCCCGTTTCGTGCATTTACCTTCATTTCTGGAGTTTGAAAGAGTGAGGGGAACGAACATGGAATTGGAAAATTATGCACATTAGTACGGGGATTGATCGCAATTTCTTCTTTCGGTTTTCGGTTCCCCAGTTTTATTTTATCATTTTCGTTTTTCTGATATGGGTTTCATCCTCGACGCTTGTTTGTTTGATCACCATAAATGTTTAATACGATCAGATTGTCGCTCGTCCTTACCAATTTCATCAATACGAAAGGATTAGTAAGAATTTTAATGAAAAAGTTGCGATGCAGGGATTTGGAATTGTTGTACCTTGATCATTTCAATCGCCAATAAATTTACCGCTCATGTATTCACTTTTTCGTTTTCAATGCAACGGTAATGCGGTTACTGTGAAGAATAGGTAAGTGATATGTTTTATAGAGATATTTATAGGAGATAATTTGGAACATAAAATCCCAGAAGTCGCTTTTTAAATCTACTCAGAAAGATCTGAAGACTTTGTATATGAAATTTGTAACCGCACGCGGGAATATAAACGTTGGAAATTTCCAAGAACCCTTCGTTTTATTAGAATAATTGAAAATTTTAGTCCGTGGATGCCAAAGGATTTGTTCTCTGGTAGCTGTTAATTTTTTCCAGGCGCGCCTTCATAGTGAAGCTATCCTTTTCCCTTTCGTTTCTTTACTAACCCTCTCCTTTATTCAAAGCCTCTTATGCTTTATTGGGCTGCGCCTCCTGGTTAGAAAAGAATCTTGCGGTAGGTGATGGACCTTTCAGAAGGACATCAAGATTCTGCGCTTGGCAAGTTGACATTATATATATATAAACGTACCCAATGAAGGATCTGAGATGCTTGAACAAGCAATCTTTTAAGTGGAGAGGGAACATAGTGTTATAGATCTAAAAATTAACATATATAATCACAATGCATGCATATTATAAGCATATGTTTCAAGAATGCAATCTTCTTCTTATCAAATGCCTTCTTAAAGTCTTACCGAACAATGCCAATTTCGATAGTGGTGGAATTGCCCCCTCAAGATGCATCGAGTTGCTGTTGAAGTTTGGATCCAACAAATAGTTCCTCGAGGTTATTACCAAGCCTTCCTACTAAACGTATAATCAAATCTTTAACTCTTTCTTGATGCGGTTATATTCAAGAACTATATGAACACAACAAAATTCAGATGTCCCGATCTATCCAGCCAAATTCATTTGCTTCTGGTAGGGCATCTAATGCTCAAATCTGTTGCAGCTCAAGGAACTACAGCTCAAGAAACCAGGTGACCAGAAGAAACAAACCCAGCTCATACTGGTGGGTCGCTCCCTAGGGGGCTCAGTTGCCGCCTTGTTCGCTCTATGGCTCCTCAAGAAGCGGAGTGAAAGCAAAGATGCCCTCATAACCCCTATATGCATTACTTATGGATCCCCTTTCATTGGAGACGCCGGGCTGCAGAGAGCCATCAGCAAGGTTGAGAAACTGAAGTCCCACTTCTGGCACGTCGTTGGAAACGACGACATTGTCGCCCGTGCATTCGTCGTCCCAAGGCTAGCATCTCAGGTGGTTCCAGATGCACCTGCAGAGTTCAAGCCTTTTGGCACCTATTTTCTCTGCTCCAAAGTCGGTTGCACATGCGTGGATCATCCCGATTCAGTTCTTGATCTGCTGCAAATCAGGGATGTGGACCCTGCAGACCTGCATGTCCAGGCGTATGACTATGGTGCCGTGCTTCAGCAACTCAAGGAGAAGATCAGGAACAAAAGCAGTGCTCAACCGCGAGGCAACTCCTCAATCCAAATAGGATTATCTCTGCAGCTAGAAGCACTTGGAATAATGGCTCATCAGCACAAGGTACCCAAAACTTAAAATTTTTGAGTTATATAATGGATTAAAGAGATTGAGTAGTTTGCTCAGCTTAGCTGATGGTTGAGAAGCGAACCAACATATTGACCGTCGACCTATTTGCCGCCAGTAATTTGTAATGTAGAACCCATATTTCATATGTTTTACGGAGATCGTTTTGATGTAAAGCTTGGTCCTCCAATGACAGGTGTTCTAATGTGAAACAGGATTTGCTGATTGAAATGGAATGCAGAGAGAGGGTTGTGGATATTAGAAGAAAAGGTGCTCAAAATCCCTCCAAGAAGTTCAATGACGCGAAGAAGCAGATGGCATTGCTGGAGTGGTACATGAAGAGGTGTGAGGAAGGGGAAATGGACTACTATGACTGCTTCAAAGAGAGAAACGCAGAGAGGGACTATGATGTCATCAATTTCAAGAACGTCCTCAACAGGTACTGGAAGGAGACGGTAGAGGAGGCCGAAAACAACCCGCAAACTAGCGACGTCCCGCTCCGAGACAGGTTTCTCTTCTCAGGCACGACGTACAGGCGCATGGTCGAGCCGCTCGACATTGCTGATTACTACAGGAAGCCCAGGAACAGGGACTACGTGAACAAGAAAAGGGCTCCCCACTACGAAACGCTGGAGAGATGGCACGAGGCTTCAGTGAAATCGAAGAAGGAAGAGCCGAAGGAGAAGAAAGCTAAGATCATGACAGAGGACTCGTGCTTCTGGGCACATGTGGAGGAGGCTGCGTTGACGGTGAAGGAGTTGAAGGGGAGGCGAGAACAAGGTGATATGGAACTGGATGGTCTCAGGAATAAGCTGAAAAACTTCGAAGGCTATGTCTGGAAGTTGATCGGCAACCATGCGTTGTCCACTACAGTCTTCTTCGAACGCAGCACTTTCATGAAATGGTGGAAACAGTACGAGAGCGAGCTGCAGCATAGCTCAGAATTCACTAGTTACATGAAGAGTGGGGACTATCGCTGCTACAAATGAGAACCGAGCAAAAACTTGGCTGAAATAATGTGCGGGCATGCACACACAACGTGAGGGGGGTTTGATATCTACTTGTTTCTTTTCACTGACCTGTACTTTCAATGTAGTATGAATCCTACGCTCTTGTTTTTCCTTTTCTGAGCAAGGCTTCTGTTCTCAAGTTATTGAGTAAAGAAATTCAGTTTGAGTCTTCCACCTATTCAGAATTGTCAAGAATGTTATTACCATCTTTTCGTTGTGATATGATATGGTCTTTTCCAATTCCAAATTATTCTGATAAGCTTTTTGGTGGCAGACTAGAGAGAGAGAGAGAGAGAGAGAGAAGCTTTTCGTAGAAAAAGATTTGGTCAATGCATTTCATGCATGGATTGAATTTGATACACAAGATATTATGTTCTGAAGGACCTCATATGACACTACGAAGCAAAGAACACAGTTCTCCGTATGAAGCAACTCAGTTGTGGGCTCTTCCTCCGTGAATGAAAAAAAAACATCATAGTTGTACAGGTTAGACTTCGCGGAAGCTATGCCATGGTTCCAGCATTCTGCACAACAGTGAAAATAAGCTGAACTGATTTTCCATCAGTGCATCAAAGCTGAATGCCAGGTTCATTCCTTTACCCGATTTCTACGCTTGTGATAGAGAAAGAATCGCCATAACTTTTAAATTTATAGCAACCATAAGCCACAATAGCCTGCAGAGCTAAGCTGAATGCCAGGTTCATTCCTTTACCCGATTTCTACGCTTGTGATAGAGAAAGAATCGCCATAACTTTTAAATTTATAGCAACCATAAGCCACAATAGCCTGCAGAGCTACAGGTTCTCTTTCTGCAGGTAATGGAATCAATACCACAATCATTGTTGCTTTCGCACCTGTGGTCATGTCGAAAGTCAAGAACATGGCAAACACTCTCCACTGGCACCTCATTCTTCCCTGGCGAAACCAGATTTGTTGGACAAAGCTTCTGTGACATTGCACTCAAACATGCTCCTTGATTCGTACACTACAGCAGAAAGCAACTAAGATTAAAATCGAAAGGTATTTCCTTTTATGCTATTCCACCTGGAAAACTGTCAGACACTACTGCTGTTACTACTAGTAGAAAGAGCTACTAATAAACACTGCAAGCTGTGTAACACGTTGCCTCTGACTTCAGAAATGGATCGTGAATCCGTTGTTTTTTGACAAAAACCATATTAAAGATGTGCATATTTTGACCACGAAATGGTTGCCATGTCTGTAAGAGGTTAAGAAAGAACAGCTTTTCAAGGATTCAAACCATCTAAGATCCTAAAGACACTTGTATGTAAAAGTCTTTTGAATAACATGACTCTCCACTAGCTACATAATGGCAGGGAGCGTATACATTATATATTGGGAAACTCTGCCAAGTTGCCAACACATCGACTAGTTCAGAGCTCTATCGACTAGTTCAGAGCTCTGTTTTAAGAGGTCAACTCAAAGCTACTTATATTTATAAACAGAGAAAAAGCTTGTCTAAGAATAAAAAATTTATCATGCTTGCTTGTGCAAAGGACAAAGCAATGCGGTGGTAAATGGGCTGATCTTGCCTAGTTCAAACTCAGGGTTTTTAGTCTTGGTAGAATTTGATCCCATGCCATTGTTTGTCATGGGTGCCAATTGTCCATGAAGACAGAAAGTTGAAAAGAAAGAATTGCACCAAATATCTCACAATAAATCCATATTAAAAGTAAGAAAAAACATGCTAGACAGAACACCACCTGTTCAAACTAATCAACAAGCTAATTCCTCGAGTAGAATTTCAGGCAATAGTACAAACTATAAATTTATGAGATTTTTGTTAACAAGTCAACCACTAAAAAATTACTAAAATTAATAGATATATCATGCATGAAGCAAACTGCAATTTTAGAAAGATACTTCACCTTAGGAGGAGCCAGCTCAGTTGGCAAGTAAATCTCAGGAAGCCACTCATGCCAAGCACTTCGTACAGGTAGAGGGTGACCCTCAGTAGTAAATATGTAATTTCGGTCAGTCAAGAACGAGTCATCGAAAAGAAGATACAGGTATTTGCACCTAGAAAAGAGAGGAGTTCATTAATCTGTAACTTTGTATGTCAAATGGAAAACCTGTAGCATGGAAACCAGGGAGAACGGGTATGCACAGTGATGCAGAGGAGACAGCTGTCAACACCATGGAGGATGCACTCTTAAAATCATGGCATTGGGAAAAGAAGAAAAAAGGAGAAACATGTTGCATGCTGATGTTATTAGCTTACATTTCAGCAAGGAAAAAGCTATGCTGATGATCTTCCAGTTGCATAGAAGTCACATCCTTAACACTTGCATATCCTCCATCAACTTTTGTGTAACTATTAAGCGATCTAAGCATTGTTTCGCCAACTTCTATATACCATGGATCTGCTCATAGTGAAAGAACACAGAAGATTGTGGGTCTTCATGAGATGTCTCTGAAGCAGACAAAGTATAAACTGTGGCTCAACGAGAAGCCAGTAATAAGAATTCTAAACACTGATAATGAACTCAGAAGTTGTACAGTCGTACCATCAATGAGTTAAGTTACAATAATGCAAACCAACCATGGAAAGAAACTCTTGAGAATGGAAGCCAAGAACAGACCTTTGGTAGCTTGGTAAAGGTAAAATGTGGACTCTGCCAGCTCTGGGCGCAGGGGGTAGTATTTCTCCGTAGGATGCAACATGTCCCGGTCCAGCAGGTACCTGTAAGTAACCAATTCTTAAGAAAAAGATGGATGTGCCCTTGGAGACTACAGATTGGTGGTTTCCAAACAAGAAATAAGTAAACTATCCACTACAAATGCGTATTTGTATTTTATTTTTATGAGACACAAATTAAAACTCCTATTAGAGAACTCAGCCATTGAATATGCTACAGTTTATTTCCCGGCATTAATCTAAAGTACATGCTTTCGAATATAGCAAGAGTAAGACCCCTTCAGAAATTAATAGAAAAAATGCCTCACCCTTTGTTGTACATGTTCTCATTAGTCCTATCAAGCTCAATTCTTGCATACATAAGAATATTTGACATGGCCAAACTGCATTCCTCATGAAATTTCACATATGCACACATGCAGTCATGCACAGCCAGAAGGTTGAAACAGATAGAAAGATACACATGGCATGCACAGACACACAAGCACAACGGATGCAGCCACGGACACCTGCACATGCATGCACACACAATTGCCTCATTGTCGTTGTATTTGAGCCCAATGTGTGTATCAGTATGCTAGAAAAAAGCAATTCTCCATTTCAAACATAATCCCAGTCGCAGGATTCTTCGCATTAGGACGTCCATGTGTCCATGCACGTGCACGTGCACGCTTTCATAAAATGGCTTCATTTGTGCCTGATATTGGAGCCTCCATGTCCATATATATGCAACAGAATAATGCTTCCTCCATTCGAAACACAACCCAGCAATATCACAAATTCCTAAAATGTCCAAATTACAGTGCACTGAAATATTATAACAGCACCTATCCTAATATATCTCTGTCTTCTTAAAGCACAATTAAGAACCTGAGTTTTTGTGTACCTTTCTGGGAGTACCCCAAACTTCTCCCACACATGAAAAAACTCACGATGTGTCGAATTTGCAGCTGCAACATCGCCAATAAGAACCTGTTTACGATAAAGCAGAAGAAGGTCATGAGTGAGGCTTCAGTCAGCAAATTACTAATCAAACAGATCAAGTTCATTTTACTAGCCTGAACGCCAGGCCAAAAAGCTTGAAGGCTTGTCAGTTGCCAATAAGTTGCCTTTCCTGTCCTCATATCAGCTTCATGATACCTGAACACAAGTGCCATAGTTTAATATGCGGAAGTGGATGTTTCACAGATGGAAAAGGGTGAAAAAACCACTCAACGAGAAGCAGAAATAATATGAGTAGCCCGTACCAACTATCAACTACCAGCAGATACACACCGATCCCAGAAATTTATCATAAGATTTCTAAACAACAGACTTTATATAACACTTTAGTTATGTTTTAAACAGAACATAATAGTGGATATATCAGGAAACTCAAACTGGACCGGGTCCATATCCAGACCCGGTTCCCAATACACACTATTCTAACACTTTTATGTATTTTTCTATTTCTTTTTACACCTTTATTATTATTTAAGAGGGGAACTAGCTGTTGGGCCTCTCTCCAACGGCTAGAATTCTAGCCGTTGGAAATGGCCCAACAGCCATTTCCCCTCCTCCTCTCTTCTTCCCTTGTATTATAAATAAGGGACTGTTGTCCCTTTTAGGTTATGGCTTGTTAAGCCACATCTTGTAGTATTTTGCCTTGTTTGGCTGAAGATCAATATATTTTCCTTATCCTCTTGTTAGAGGATTCTTGTGTATTGCCTTGTTGAGTTAGTGAGAGATTCAAGAGTGATATTCTTGAAGTATTTGCCTACCTTGGGCCTGATTTACAGTGACAACACCTTTATCATGATGTTGTAATAGATGAACACATTGTGACAAACATCAAAGCCCAGATTACTGATCATAGTCAAACTTGTGGAAAATGGAACTAATTGAAGAGAAGTCAAACCTAAAGAGACAATAATTTTATATGTTGATAGATGCACTTGGCCTCATATTAGAAACCTCAAGAGTAAGATTAGTACATTGTATACATATTTTAAACAACAGCCTTGTTTATCCTCATACTCTTTACTTTTTAAGAAACCTTAACCGCATGCATCAAAAAAGAAAAAAGGAACCAGATTGGATACTAAAGACATAGATGACTAAAAAGAAAAAAAAAATCAACAAAAAATGTTCTCAGCTTGAGGTCCTCATGCATAAGAACAGAATCAAGATGAGAGGGTGCACCAGCACTTTCTCCAGGCTATTCAACAATATGTTAGCCCTGTATATATGCTTAGGCCTCCAAGGCTCCTTATGCACAAGATTATGAAGATGGAAACAGCACCAGGGGCATCCAGACTCCTTATGTAGTGCAGAAAGCATGCTTGCTCTAATCATGTGATTTTATGAACACAATAAGTATTTTGAGAAAATGATACTCTTTAAGTTAATTTTTTAACCCTTTCCTTTTTTGTCTCAAGTACACCAACTAACGACAGTTAGGCTTCAATAGGAATGGTGCTATTAATGCTTTTGACTGATTATTACTTGAGTGGGATATCAGTCTATATATGTGTGTGGGGTTTCAGGTGCTGCTGTGGGATGTGTGTGTATCTATATATAGTAAAAATAGTCTCAGATTGTAACATAAGGCTTTGTGGGTATTTATCAGAAAAAGTTACTTTTTGCCTCAGCAAAGTTGTTTCATGTTATATTTCGAAAGCATCATGGTTTTCTCTTAAAAAAATGGGTTATATTGTTCTGGCAATAAAAATTGTGGTATCTTCAATATAAATATAAATATATATATATATATATATATATATATGTGTGTGTGTGTGTGTGTGTGTGTGTGTGTGTGTGTGTGTGTGTGTGTGTAGATAAATAGGCCTAGGGAATTGGATTCTGACAATTACTGTTTTGGACAACTAAAACAACCCTGTCTATCTGTAAGCCTCCAGCTAATAAGCTTAATTTCTCACTGTCTGCACTCTGAGCAAATTAGGGAAGCCCAGCTTCCAGAGAAAACTGTATATTCTCATTCTCATTAGGGTTTAATCCCCAATTATATATATATATATATATATATATATATATATATAAAATAAAGTATACCGAATGGATAGGGTTTATACAAACTTATGAGTTAAGACTAATCTACCCTACCTGGCTGTGTTCACCCAACATTAACAGTAAGCAGGTATGAGTATTAGAAAACAGAACATGTAAGTAAGAAGACCTGGGATGTAACTGAGTCAGGTCTGATGTCTAACACTCTCTCTCTCATAAGTGTTCTTTGTTGAGCATTTAATGAGGGAGTTAAGAGAGTTGGTTGACTTGTGCTTATATTTGCTTTAGAGCAGATGTGTGTGTATGTGTGTGTGTGTGTATGGGATACAAAAATTTTCCATAAAGAACAAAATTAATAACTAACAAGCTATGATTTTGTGGATGATTCAACAGGCAAGAAAGCAAATTGTCAGTTGCCACACCTGTTAGGAACGTGACTCTCTCGCACTCTCTCTTAACGCACCAAGAGAAGAGACAAACAGAAGAAGAGAAAGGGGAAGAAGACAAAGATTTACGTGGTTTGGAGACAATGTTCTCCGACGTGCATGGCTGCCACACAGAAGAATACAGAATACAAGAGGAAATTGCCCCTCATAAACATGGATTAGGACAAAACCCACAAAGTGGAAACATGGATCCGCATAAATTGGGGAAGTATATCAAGTATGGATCAGGCTCCACACTCCAACAACACCTGCACCTAAGTCGTGCTGCCTCAGGTGTGACAGCTGTTTTAAAGAGTTCGTATGACTTAGATTGTTGTCTAAAGGTTTTAAATTTTTAATTGCTAATTTTAGGAGTCATGTTCCAGTGTCATGTAGAGACAGGTAAGTAATTCTTGTAACATAACAACATGAATTCCATGCATGGAAAACAGAAAAGCAAACCATAAAAAGGAAATAAGGGAACAAAAACGAAAGTTATCACTCTATAGGAACAAATTGTCAGACAGAACTTCACCAAGGTCCATGACGGAAGTACTTCTGAGCAGCAACATAAGCAGAAAGGAACATGTCCCAGAGCTCCTCTCTCCCGAAAAGAATGTGAGCTTTAAGAAGATACTCATAGAAAGAATCAACACCTGCAAAATATTGTTAATGCTTAAGAAAGTAAGAAGAATGCTAAACTATTTTAGCCATGGAAGGTATTATGGCAATAGATGAAAAATAATCAACCTGCAAAATTTTCAGAAGAAATAGTACAAGGCACTGAATATGAGTAGAAATTTGGCAATGGGTTAAAAGGATGAAGTTTCAGAATGAAACAAGCTACCAAATGAAACAAGTTTGTGTGGTTATTGGCATAAAAGAATAATGAAGTCAACCATGAACCAAGAATTAAAAGAAAAGGAGAAGTCAGCAGATACTTGTACCAGCCCCAATTCCAGTTGAATATTCAATCCATTCTCCAGTCAGTACATCTAATGTAGTTCCTACAAGATTCAAAGAGCTCCTCATGCTCCACAATTTACGAAGAGCACGTAATGCAGCTGCCCCATATCTAGAGTCACCCGTTAATCTTGACAACGTACCCATTTCAAGGATGAGAGATCCTAAAATGTCCAAATTAAGCAAAAAAAAAGAGTAAGATGAATAAATGCTTCTCAAGTTGTAACAAGATGGAATTTGCTTCTCACCACAGCCAGAGGTACTTGTTTCTGTTGTTTCATTCTCCATAACTCCATGCTGCCAATAGGAGAACTGCAGATCAGCTAAAAGCACTAGCAGTGGCTCACAGTAATGTGGACAAAAATTCAAACTATATAGGAAAATTATTGTTATGTATCTAGAAGCAAACAATATAATAATTTAAATCAAAGTATACAGTTAAAGAGCCAGCACAAGTCTAACAAAGGGCTTACCTGATGCAAGAGAAAGAGTAAAATTTTTTTCTAAGTATATAATGTACCAGAAGGTCCAGAACTAACCAATTGTAACAGAAATTGAAAATGAAGCAGTCTAAAGAGATCATAAAAACGGTATACATATGATGCAGAAGAATATATATTTCGTGTTCAAAAATTTTGGATTCTGGAGCTGATGATCATTGATCAAAGTTGAGAATGTGCACAAAGCACAGGCAATTCCTCACATACAAAATTTTTTCATGGTATCTCATGTAATTGTTAATCAATGGCCTCTTTGGTTAAGAAACATAAAACACATCGATCATACTCAATTAATACTTTTTTCTCCCTCATGAATTCAAACTTTAAGTTACATGCACAAGTAAAGCCATTCAAAGTGGAAAGCCAATGCAATTATATCACATACCTTCAGATTAATCCATGCATATGGAAGCCCAGTAGGAGTATCGAATGCCGGCAGCAAACGCTCCCCTAAATCAACAGCCAGATGTAACAATTGGTTATTGTAATTTCTTTGGACCAACTTATCCATGTAATCAGTTGCAAGAATGTGGGCAGAGACAAGTCCACCAAGAACTCGTATGTTGCACTGCAGAAATCTCATTGGGTAAGATAAATTTCATCATCAATAAAAAGTAATCTCAGTGAAGTACCTATTTACATTGAATCAGCACATATGTCACCAACTACTATACAAGAGCATGGAGATAATAACTGCCTTAATCTCTCACATCTATCTAGATTTGATTACAACATAGCAAGAAGAGAACCAGTATACACACCTCAAATAAACTTATGCGAGCATCAACATCAAAATCAATGTGCTTGCCAAGCCATAGAATAGCTCTCTCAAATTCTGTGTAATTGCCCAATACAACAAGACTGCACCAGCATTCAGAGAGCAAAACAGAATAAACATTCATGATTATGCTCTTCCAAATCCAATTGGAAAAACCACAAGCAGTTCTTCGTGGACATTAAGACTGCTCAAAGTAACTTAAATACTGATTCAGCTACTCAGAATCATCAAAACCAAATGATAGTGTTTTCCTACAATGTCAAATACAGAGACGTCCCAAGCTTTTTGACACAAAAAGTATGTCAGTGTCCAAAGTTGAATATTAAAAAAGTTCATTCCCAACAATGAACACTTAACAGAGAAGCAATTTAAATGTTCAATTAACTGGAAAAGGTCAATCTAAACCATCTTGAGCAGCAGAAACAAGAAATGAAAAAGGAGTGGCAAAAGAAACCTCCGGGCCTCAACTGATCGCTTAATTATCCAGATATGAATATGAGCAACAAGATTAAGCAGTATGCATACCTCGATAATGACTCTATAAGAGTCAATGCTGATCCACCATAATTCTCAGGCAGATGCTCAAGCTAATGACAAAAAAAATAATTTAACCATCATGAGAAGCAATGCTTTTCCTCTGCAGTTTTTAATTAATGAAATTAAAATACTTTTGAGGAAAGCAGTTAAACCTTCAAATTTCCAAGCTCACTAAGAGAGTCTGTAAAGCTTTTCGTGAGAGGCTTCAATTCATCATGCTATAGAACAATAAGCAACAAATTATACAGAATACCATGCAAAAATTAAAGCACAAAAATAAAGTCATTCAAGGAAGCACTTACTATAATATATGAGGAAATATAAACTAACCGGAAATGCATGAATCAAATAATTGTCATACGCATGATAAAACCTGCAAGTAAGAATCATGTTAGATGATAGACCACATTTCAATTTCAGAAACAATGAGAACAAATCCAAGTAACTCTCGATAGCTGTGAGCTACAGGAACTCATAAATATATGGTATGTTTTCATTTCCCAGTTAGATCCAGATTCACAAGAAAGCTGTTCAATTCTCAACAATAACTGCGACTATCAAATGTGAATATTTAGCATACTAATTTCTTCATGTCTAAGATTTTTTTAACCAATATTAAACATAGTCAACAAATAGACATTTGCATGCTTTCTTCAACATAGAGTAGTTGTGGTGGAGAGTATAACTGGAGGCACAGATATGATCTTAATCTAAAGACTAACAACTTCTAATAACCTACAAATTCATTTTCATAAATACATGAACCAAAAGCCATGACTCCACAACAGTTTGATAAAACGTGCTGAGACATTTTAATAAAAAACAGCCCTATAGTAGCTTGGCAAATCATCGACATATGTTGGAAGTCAGAAAATGACTATTATCTTAAAGTAAATAAACTCATACTGCTACCATAAGATTCTTATGGTAAGTGAGGAAATTTTATTTTGAACCAAAAACAAGGTCATCAATATCCATGTTATAAAAATTTCCTAAAGATAACCTTGATTTAGAAATGTAATTAACTAGCAAGTTGAGATGTAGACATCAAAAGAAAGGCTAGCCAAAATGCAGCTAAATCCAATACATTATTCCCAAGCTTGAAAGCTGGACGCCCTGACAAAGGTCAGTCATTCCTTCAGAGTTGAAGCATAGACCAGATGGACATTACTGTAGATTATATTCACCAGGAAGAAACGTTCAGTGTTCCTCGTGCATTTGGAAATGAACTCAAGCAAAATATGGATCAGTTTATTCTTCTTCATTCTCATTATACAGGACAGCTGAATGCACAGAAGGAAATTGGAATCACATAAAATGGCAAGACATTTGCTAGAAAGTCTAGAATCCCGATAATAAGACCTTTAATTTGACCAAGTATGGAGCCATAAATGCTCCTTCATAATGACCTCACAATACGTGATCAATGTTGAGTTGTGTGAGCAAGACAAACCAAAAGCTAGAACTCGAGGAAGCCAAGGACCACTATCTAAAAGCGGAGGAATGCGCCTATGACCAAAGTCTGGTTGAAGCTCAAGTAGGTAGGTCTACTGCATGCCAAAGCTTTGCCATCTTAATTGCTTCTCCTAATCGTCACCTACACTAAGAACGCCTTACTCGCTTTGAATGGTGTCATCAGAGGACTAGATAACTTTCCTTCTCTTCTTCCAATTGATTCATACTCGAATATCTTAAGCCATTTTGTACCGTAAGGCACATCAATCCGGCTCATGCTTAATATAAAAGGCAGGATTCAGAAATAAGGGGAACGAAATCTTCACAAATAGAAGTTTTAAATTCATGAAGCAACATGGCAGAAACTCAAACGAGTAATTCCTTAGAAAAGAAGCACGGGATACTGATAATCATTAAATTAACCGAACATGCTGATCTGAGAACTACAGATCGTTAAGAGTCCAACAGGGCACAAGAGGTCAAAAAAATAGAAAGGATCACAAAATCATATACCAACAGATAAAGGTACAAGCTACCGCCATAAGAAAAATACAAGAAACCCTGTAAATTGACTCGTCAACAGAAAAAAATCTAAAAAAAAGAAAAAACTCACATCTGTCTGACCTCCTCCCTCAATCGCATCTTCTTGGCAAGACCATGGCGGCTGGCTTGGGCGACGGATGCCCCAGCAAGCGAGGCCAGGATCACAAGCCAAACGACGACCCATCTTCTGAATCTACAAGAAAATGGTGGTGATGACATTTCCGAATCACGCTAGCAAAGAATTCTCATTGCGCTCGTCTCGGAGATGTGTATGAAGCAGATAAGGAAGAAAGAAAGTCGCGCTGTCATTCTTAATCGTCTGAAATTTGGATCCAAGTTCGATTGGCTTTTTCCGATTCGTGTCAGATTTTCAGATATCGATTCGGACGAGTGTGTTCATTGGCCCCTGCCCGGTGCTTGGACATGTCCAGTGCCCCGGTCAGCATCCTCCAGTGATTGGACCCGACGATGGAGAACAGGAGAAGTAACTCTCCGCTTCGGAACTTGAATGGATCTCACTTTGTATCATGATCCGCAACTTGTAGAAGGCCAACAGATCCATCTTGGATCAAGGATCTGTCTAAAATCTAAATCTGTAAAAGTGCGAGAATGCATCCTCTTCCTCGAGAACATAACATGGAAAGCGGTCCACATAATTTTTTTATTAATAAGAATGATTTCGTAAATTGTCTATCCAATTTAATGGTTGTCTTAAAACTTTTATATAAAATTGAGTGCTAATTATTTGTTAATCTTTAAAAAAGTTGAGTGGTGATTGGTATTTTCTATAAAATTTATTCAATGTGTTTTCATTTGGTTACTACTGTAACTTTCATTAAAGATAGGAAAAAAAAAGCACCGGATCAGCATTTTGCTGTTGTAAACAATAAAAAGGATTGTAGATGTTCAGTCATCAAACGCCGTAAGCATGAAATCTGACACCAAAGAAAATATTTTTTTAATCTTTCCGTAAATAATCATCAAATTTATTGCCGCTTTTTTGCTTCCCTGGAAAGAAATAAACTGCATTAATGGGACGTCCGCTCAACCTTGTAAGGGGACGGGAAACGGGAGCGAGATGCATAAATAGTAATAAATAATAATAATAAAGAGCCTAGAGGTGGGCTCGACTAATGAAACTTTGAGATTGAGCTCACCTCGACTTAAAATTGGATTATTTGAACGAGTTGACTCGATTCGTTAAGCAAATGACTCGACTTCATGAGCCAATCTTTAACTAGTCTCGTTATTTACCCTAGCAACACCCTCAATTACTGTAAAGTAAATACCCTTAAAACACTGTTTTCTTTTTTTAAGAGTGAAACCAGAAGTATTTCATCCAATTGAAGTTTTCCAAGGTTTCACCTTTTCATGCATTGCTCTCAAGACCGAGCGGAGAGCAAGAGAAGAAAGGGTCGAGCGGGTGAAATTTCACCCACTTGCTTTAACGTAAAACGATTGAAATTTTACCCTGTTTGATACGTCGTGAGACGGGCAGGTAAAATTTTACACGTCCGTACAGATTTCACCCTCCCCGTAAAATTTAACCCAACCATCAAACATGCACTTAAAATTTGGTTGGGTTTGATGACCATAAATATCAGATCTAACCAAGGACTTGTTGAAAGATCCACCGCATTAACGAACCCTACATTTGAAATCGGTGAATTTCAGGTCCAAGGGTGGGGCGTCCAACCTCTCCTGCTTATCTCACTCGGGAGAGGTTGTGGCAGTAGGGTTGGGTATCGGGTCGAGTACTTGGTATTTATCATGTCCAGATTCTGACCCAAAAAACCCACCCGAATCGAACCTAGTTTACTTGAAGAAACCACATGCAGCGTAAGTAGTTTTTTAATGAAATATATTTTATTATTAAAAAATATATTAAAATTTTTTATTTTATATTTTAAAATTAATTTTTTTTATTTTAAACAGGTGAAACCGAACTAAGCCCGAACTGACGGCCGCGCCTATTCACAGGCCTAGCAACGTCAAAGAGGAAGCTTCTACAAGATGCATGGATCAGCCTGGAATCTAATAGCCGGAAATTAGGATACTATGCTTACATTGAGTGCCTTAAAGTGATATTGATGTATTTTTTTCTTTTTACAAGAGCTTAAAACAGGACTGATAACTTACCATACCTTTCCCATCAGTTATAATAACCATCTGGAGATCATCATATTTTTTCTTTCATTCCACACTATATGGTCACCAAGCACAGGATATGTAAGTTCAACCAGCAATTATTGCACCTCAGTTTTACCTCACCAGCTGTGCCATTGCCCCAAGGACAAAGATATGTGAGATGTAATTAAGTTGTTTCAAGAAGTTTGAAGGATCAAACAATGCTCCAATAAGAGGTTAGATAAAAACTGAAAAAAGAAAGTTGACAAGTGGTTGATATTCAGAAAATGGAGTAGATACTAATCTATCTCCAGCTCACACTAGATCTAAGGTTTAATTTTGTGTTATCACTGAATTAGTAATCAAGACGGTGGTTGAATTATTAAGAGAGTTTTCTTTAAAAGTTAATGTCTTTGAGCTTCCTGCGTCCTTTCTCAGTGGGTGGATGACATAAATTTGGATGGTAGTTAGATGAACAAGACAAGCCATTAATCAAAACCCATGAAGCAACCAAATGATGCAGAGGAAACGACGCATGATTCAAGGCAAGGAAGGCAACCAAGAAAAGCCATTGAAACAAAGTTGCCATGAAATGTTTGAGGCCATGTACATCGGACAAAATATTGGAATTTATGTTATTAGTTATTTGGAAATGCTGTTTAATTTAAAGCGTGACAGCATATTGAAAATCGGGCGTTGTTTCTGTTTGCAAAGGAAATTTTGCTGATTTAATTGTGTTCTAATATGCTTTTACATTTTCCTGTCTTCTGTTCACGTTCGGATTTGGAACTCCAATTAAACATTTTCTGATACACCCAAAGAATAAAAAAAGACTGTTTATTTTAAATTTTAATGTGTTGCTTTTCCATGCCATAAATATCAATGAAGTCGTGTTGCAATTTGCATGTTGGTATCTTCGATATAAAGTTTATTAGGATCGTAAGCTTTCAAATTTCAAGAGAAACGAGTCTACTGATTTTATCAGAGGACTTGAATATTTTGTTTGAAAGATTCACACGTTACGGGAAGAATTTACGATTCATCATTTTTAGTGCTTTCTCTTGCCAATCATGCAATCATAGGATTCTTCTGAGGAACTTAATTTAACTTAGACAATAAGAAATTAATACCAAACTTAAAAGATCCCACCATGAGCACGCGAACCGATCAACAGTTGGTAAACGAATCACAGATCCCACCGTGAGCATGTGATTATCGGTCCCCCGGTGTTGCGCAGTTCAGTGTAGACCGTCGGATCTCTCTAGCAGACAACAGAAGCAGAAAAGAAATGCATTTTCTTTTACAATTCAATCTGTCATGCGTCACTGATCACTGAAGAGAATCTGAACAGTTATATGCTTCGAAGTTTGTTTCTCAGCGTGGCTGGAAACCAAAGTACACTGTCGACACATGATGCCACCGTGAATTTTGGACGCGTTTAACTCCAGCTGCTCTGCAACTCCGCGTTATCTACACCTCTCTCTCTCTTTCTTCATTGGTAAGATGAGTTCATATCTGAGAAAGCTTACCTGCTTCAAGTTTTTGTTTCTGTTTTTTCTTTTGGTTTTCTGTAAATCGTCCAAGCTGCAACAGTTTAATTAATGACCGTGCCCTGCCATCGTTGCCATTTCTGTAGCAATGGAGTTTTTGTACCTTTTTTTTTTTTTTTTTTAACTTTTTGTTCATTGGAAGAATGAGAGAAATTGGCAGGAAGGCCAAAGGATTGGTGCGGTAAGAAGGGGATATTGAGCGGTCACGATTCAAATTTTTGGGCATTTCTTCTTCTGTAAGACCAAGTTAGAGTTACGAGATTTAATGGCTGCCCATGAGGGTTTGGGATTGAATTTCTCCGTTTCATTATCAAGGAAAAAAACAGAAGCAGAAAATGAACATTAGGAAACTTGTGGAAGTGTGTGACAAGATCCAACCATGAAGCCATTAATGAATAACATATAGACAAAGTATAGGAAGCGAATTCAAGGGCTTCACTTTCATCTCGGAATCTTACACCAATGTAGTTCGAACCAGTCCCAAATTTTTTACTGCTTCCTCTTTGGCATCTAATGGCTGTGAAGCCCTCGGCAGGAAACGTCGTAAGCAAAGGAGACCCGCTTTCTCCGGCCTCATATCATATGTTGTCCTGCTGAAGTTTTTGAAATAAAAACCATCTCCTTAGAAACTTTAAGAAAAACCTCCATGCATCTCTTTTGAAATTTTCATAGAAACAATAATGGGCCCATCGTTGGTGGAACTTTTAGGTTCTGTTTTTAAACTTTTTGGCTTAAGAAAGGTAATTGGAGCGACCATTAAGTGGAATCTGCTTGGCTGAGCAAACTTGTGCCTCCAAGTTTCAAAAGAATAAAGTCTTAAGAATTGAACATTTCGTGCATGTATTTTTGCTATCAAGTCAGAAACTGTGAATATTGCTGCTTAGACATCAGATATTGTTGGTTGAAAGCGATGCAAACTAAACTAAAAAATCTTTAACAGAGACAAGTGAGAGCTTCATAATATGACGTTAAACACACTTTTCAATATTATCAGATGAATGATTTGTGAAATAGTGGACTTGCGTAGAACCAGGGCCTAAACCCCCCTCGATGATGAGATGGGCACTCTTAAACCCTAAATCTAAAGATTAAACAAAGTGTTGATGGTGTGAAGATGAGACTAGTGGGCCAGGGGAGGCAGCCATTGATGAGTTCCAGCAATCCATTAATTACAGAACATGGGGAAAAGGAGGGCACGCGCGGGACCCTGGCCTCAGTTGGCAGCATCGTGAGCAATCTTAGCGCAAGCCAAATGAAGAATCGAAAATAAGATTTAAATAAAGATTTGAATGAAAGAGGGTTTTAAGACAGAGACAAAGGCAAAGATGAGAACAAGCGAGGGCTGTAGGATGGCAAGGGCACAAGCCATGTGCCCCACCACAATTGGGATGGGGAAAGTACTCGAGAAGAAAACACTCTCAGCTTGGTAGCAGTCGACCTGGAGCGTTTCACGGACCAAATCCTACGATCCTCTCACCTTTTCTTTTTCCTTTCTCTCTCTAGAAACCCCATTGGGCCTTTCTGTCTTCCTCCCTGCTCTGTTTCCTCGCTCTCTTTCACCATTTTCTTACACGTCCTTCTGAAGATAGTGTCGTCTGACTCGTCTCTCTCTAAGGTTCCTTTTCTCTATTTTTACCAGTTTCACATCTATCTAAGAGAGAGTACTTTCTTTCTTCCCTCCCAACTGTGTTTCTCTCTCGACCATTTTTTATAGAGGTCTCTCTCTCTCATTCTCTCTCTTCTAGTAGTACTGCAGTTTCTCTTTCTACTGCATTGTGTTTCTACTACATTCGCGTCTCTTGTACGAAGGGGAGAGAGAGAGAGGCTCCACTGGCAGTAGGCTAGCAGGACTACAACTGAGAACCCAAAAAGAGAGGGAAAAAGTTGGCTCTCTTCCCTCTCAAGAAGAGAAGAAGAAGAAGAAAAAGAAAAAAGAGGCCATGGATGTGCCCTCCCTCCTCCTGCTCTTCCTCCTCTCACTCTCCTCCCTCTCTGCTGACGGCATGCTCACAAGCAACTACTACCAGAAGAGCTGCCCACGCGTAGAGGAGATCATCCGGAATGTTGTCATTCAGAAGCAGATCACCAATCCCACCACCGCCGGAGGCACCCTTCGCCTCTTCTTCCACGATTGCTTCGTCCAGGGCTGCGACGCGTCCATCCTCATCACATCCACCCCTTTCAACAAGGCCGAGCGCGACGCGGACATCAACCTCTCTCTCCCCGGAGATGGCTTCGACGCCATCGTCCGGTCCAAGATGGAGCTGGAGCTTACTTGCCCCGGCGTCGTCTCTTGCGCTGATATTCTCACCATTGCCACCCGCGATCTTGTCAGATTGGTAATGAAACGGATTCCCTAGTACCATAGCAGTAGCTGAGTGAGATCATGAGCTAGACTATTCTCTTTTCCCTCGTTGCGAGCACTTGGTTAAATAGCAGCCCATGCATTTTCGGAATAGTTAGATGCATGATGTCTTTCTTCAGTTCCCCCATTTTTCTGCCTGTTGGCAGAATCTGCAAGCCTCTATCTAGCCCCAGGTTACAGATCACAACAGAGGAAGAAAAGATACTCTTGTTACCATAACCAGATACGGAATCTGACGGTTGGTAGGCTACCATCTGTTGTAAGTGGGACAAATTTTCCACATTTTAGATTTTCTACTGTTGATTCTTAGAGTATGATAATTATGAGATTTTTTTATTGGCATCTGCTCAACTTCACTTCAGAACAAGCAAAAGAGAAAACGAGGATGCATGTAGATCTTTAATCGTGTTTAGATTAAAAAAAAAAAGGTTCGTTTTGAGATGGGGGAACATGAGGAACCCACGTTTTGCTTTTCAACTTCGTCAAAGTTTGATGTTTATGAAAATGAGGCTTTTGTTCTTCTTCGTGCGTGGCACTTTAGGTGACCATCCTGCAACTTTATCGGAAGTCCTTTTCCTAAATGAAAAAGAACTGTTAGATAATGCAGATACTTGTGATTTGATATGCTGGTTTGTTGGACCGTAGTTTCGAGAAACCGCTTTCTGGTGTGAGCTCTCAATTTTTGAAATGAGGGAGTTGAAATTGTATGTCAAGTATTCTACGCGACGGGCTTCAAAGGATAGCGAATTCTGTCAGTGGAAAATAAAAGGAATGGTCGAATCTTTTTCCATTGCTCTGCCGTTTGATTTTTGAAAAAAGAAAAGTTCTTGTTTTCATGCAAGATCACATTGTACACAACCATACAAATATTTTCCTGTTAGGTTTTACTCAGGAGCTCGAGATTAGGCATTGATGGGGTTGAAGATGAAAATGGAGGTGAAAAATGGGAGGATGAAGGTGTCGACTTCTCACGAGTATAACTGAAACCGGGGGGGTGGGGGCGGTGGTTTGAAGATGAAAATGGAGGTGAAAAATGGGAGGATGAAGGTGTCGACTATATTCTGACGAGTATAACTGAAACGGGGAGATAGTGGCTTATATTTTCTCCTCATCCTTACTGCATCCTCTAATGCTGGAAGCCCGAGGAATTGAATTTTCGGGAATTCCAACATCTAATTCCCCATTTTCTGCATCTCTGCCTCATGTCTAGTTCCTAAACGGCATCTCAAATTTAAAAATTGTGTTATTATCTGTTCTTTGAAATTGTAAATGTCAGGTGATCCTTTTTAATTCCTACTGGAAAGGTTTTCCGCTTGTTGTCATTCTCTTCCTCATGGTACTCGTGTTGCAGGTTGGAGGGCCTTACTACACGGTAAAGCTAGGCAGGAAGGATGGCCTTATTTCTCAAGCTTCTCGGGTACCTGGCAATCTGCCTCTTCCAACAATGCCGGTTACAGAGCTGGCGTCTCTCTTTTCGTCGAAGGGATTTTCCATTGGAGAAATGACAGCGCTTGTTGGTGCCCACACCATTGGCTTTTCCCATTGCAAAGAATTTGCCAAGAGGTTGTACAACTTCAGCCATGGCTCAACTGTTGATCCCTCAATGAACCCACAGTATGCCCAAGGACTACAGAAGGCATGCGCAAATTACATCAAGAATCCTACTATATCTGCGTTTAACGATATAATGACCCCCAACAAGTTCGACAATGAGTTCTACCAAAACCTTCCTAAGGGCCTCGGCTTGCTGGCTTCTGATCAGGCGCTCTACTCGGACCCTCGAACCAGAGGCTTCGTGCGTTTATTCGCTTCAAATCAAACCGCGTTCTTCGATGCCTTTGTTAAAGCAATTGATAAACTGAGCATGGTGGAGGTAAAGGTTGGGAGGCAGGGAGAAATCCGAAGAAGATGCGATGAATTCAATTCATGAACATGCTATGGGCATGACGAAAACAGGAGATATGGACGCTGGCTTGCGATGGTACTAACTTTTTCAAAGGAAGACTTAGTTAGTAGATCTGTTTCTGTATGGATTGCCTTCTTCTCTCCATCTAATGGCCATCAGTGGTGGCTTAAGCCTGTGATAGAGTGCATTGTTGCCTCTCCATTCTTTTCTGAAGTCATTTTGGGTTCTGTTAGCTGCTCATTCGATTCATCTACTGTATGTTCTTGATGGGTGTTTTCTGGGTCCTTAGTGTTATATTTAAGAACTTTGATGGTGTAGATCGGGGCTCAAATATGTAATAAAAGCATGGCGATTCACACATTGCTGCTTCTGATCTGTTACTTCAAATTCTGTTGGTTCTGTTTCTGGTGGCTTCCCTCTCTCTCTCTCCCTTTCAATTCAGCTGCTGTGGCTTCTATTAAGAGTGTCGGTGGCGGTGCTGCAGTGAGTACTTTGTGATGCTTCTTGCTTATGTGAAACCCGTTCACGTCTCCTCGCATGTTATCAGCCAGAAGGTCTTTTGTTTCTTATCTCGCATGTTATCAGCCACAAGGTCTTTTGTTTCTTATCTCGCTGTAGTAGCACTTTTCCTTTTTCACTGTACCTGTTTTGCCTTCTTGTCGTAACCCACTTTTTTTCGTCACCATTCCTCAAAGGCTCAAACTCCCCATGAATTTGCGGCAGTCGACCTGTTTCGCGGTACCTCTTCTCTTCGAGACAGAGAAACTATAAGTCAGCGAAGGAGTTCCCCGTGAAACCATGGTTTTTGTTTGTATTCAGAATGGGCTGGAAATTGAATTATTCACCTACCAAGATCCTCGTCTTTTTTCCTGAGCTGTGGATCTGCCGCAGCCAACTTAACTGGTTGAGTATAATTTTGCAGGAAAACAAATCCACCATGTGGAGTAACTTTTACATGCAAAACCATTTATTCAGGTTCTGACATTCTAATAGCTGTTTCAAATTTTTGTCAGTCTTTAGAGAAAAATAGTTGGAAACTCATATGTTTTTAAACTCTGATGATTTTTAAGAAAAGCAAACTTCTAGACTAAGAGCTCGAAAAACATTGCTAATAAAAAAAATCAGAAAATGATATTTATGACAATGTAGAAGAATTTGAGATTAAGGTTCGATTAATGTCTACCATTTTTAGCCAGGTAAAGTTGGCGGGACTTTTGCAGTACAAGGGACTGCAATGAGAATGGACCCCATGATTTGCTTGAAGCTTATGCTTGAACCAGGGCCATCAACATAATTAATACAGTAACCCAACTTTGTTGCTTCTACTTTAAGCTTGAGTTTAGTGGGGAGCTTCATCAAGTTCATGGAATGACTGTTACTGCACAGGCAGTAGTAACTCACTTCAAGTCTGTCGCAGTATGAAGTCTGCAAGGGTATGGACTGTGTTGGGAAGCTTCAATGAGGATCTTCTCGAGATCTTGCCTCTGGATGGGGGATGTCAGATTTAACCAAAGGTTTGGGAGAATGCAGTATCATGGGTGGGTCTATTGGGGAAGTCACCTGTCGTCCTCTGGGAGATTCAGTGGAGGACTTAGGGATCATGGCTTCACTGGATGGTGAGAAGCGCCGAATTCATATTCTGGTATCGAGCTACAAGATGATGCTGGTGACATTACAATGGACGAAAGTTGCATGTTTCACCAGAGGTTATGGCTGTTCAAATATGATCTACAACTTCGTTCTTTATAGTCATGGATGTTACAAACTCATCCTTGTTAGAGAGGGTTAACGTGAATGATGCACAATTTTCTATCAAGGGAATTGTGCAAGTAGATTCTAGTGCTGCTTCGGAACTTGAGTAAAGAACTTAATACCGGTCAACTAAAATGTCACACATTTACTGTTTGTAATTTAGAAAATTAGCACCTATGGAATCAAACTGGTAACCAGACTTTCACCAGCCCATCAATTTGAGAGCGCAATGCCTCTGCTGGCAGGTGGAGAGAAGTCAAGATGGTGAAGCTCCCAATTCAGATCATTCCACAAACTGATGCCTTTAGAGGACTTCAAGGGCCCAGGGATGGTAACCAATTCTTTGTGTCGGGAGTTCAGGAAGAAAGGGATGAGGATCACGGAGTGGCCGAGGAAGTGAACCCTCAAGCTAAAGGAAGGATATTGTAGATGAGATGGTTCAGGATAATCGTTTGGAGAGTGTGATGTTTTGTGCAATGGAAATAGTTATGATATCTAAGCCGAATTCCCTGTTGGAGGAGACAACATGTGAAAGAACTGAACCCTTTCTTAGTAGGCCCTGAGTTCCATCGGGGTTTGCTTTTCTTGTGCAGGATGAGTGGCGGGGGGCTAAGTGGGGCGGGGGAGTGCTGTCAAAGAAGGTAATGTCTGAAAATGGCCACAGGGCATGGCCTACCTACGGAAGGAAGATGCTTTGGTTCTTAGTTGCCAACCCTGAGAAAGATTTCAGTTGAGAACATGCACCTACAAGGGAGTGAGGTCGTCTGTGAAAGATGTTGTTTAATATTGCATCAAACTGGGAGATCCTGGACTAGATTTGATTGAAAGACAACTACGAAGTGAGCAACTTGTGATCCTTTCGAGATGGATTGACTTTTGTAGGATTGTTCTTCATTTTTATCTATTGAATCGAGTTCTTGGGTGCGTATGTTTTGCTTTCTCTAATCAGTTAGGGGTTTTCATATTGTTTTCGTTGAAGGGATGACTTCTTCGGCATCCCTGTGGGGCTTTATACTCCTTTTTTTTTGTGTACTCTGATCACAAAATGCGTATGCTACCTATTCAACTAAACTTTTTATGTCTTTGGCAAGCAATTTTGTTGTTTGGATCTTTCTGATTCGTTTCATGGTGCCTGTTCAACAGGTTTCAAATTTCCGTAAACTGACATTAGCCACTAAAAAACGCAAACGGTGTTTGTGTCAGCAGAAGAAAAACTTTGATGCTATGATGATTTTGTGAATAATTTTCTTGAAGCAATTTACTGCAAAGTTACTGTTGAAAAGCAAAAAAGAAAGAAAAATATTGTAAATCAAATGATATGAGCTTTACTGAGTCGAGCTTTCGGCTCTTTATACATGCATTTCTATTAACTCACTGCTGACAATGAAGAAAAAAGAAATCACAAGCCTCAATCTTTGTTGGTGCGTACAGAGCAAAATTAAGCTCTTCTTTTCAATTCATTCACTCTTTCGCAATGTGACAAAAAAGAGCTCTGTCATGCTGATGAATGTCGCACAAGACTCACTTTTACACCTCGAACCAAAAGTCCTGTAGGAGCAGAGTTCCTCTCCTTTCTTAAATACCCAAGTGAAGAGAAAGACAGGTAAGGACATCACGTCTAAAACACAAGGCGACGTGCACAAGAAAACCAGGGAACCACAGTTGCTGATTGAACATAACGCCATTTTGTGAATGAAGAAATGATACTCGTACCTCCAAGGTTGGTCAGAAAATGCAAACCGCTCTATTCTTTTTGGGCCATTAAAGATTAGATCCCCAAAATTGTAAAGCGGAAAAGGCACATCTCAACTTGTTAAAAAGCAAATTATAAAGACAGCCATATATTATAACAGCATGTACCCAATTTGCCAAATTAAACAAACAAAAAAGAAGAAGAAACGAACACCCTTTTATGTATAGCAAGAGAGAGGAAGAAAGTCGGAAGTCAAAAAAAGCTCAAAACTCCGTGGAGTTGGGCCCGAGTATGAGACGCTTGTGGCGCGCACGAGCTTGAGCAGCTTGCTCCGTGAGGTCGAAGCCGTCATCCTCGGCGGCGTCGGCATCTCTGCTAGCCGATGATGCCGCCGCGCCTTTCATCAGCAGCAGCAACTTCCCCGCCCGTTCTCTTGCCCGGTCGCTCCCTCGCTCGGCCACCACCGTCAGCACCTCCAGCGCGCCGGCCTCCCGTGCCAAGCCCTTGAAGCGCCAGGTATCTCGCGCCAGCAGGCAGAGCGCCGCGACGCTGTGCTCCCGAATCGCTGCCAAGTGCCTCTCGTCCTCCGTCCCTTGCCAGCTCTCGGCGATTAAGGCTACGAGCGCTGCGACTGCGTTGGCGTCAAGCATTGCGGCCCGGCCTTCCGTGCCGGCTGCCAAGTTGCAGAGGATGAGCACGGCTCGAGTCGCCAGGCTCGGTTCGTCGCCGCGAGCGAGCGCCATGAGCTTCGGCAGCGCGCCTGCGCGCATCAGCTTGGCGCGGTTGCCCCTCGCGAACGACAGGTGGTACAGCGCCATTGCAGCGTCCAGCCTGGCGCGGCCGTCCAGGGTGGAGCTGAGCAGGTGGAGCAGCGGCTGGACCGCGCCCAGCACGCCCAGCGCCGTCCTGTTCTCGTCCTCCAGAGCCAGGCTGAAGATGGCTCCGACGGCGTGCCCCTGTGCTTCCACGTGTCCTCCTTTGAGCACGTCGATCAATGGCGGGACGGTTCCCGAGCGTACGATCTTGACCTTGTTGACCTTCTCCAGAGACAGGTTGACGAAGGCGGCCACGGCGTTGACTTGAAGTCCGGCGTACCGCGACGCCATTAACGCCGCCAGGCAAGCGAGCAGCTCGCGCGTGCACATTCTCAGACGCGCGTCCCGGTCCTCGCGTGTCAGGTTTCGAAGCTCGACGGCGGCCTCCTCCTGGTCTGAGACGATTCCGGACCTCATCTTCGCGATCAGCTCATCCGACTCGCCAGAAGTACCGCACGAGATTGAAACAGAGCCGAATGACTCCGACAGGCATGCAGGCCTCGTGGCCAGTTCGAGCGGACGGGCCGATGAGGTGAAGCCCGAGTCTGACGAGTCGAATCGATCGAACCGGCGGTTCACCTCCGTTGCTGCGTAGGAGAATTCCACGGCCGGGTCGCTCTGGACTCGGCTGAGGATCTGTTCCGAGCCGGATAGACCTAAAATGGAGTCGTCGGGCGTCAGATTACTTCGGGAAATCGAGTCCGGTGAATCGATGGGAACGAGTTGCAGGTCACTTTCGGAGGCGGTGAGAGAGGCACCGTCGATGCTCCTGTACGATTTCGACCCCGAGTCGGAGCAGTCCATTCGGCACTCCATTTCTGAGGTGGAACAGAGATCGGCGGAGGGGTCCGCGACGCGGGAAGCGTCCTCCGTCGTTGGGGACGTTTCTACGAACTTGTGCGCGAGAGCAGCGGCCGTCTCGGGGTCCGGCGGGTCTGGCAGCGGTAAGCCGGAGTCGCGGCACCAGTTGGCGATGGCCGTCTTGAGGGCGATATTGGGGATTAGAGTTGGGGTGGAGGTGGTGGTGGTGGCTGTTGACGGGAAGAGTTGTTGTTGGTGGTGGTTGGGAGGTAAGGCAAGGAGGGCCTCGATGCATCGGCGCTCGAAGGTCTGGCCGGAGGGAACGATGACGGGGTCTGCCATGGGAGCGTTGGAGATGGGGCACAGGAACTCGAGCGGTGGCGCTTTCTGGCGTTGCTGACGGAAGTGGAAGGATATCCTCCACCGGTTTTTTCCGCTGCCCATTTCCCTCCTCCTCTCCCTCACTGTGGACAAGATCTCCAGCGATCGATAGAACGAGAACGGCCCTGTGGTCTCTCTCTCTCTCTCTCTCTCTTAGGCGGGAGGAAACATCAGGAGAAGTCTTCCACCAGAGAAAAGCGACCACAGAGAGAGAGAGAGAGAGAGAGAGAGAGAGAGAGGAGACGGGGCCACTTTCCAAACGCCAATCACTATTTTCGATCTTTTAGAGATGCTTCTGTTGAGAAGGAGATAAAAACGGATCAGAAAGATCGACCCCGTGGATGATGATCAAAACTATAAGTCTAACCACGTTAAATTTTTGCTTCCTCTTCTTTCTCTCACTGAAGAACAAAGGAGCCAACTACAGAACATGGTGATCTTATCCACCGGCGTTGTTTTCCCGGTGGTTTGGGCTGTTGAGCACTAGAATCTAGGACATCCAAGAATTTCCAGAACGCATTTTCATATTTTTTTTTGGACCTCCCAACAAGGAGCGATCGATTTTTTTCTTTTTTTTGGAACGATTGCTCAACAGCAACAAACAGTGTTCAGTTATTTCATTCTCCATTCCTTGTTCAATGGCAACACCAAACTCCTCATATTCAACAACAGTTAGTCTTAGCTCTCCTCCACTTGGAATGGGTTTTTCAGGTTAGTATCCATCAAGTTAGATCAAACAAATTATTTGTTATAGCGTTCTCAAATTACCAATGTAAGTTAGATCAAACAAATTATTTGTTATAGCGTTCTCAAATTACCAATGTTAGGAAGAGTCAAGGGCCACTTAGGTATGTCAACAGCACCCTTACTATTGCTCCTAGTATCTTGACGCATATCAAACAATAGTAAATCTCTATTTTGAAGTATGGAAACAAACAGATCAGTTAGCTTTAAGCTGGACTAAGGTTACAGTATTCGAACATATTCTGCCACAATTAATTTCATATTCAACTGCACATGAGACTTGGTGTGTTCTAGAACAACAATAATGTTTTTCAATCTAAATTGCAAATCATTCAGTTAAAGAAATTTATAAAACGTAAAGAAAGGAGATATGATGATGGCTGATTATTTAAATCATGTCAAATTCTTATGACTTTTTAGTTGCTGTTAATCATAAGGTCTCTGACACTGATTTGGTTTTATGTACTTTTAATGGACTATCCACTAAATATAAGGTCTTCATCACTACGGTAACTACATTCAAGACTACCAGGTTTTCCTGAAATTTTTGACATACTCATTTCTCAAGAAAATCGTTGGCAAATTCTTTCACCTCCTCTTGATATTTCTCAAGAAACAAAAACGGTTGTCATGATTGCTCATGGGACTGACAGCCATGGGAATTCTTATGCAAGAGGGAGAGGAGACTAAAACGGTGGTGGGTTGGGAGGGATCGTTTGCTAACCAACTGATGGTCTCTTGAGCAGTATTGGGTGGTAGTGTTCTAGAGTATAAAAAGGTATTTTCACCAAATATAACATGTCTTGAAATAGTGACATGCTCGTTCAAGGGATTGTAACACATGTAGCCTTTAAAACATTTTGGGAATTCAAGAAAAACACACTCATGAGACTTTGGAGCAAGTTTTGATTTATTTTGAAGACTTACTAATGGATAAGCAGTGCATCTAAAAACTTTAAGATTCTCTAGTTGAAGCTTAGTATCAAGAAATTTCTCATATGAACTTGATGGTATTCAGAAGTTGAGCTTACTGAATAAATAAAGCTATCGTAGGTGACAAAATAGTGTTTGATTTTGGAATGAGTTCAGAAGCCTATGGGGCGCAGCACTAAAACTATTTCTTTATGTTTTTTCAATCTCAAGTTGTCACCCAAAGTTAGTAAATGAGATGTGTTCACTCTCTGACTGAATAGCTCTACAACATGAATTTTCACTCATTCTTAAATATTGCCTCAACTGCTGATGTATTGATGAAAAGTGTGCTGAAAATCAAATGAAGAACTCGCACAGCGGGATGATCGTTTTTACTGGTTAAAATGAATTTCATGCTGCACGTATGGATCGAATAACATAATGCATATGCAGCATGGGTGCTTTGGGGCTCTCATTCATACTTTCTCAAGTTTACCCAACAACCAAGAGGGGTGTGTTTAGTAACAGTAATATTTGTTACTGTCCCATGATCCTACCCCAAAAAATGAGACAAATTCATAACACATTGTAACAAGTATTCCACAAACCCGTTTCATTTTTTGTGAGTTTAGAGCATACAATACTTCATTAGTGAACAAAACAAGAGTATTTCTTCATACTGCCTAACAGATATACCAGACACGCATTTGGTACATTCAAGAGACTTTTCCTATAATGTTTCAACTTGCACATCGGTATTCAACTATAAAGAACAAGAATTACAACACTTAAGAGGCGATTAATGGTTTGGAATTTTGATTCAAAAATGAAACTTTTAGAACCGTAATTCTTCCTCAAACTAGATAAAATCAAAATTCTAGGTTCACTTTCCTAATTCCTGAAACAAAATACCCCTTTCGTTTAATATATCCATTTTTTTTTTAAATGAGCATTTTGATTCTAAAATTACATTATTCTAGTTATATCAACCGAGCCCTGATGTTCTTTGATTATCGTTTTCTTTTTCCCTTTCTTTTAAGCTAAATGGGTTTACACTCTCATTAATCGTGCATATAACATATTAGATCCTTTATTGTGTTGAAACTAAAAGGACTTTTTACAATGTGGTCTTACCAAGGGATGTCAACCATCTCGGAACAGGTCTAATCGGATCTGGCTTTGAATTCATATTAGGATTGGATTTTTTGAAATCGAGTTTTGACCCGACTAGATATATCATTGGGTATGTTAGCATATGATTAAATTACATGATAATTTTCTTTTACTGACCCTTTTCCCTGAAAATTTTGCTTTTTCATATGCAAGAAAGTGAAAACTCTCAGCTTAAACTTTACGTTTTGATTTGGGGATGTGGGGGTGGGTGTGATTTCACTGGTCCAATACACCCTAAATATTTTATCTGGTCATCGAAAGCCGCCTTAGGGTTGGTCTTAACTTATTTACTTGTTCACTGTACACTTACAAGGTGGATGTGACAGAGTAGTTGTTCATATCTCATCTTCTCCGACTGTACCAAATTAATTTGTCGGTGAATCACAGAAGCGACGTACTGTGCGCCGGCCAAATGCACAGTGTTTTTAAAAATTAAGGAGGAGTACTACAGTTGATGGGCCTTCTTCTCTTTCAAAGGCTTATCAATGTTGGAAAGAAGAAAGAAGCAATGGCAGCAGTAGCTTTGTTTTTGACCTGTCATATAACTTATTTTTGTGGAAGTTCTTTAACCTCTTTCGTTGTTTCATGATCTTGAACGCTTCTTTTATGAGCACCAAACAATTTTAATGGTTGATATGAACTTTTTTTTTAATGTTTACTAAGAGAAACTGCTTTTTTGTGTAAAACTCTTCTAAAGAGTTGCCTTGTTTTCTGGTAAGCAATCATTGGCTTATAGCTAAGCTGCCCAGTATAACGAAGTCAGCTAACTCGACAACAATATATGAATGATCATTTACAGAAAACAAATAGGAAACTATCTAATGGGTCTATCGTTTTCTATCCCAAGGTTGGGGAATCTTTTGGGCAGTGATCTCGAAAAAGGAGGAAACGATGCTTGCTGAGCATCGCTCGAGTTTGTTTAAAAGGTCAAGGGCTGCCAGAAACTTCCCCATGCTTTTGTCCCCATCATGCCAGACAGAAGGGCCAAGCATCAGAAGGACAAAACGTTTGTCAGAAACGTCGACAAACCTTGACCTGTATTAATCGTAGGACATATTTTGTTAGCAGATAAGAAGTTTACGTTTTGGATCAGAAATGCAGTAACGCACGGAAGCAGGAAAAGAAAAAAAAAACAGGCGAGAAGATGATCTTATTCACTTTGCTTAAAGACTTGTGCAAGAGTCTTGGAGATCCCAACTTACATTGCAAAACTCTCCTCCTCAGGATCCCTCTCTATTGTACTCACGAAGGATCGGTAACTGTTAAGAATGCCTCAATTTGGTTTAAAAAAGATCTCCAGCAAACAATCTCCACAGCCCAATTGAACTTCAAAGAAATGTTTCTTTCTTATCGTATGATAAAGCCACGGTTGCCACTAAAACAAGGTCCACAGACTTTTAAGAAGCTGACTGACTGTATTCTCTTGACGCTTTCAGTTTCTTTTCTTTTTCATCTTTTCTGTAAACCAATGTGTTCTCCGACATCAAACCTCTGAAGTTTTTTTCTTCTATTTTATATGCATCATCGCAGTTTGCCAGCAAGTAAATTACTGGGACAACCCACAGAAATCGAATGTTGACATTTTGCTGATGACGACAATGACAAAAGATTATATACTTGTGCCTTGCATTTGACATTTTGCTGATGACGACAATGACTAAAAACCCTATAAAAGAACACTTTTCTGCCTCATATATATATATATATATATATATATATATATATACGTAAACCCTTATCAACCATTCAATTCCACAAAATTTGCATGCACAAGAGAAAAAAAAGCTCGATAAACATAAAGAACCAAACGAGCGACAGAGAGGCATCCAATTTTTAACTTATGTAAAACTCTTTTTAAAAATAAAGAAGTAAAAACTATAGAAAACAGCCTCACAAAATCTGCTCCATACAAAATAATGAATGATCACACGAGAGCACACAAAATTTTTACTCTTCAATTCAAACTCAAAAACACTATGGGAGAGAAATAACAAATAAATAAGAAAGTAAAAATGGAAGAATATAATCTAATGAAAAGAAATGACAATTTTAAAAACAAAAGCACTCGTTAGTTCTTTTTTTTTTTTTTTTTGGTAAACCAAGAACACATACAACCCAATTAAAAATTAAACCTTTTTCACTCCGTGACTTTCTTTCTCAGGTTAAGAGGCATCTCTCTCTAAAGGGGCCCTATACCGTGTCTTTCTTCTCTGCTTTTCTTGTTGCCTTTACTCAGAAAATGGATGCAAGGGTTTGTACCTTTTCTGAATGAGTGCGAGAGCCACCCAGAAGGGCACCCTTTTCCTTGCCCTCGGGACTGTGCCGGGTCTGG
Organism: Nymphaea colorata; assembly: GCF_008831285.2. Classification (NCBI taxonomy): domain Eukaryota; kingdom Viridiplantae; phylum Streptophyta; class Magnoliopsida; order Nymphaeales; family Nymphaeaceae; genus Nymphaea; species Nymphaea colorata. The sequence goes on from NC_045140.1 coordinate 17,901,656, forward strand.
ATGGACATAATGTACCATCAACTTGGTATCATACTTCAACACATATAGCCAACGAGTATAACAACTATGGGAATCGAACTTGTAACACATCATTTTTGTGCCGCCAACCCAACCAGTTATACTATAGTCTCGAGGTGAAGGACTGTGTTTCTACATTTAACAATAAATAGGGTGGTTGACATCTACCATGAAGTATAGGTCCTGCACATGGAGGAGACCAGACCCAAAGTACCCTAACAGCTTCATGAATTTACAAGTGCAATTCACAGTCTTCAATGTGCATTGAGTTCTGACGGCCCAAGTGCTTCATAGGGTGAATGGAAAACTTACTTCCATATATACGCTGTTCAACCAGCCCTTTTCCAAAAGAGTGACCTGTCCATTGTTTGATATGTTCATAAAGTTCCCACCTCTTTGAATTCAGTTAATAAACCATGCTGTACATATGAGAAAACAAGAGAAGGCGTTTTACAAATCTTTTGATGCACCTATTGACAGCACTATGGTTCCTTATAATTTCAAGTGTTTTTCGATAATTAGGAATCCTAGGAATGAAGATAGGAGATGGCTTCGACGCCATCGTCCGGTCCAAGATGGAGCTGGAGCTTACCTGCCCCGGCGTCGTCTCTTGCGCTGACATTCTCACCATTGCCACCCGCGATCTCGTCAGACTAGTAATGAAACGGATTCCCTAGTACCATAGCAGTAGCTGAGTGAGATCATGAGCTAGACTATTCCCTTTTCCCTCGTCGCGAGCACTTGGTTAAATAGCAGCCCATGCATTTTCGGAATAGTTAGATGCATTATGTCTTTCCTCAGTTCCCCAATTTTTCTGCCTGTTGGCATAATCCGCAAGCCTCTATCTTGCCCCAGGTTACAGATCACGAACAGAGGAAGGAAAGATACTCTTGTTACCATAACCAGATATGGAATCTGACGGTTGGTAGGCTACCATCTGTTGCAAGTGGGACAAATTTTCCACATTTTAGATTTTCTACTGTTGATTCTTAGAGTATGATAATTATGAGATTTTTTTATTGGCATATGCTCAACTTCACTTCAGAACAAGCAAAAGAGAAAACGAGGATGCATGTAGATCTTTAATCGTGTTTAGATAAAAAAAAAAAGGTTCGTTTTGAGATGGGGGAACATGAGGAACCCACGTTTTGCTTTTCAACTTCGTCAAAGTTTGATGTTTATGAAAATGAGGCTTTTGTTCTTCTTCGTGCGTGGCACTTTAGGTGACCATTCTGCAACTTTATCGGAAGTCCTATTCCTAAATGAAAAAGAACTGTTAGATAATGCAGATAATTGTGATTTGATATGCTGGTTTGTTGGACCGTAGTTTCGAGAAACCGCTTTCTGGTTTGAGCTCTCAATTTTTGAAATGAGGGAGTTGAAATTGTATGTCAAGTATTCTACGCGACGGGCTTCAAAGGATCGCGAATTCTGTCAGCTGGAAAATAAAAGGAATGCTCGAATCTTTTTCCATTGCTCTGCCGTTTGATTTTTGAAAAAAGAAAAGTTCTTGTTTTCATGCAATATCACATTGTACACAACCATACAAATATTTTCCTGTTGGGTTTTACTCGGGAGCTCGAGATTAGGCATTGATGGGGTTGAATATCAAAAGGAGGTGAAAAATGGGAGGATGAAGGTGTCGACTATATTCTGACGAGCACAACTGAAACGGGGGGGTTGAAGTTGAAAATGGAGGTGAAAAATTGGAGGATGAAGATGTCGACTATATTCTCACGAGTATAACTGAAACGGGGAGATAGTGGCAAATATTTTCTCCTTCTCATCCTTACTGCATCCTCTAATGCTGGAAGCCCGAGGAATTGAATTTTCGGGAATTCCAACATCAATTCCCCATTTTCTGCATCTCTGCCTCGTGTCTAGTTCCTAAACAGCATCTCAAATTTAAAATTTGCGTTCTTATCTGTTCTTTGAAATTGTAAATGTCAGGTGATCCTTTTTTATTCCTACTGGAAAGGTTTTCCGCTTGTTGTCCTTCTCTTCCTCATGGTACTCGTGTTGCAGGTTGGAGGGCCTTACTACACGGTAAAGCTAGGCAGGAAGGATGGCCTTATTTCTCAAGCTTCTCGGGTACCTGGCAATCTGCCTCTTCCAACAATGCCGGTTACAGAGCTGGCGTCTCTCTTTTCGTCGAAGGGATTTTCCATTGGAGAAATGACAGCGCTTGTTGGTGCCCACACCATTGGCTTTTCCCATTGCAAAGAATTTGTTAAGAGGTTGTACAACTTCAGCCATGGCTCAACTGTTGATCCCTCAATGAACCCACAGTATGCCCAAGGACTACAGAAGGCATGCGCAAATTACATCAAGAATCCTACTATATCTGCGTTTAACGATATAATGACCCCCAACAAGTTCGACAATGAGTTCTACCAAAACCTTCCTAAGGGCCTCGGCTTGCTGGCTTCTGATCAGGCGCTCTACTCGGACCCTCGAACCAGAGGATTCGTGCGTTTATTCGCTTCAAATCAAACCGCGTTCTTCGATGCCTTTGTTAAAGCAATTGATAAACTGAGCATGGTGGAAGTAAAGGTTGGGAGGCAGGGAGAAATCCGAAGAAGATGCGATGAATTCAATTCATGAACATGCTATGGGCATGACGAAAACAGGAGATATGGACGCTGGCTTGCGATGGTACTAACTTTTTCAAAGGAAGATTTAGTTAGTAGATCTGTTTCTGTATGGATTGCCTTCTTCTCTCCACCTAATGGCCATCAGTGGTGGCGTAAGCCTGTGATAGAGTGACATATACCCTGCCATTGTTGCCTCTCCATTCTTTTCCGAAGTCATTTTTGGTTCTGCTAGCTGCTCATTCGATTCATCTACTATATGTTCTTGATGGGTGTTTCCTGGGTCCTTAGTGTTATATTTAAGAACTTTGATGGTTTAGATCGGGGCTCAAATATGTAATAAAAGCATGGCGGTTCACACATTGCTGCTTCTGATCTGTTACTTCAAATTCTGTTGGTTCTGTTTCTGGTGGCTCCCATCTCTCTCTTTCTCTTTCTCTTTCTCTTCCTTTCAATTCAGCTGCTGTGGCTTCTATTAAGAGTGTCGGTGGCGGTGCCTGCATTGAGTACTTTGTGATGCTTCTTGCTTATGTGAAACCCGTTCACGCCTCCTCGCATGTTATCAGCCAGAAGGTCTTTTGTTTCTTATCTGGCTGTAGTAGCACTTTTCCTTTTTCACTGTACCTATTTTGCCTTCTTGTCGTAACCTACCTTGTTTTCGTCACCATTCCTCAAAGGCTCAAAGTCCCCATGAATTTGCCTCTGCATGCGGCATGTCAGATTTAACCAAAGGTTTGGGAGAATGCAGTATCATGGGTGGGTCTATTGGGGATGTCACCTGTCGTCCTGTGGAAGATTCAGTGGTGGAATTAGGGATCATGGTTTCACTGGATGGTGAAAAGCACCGAATTCATATTCTGGTATCGAGCTTGAAGATGACGCTGGTGACATTACAATGGACGAAAGTTGCATGTTTCACCAGAGGTTATGGCTGTTCAAGCATGATCTACAACTTCGTTCTTTATAGTCATCGATGTTTTCTCTGCTGTTTACGGTTGCTAGATTGGTTTATTTCTTAATCGTAACCCTGTCGAAGGGGCGTCGCAGTCCGTGGTTTGGAGAACCCCTGAAGTAATGGGAAGAACCCTAATAGCCAACAGATGGAAGCCAGGAATACCATTAAGGCTTGTCAATTCCCATAGGGTTCTTGTCTGGATTCAGTTTCCGGACCTCCTTGTGGAGCTGCGGAATCAAGATGTTTTCTCGAGTGTGGCGGCTGGTTTGGTTCTTTAGTGGGTGTCAATCCTTTCGGAAACGCTCATGAAGGAACGAGAAACTCTAGGCTTGCAGTTGAAACTCCACTTCATTTGAAACCTACAAACTCATCCTTGTTACAGAGGGTCAATGTGAACAATTCAGAAACCTTACACCTGTCAGCTACAGTGTCAAGTTTACAATTCAGAAGATTAGCACCTACGAAATTGAACTGACAACCGAACTTCACCGGCCCATCAATTCTCTGCTGACAGGTGGAGAGAAGTCAAGATGGTGAAGCTCCCAATCAGATCATTCCACAAAGTGATGCCTTTAGAGGAGTTCAAGGGCCGAGGGATGGTAACCAATTCTTTGTAGGGAGTTCAGGAAGAAAGGGATGAGGATCACGGAGTGGTCGAGGAAGTGAACCCTCGAGCTAAAGGATGGATATTGTGGATGAGATGGTTCAGGATAATCGTTTGGAGAGTGTGAAGTTTTGTGCAATGGAAATAGTTATGATATCTAAGCCGAATTCCCTGTTGCAGAAGGCAACATGTGAAAGAACTGAACCCTTTCTTAGTAGGCGCTGAGTTCCCTCGGTGTTTGCTTTTCTTGTGCAGGACGAGTGACGGGGGGCTAAGTGCTGGAGAACTGTCAAAGAAGGTAATGTCTGAAAATGGCCACAGGGCATGGCATACCTACAGAAGGAAAACGCTTTGGTTCTTAGTTGCCAACCCTGAGAAAGATTTCAGTTGAGAATATGCACCTACAAGGGAGTGAGGTCGTTTCTGTTTGCACTGATTGATAATCCAGCAATCTGCATTGCTTTCCATGGATTGATGAAGATGGCCTTCCATGAAGCGATAAGGCTGCTATCATTGGGCTTGATAGATCCCATGATACTCAAATTCATTACTGTAGCTAACATGAATTGGAATGTGCATTTTTTTTTTCTATGTGCTTCATTATTACTTATTGTATTACTCTCTTCTCTGATCTTTCACCTTTTGCTGATACCAACTATGTCAACTCTTCTCAAAACGGACCCAAGTACCTAGACTAGCAAAACCTAAGCCATCCCTTAACAGGTTTCAAATCTCCGCAAACTGACGTCATCCACTAAAAAACGCAAACGGTGTTTGTGTCAGCAGAGGAAAATATTTCATTCTATGATGATTTTGCGAATAATTTTCTTGAAGCAATTTAAACTGCAAAGTTACTGTTGAAAAGCAAAAAAGAAAGAAAAATATTATAAATCAAATGACATGAGCTTTACCGAGTCGAGCTTTCGGCTCGTTATACATGCATTTCTATTAACTTACTGCTGACAATGAAGAACAAAGAAATCACAAGCCTCAATCTTTGTTGGTGCGTACAGAGCAAAATTAAGCTCTTCTTTTCAATTCATTCACTCTTTCGCAATGTGACAAAAAAGTGAAGAGAAAGACAGGTAAGGACATCACGTCTAAAACACAAGGCGACGTGCACAAGACAACCAGGGAATCGCATTTGCTGATTAAATATAAGGCCATTGTGATTCTGTGAATGAAGAAATGATACTCTTACCTTCAAGGTTGGTCAGAAAATGCAGACCGCACTCTTTTTTTTGGAACACAAAGCTTGCTTTCGTGTAAAGACCATTAATATTAGATTCCCCAAAAATGTAAAGCGGAAAAGGCACAACTCAACTTGCTAAAAGCAAATTATAAAGACAGCCATATATTATATAACAGCATGTACCCAATTTGCCGAATTAAACAAAAAAAAAAAGAAACGAACACGCTTTTATGTATAGCAAGATGGAGGAATAAAGGCTCAAAACTCTGTGGAGTTGGGCCCAAGTATGAGACGCTTGTGGCGCGCACGAGCTTGAGCAGCTTGCTCCGTGAGGTCGAAGCCGTCATCCTCGGCGGCGTCGGCATCTCTGCTAGCCGATGATGCCGCCGCGCCTTTCATCAGCAGCAGCAACTTCCCCGCCCGTTCTCTTGCCCGGTCGCTCCCTCGCTCGGCCACCACCGTCAGCACCTCCAGCGCGCCGGCCTCCCGTGCCAAGCCCTTGAAGCGCCAGGTATCTCGCGCCAGCAGGCAGAGCGCCGCGACGCTGTGCTCCCGAATCGCTGCCAAGTGCCTCTCGTCCCCCGTCCCTTGCCAGCTCTCGGCGATTAAGGCTACGAGCGCTGCGACCGCGTTGGCGTCAAGCATTGCGGCCCGGCCTTCCGTGCCGGCTGCCAAGTTGCAGAGGATGAGCACGGCTCGAGTCGCCAGGCTCGGTTCGTCGCCGCGAGCGAGCGCCATGAGCTTCGGCAGCGCGCCTGCGCGCATCAGCTTGGTGCGGTTGCCCCTCGCGAACGACAGGTGGTAAAGCGCCATTGCAGCGTCCAGCCTGGCGCGGCCGTCCAGGGTGGAGCTGAGCAGGTGGAGCAGCGGCTGGACCGCGCCCAGCACGCCCAGCGCCGTCCTGTTCTCGTCCTCCAGAGCCAGGCTGAAGATGGCTCCGGCGGCGTGCTCTTGTGCCTCCACGTGTCCTCCTTTGAGCACGTCGATCAATGCCGGGACGGTTCCCGAGCGTACGATCTTGACCTTGTTGACCTTTTCCAGAGACAGGTTGACGAAGGCGGCCACGGCGTTGACTTGAAGTCCGGCGTACCGCGACGCCATTAACGCCGCCAGGCAAGCGAGCAGCTCGCGCGTGCACATCCTCAGACGCGCGTCGCGGTCCTCGCGTGTCAGGTTTCGAAGCTCGACGGCGGCCTCCTCCTGGTCTGAGACGATTCCGGACCTCATCTTCGCGATCAGCCCATCCGACTCACCAGAAGTACCGCACGAGATTGAAACCGAGCCGAATGACTCCGACAGGCATGCAGGCCTCGTGGCCAGTTCGAGCGGACGGGCCGATGAGGTGAAGCCCGAGTCTGACGAGTCGAATCGATCGAACCGGCGGTTCACCTCCGTTGCTGCGTAGGAGAATTCCACGGCCGGGTCGCTCTGGACTCGGTTGAGGATCTGTTCCGAGTCGGATAGACCTACAATGGAGTCGTCGGGCGTCAGATTACTTCGGGAAATCGAGTCCGGTGAATCGATGGGGACGAGGTGCAGATCACTTTCGGAGGCGGTGAGAGAGGCATCGCCGCTGCTTCTGTACGATTTCGACCCCGACTCGGAGCAGTCCATTCGGGACTCCATTTCTGAGGTGGAGCAGAGATCGGCGGAGGGGTCCGGGACGCGGGAAGCGTCCTCCGTCGTTGGGGATGTTTCTACAAAATTGTGCGCGAGAGCAGCGGCCGTCTCGGGGTCCGGCGGGTCTGGCAGCGGTAAGCCGGAGTCGCGGCACCAGTTGGCGATGGCCGTCTTGAGGGCGATATTGGGGATTAGAGTTGGGGTGGAGGTGGTGGTGGTGGCTGTTGACGGGAAGAGTTGTTGTTGGTGGTGGTTGGGAGGTAAGGCAAGGAGGGCCTCGATGCATCGGCGCTCGAAGGTCTGGCCGGAGGGAACGATGACGGGGTCTGCCATGGGAGCGTTGGAGATGGGGCAGAGGAACTCGAGCGGTGGTGCTTTCTGGCGTTGCTGACGGAAGTGGAAGGATATCCTCCACCGGTTTTTGCCGCTGCCCATTTCCTTCCTCCTCTCCCTCACTGTGGACAAGATATCCAGCGATCGAATGAACCAGAATGGGCCTGTGGTCTCTCTCTCTCTCTCTCTCTCTCTCTCTCTCTCTCTCTGTCTTAGGTGGGAGGAGACATCAGAAGAAGCCTTCGGCCAGAGAAGAAGCGAGTCAAGCGACTACAGAGAGATAGGGAGAGAGAAGACGGGGCCACTTTCCAAACGCCAAATCGATCTTTTAGATGTCCTGCACATGAATGTGTTTCACTTCCACCAATTGTTTATTAGGATATTTCGGGATTGTCATTCCTTTCATTCTCTCACCGCAGAAATTTAAAAAAAAAAATTAACACTTGCTGAAATCAAATAAAAAACTTTTGACTCATTAAACGCAGTTTTTCAGCACATTGGATGATTCCGATTTCGCTTTCAAAATACAACTCTACTGAATTTTAAATTCTCAACTGATTTTCTTTACAATTTTTCCTTCTTTTTTCTTATTCAGTCAATGTCTCAGCTGATTTTCTTTACAATTTTTCCTTCTTTTTTTTTTATGCAGACAATGGCTTGATTGAAGCTCGGGTTCTCTTTACCATGATGATGAATTTATCATGGAACAACGTTCGGATTATTACAGCAGAGAAAATACTGTTCTTTTTCTTTTCTGAATAGAAAGGGTATTTATTATCCTGATTTAAATTTTCCCACTTTAATTTCGTGGAGATGATGTCATGCGCTTTAAAGAAGAGGATGACGTGAGTTTACAGAGGAGAAGACATCATAATTGATATCAATCAATGCCTTGTACCCTTACTACCTCCTTTTTTTTGTAATCAGGAATTGCAGGTTTCCCCGCAAGAACAATGTTCAATGTTCCAAGTCTTGGAAGAAAAAGTTTGACGATTCATTTGGGCCCATGCATTATCTTGACTCACATCAGCTTCTGGACTGGGTCAAATCCAGCTCCTCCATCGGAATCTACGTACCTTTCTCTCACGGATGGAGCCAAGTAAGACCGGCCTCATATTTTTAAAAAACATGTTCAAATCCTTGTAAGAATTTTTTTAAAAAATATATTGGCTGGGTCCCAAGACAAAAATCCTGGCTGTCATGTTATGTGTTTGCATTTGATTCTCGCAACTCTTAGCAGTCAATTGAGGGTCCGTTTGGCAATTGGAACACTCAAAGTGTTCCGTGAATCAATCCTAAAAATTGAGTTAGTTATTCTGAAACATGATAGAAATTGTTGGTCTGTCTGGCTGATTAATGGCACTTGAGTAGTTATTTGATAACAACACGATGTGAATGTTTTATAAATCTGTCTCAAAGATTAGAGACATATTCATGTAGCACTAAAACACGTGTTCTATGAATCTACCTTAATTTTTAAATCAAATTTATAAAACACTCACCCACAAAGTGTTTCTACCACCAAACAGAGGTGAGGCGAGGAGACAGGTGTATATCTTTTTGAAAACGGAGACGAAAAGAAAAACTCTTGGAACTTTTGCACCTTAAATATGTTTTGCAACCAACACATGCGTAAGAACAACTCTTTGTCTTCTGCAATAAATGATGCTTAAGACAGTCGGACTGTGACTGCTTGTCTCGTAGCTATGGCGGACTGCATAGAAGCAGTGTCTTGGAATCATAGACGTGGATCCTTGTGCTCCACATAATGCTCACAGACACAGATGAGACTGCACATATACGCAAGAAACATGAAAAAGATGAGGCTTTTGTTTGATTAATTGGGGTTTTACTATGACAATGATAGTAAAATTGACTGAACTTCAAAGAGGGGGGAGGTTGGGCCCCATGATTGGATGCATGCAGATATAAAGGAAAAAGCAGCTCCAGTTGCCATCCACCTTTGATCAGGAATTATTGACCCACAGAACTTGTGAAATTCCTTGATTCTCTTTGTTTATCAACATTCGAAAGCCAACTTTAACTTTTGCCTCTTCGTTATATATTTCATGGGGCCAATAACATGGGTGGCAAGAAGAAAGCAGCTCTTTCTTTTCTTTTGGCGGCCTTCTTATTCTGTGTCCTTCTTTGTTTATGATTTTTATATGAGGCAGTCAGAGACTTAAGAGTTAAGGATCCAAAAGTGGGTCAGTCTCAGCCCTCAAAGCCTTTGTTTGAGTGACACTAGAAATCTAAGGTTTTGTTTTTGCTTGAAGTAGAATATTAAATTGCGTCTTCTAAGCACTGTTTCATATTGGAACGCACCAGCCTTTTATACCCATTCTTCTCTGTCTTGCGTGTCCTGATCGTTCGATCTCTGTCTGATGCTTGCGTCGATTTCGCCTAAACAAAACGTGTCCGTTCTGTTCCGTGACATTTCAATGCATTCAAACGACCTCTTAAGGGACAACCTACCATGAGAAACATCATGTCAGTGTCCTATGAATCCATCTAGAATATCAAAGTGTTTTTTAATCTATTTTAATATTTTGAGATAGATTTATGAAACACTGTGTAAAATGTGCACTGTTCTAATTATCTCTTGCTTGAAAAAGCTTCTAAGTTACTTTACCTGGTTATTGAGAAATTTCTTCAGAAACAAGTTATATGTTATTCAAAGAAAGGTCCCAAAGATTTTAATTTCTCCAACTTCAAGTTATTTTCCCCGATGTTGAGAAATTTCTTTAGAAACATGCTATGTGATATTTAAATGAAGGTCCCCAAAGATTTTAATTTCTCTAACTTCATCGGTTTTACTAAGGTCAAGCAAAAGTATCCAAAGGCTCACCTCACCAGTTGTATAAGACGATGAAAGGCGAGGTGAGTACGAAAGATTAGTTGGACGATGACAGGCAACTGGCGGGACCATGCCGTATTCACAAACCACAGCTCTACCAAACGTCTCGCTCACACGTTGCTTCTTGCACAAGCGATCTGAATTTAATAGCCGAACTAAATTCAAAATTTGATTTCACAATCTGAATTTCATCTGATTTCAGCATTCAAATATAAATCCAAAATTTGAGTAGAATGTGGCCAATTTTCAAAATACAAGAGCATTAGATACAAAACATTTATTTAAAATCAAATCCGATGTAAATATGAATCCAAATTCAATCAGATATTTATGTATATCCGAATCGTTCTTTCTAAAATCTAAATCCGATCTGATTTTTGATCGGCCATAAACAAGTTTTTCATGTCTAACTTTTTTGGAACGATTCAGATAGATATCTCACACGTCTTACTTCTTGATGTAGTATCCAAAGATGCCTTAGGATATACGATATCCGGCGGAGCTACCGTGGTGGACCTTGCTTGACCCCGCCTGTGAAATGAATGATTATTACCCTTTTGCCTTCAGCTTTTTGGAAGTAAAAATACACAAGAAAGCGTTTCCTCCATTACCAAATACTGCCAACTTATTACATCCAATCGTTCTGTATCGGAAGATGCTCCCATTTAATTGCTCGACGCAGAAAGCATCATTCACATCATATTTTATTTATTTCACCCATAAACATACGGTAGTCTAAAAAATAAAATAAAACAAGTTGTTCCCTTTTGTCATAGTTGATAATAAGTATGATTATTATTTAACGGCTGAGAACTCTTGAGAAGACATTCTTGAAAAATAAGTAACTTCAACAAGTATAATACCAACTTGGAGTGTACGCCATGAGGAGCACCCAGCTAACTTCTTTAATGTGGATATTTACACGTGAGGATGAAAAATTTATATACTTTTTTCCCCTTCACTTGAATTCCTGGCTGTCCCCGACAGCATGCAATTTATAATTAATGAGTTCTATTGGGGCCAACAACGTTCCCGATGAGTCATAATTTATGCTTAATGATCAAGCTTCACTAAGAAATGACAGTTCCCAATGGCATTCTTATGTCGCTCAAAGCCGAACTTAAAGACTAGACAAATTGATCTTATTTATAGATAAACTTTGTCCAATGTTGCTTCCCGATGAGGGCAAAGTCCCTTACTTCTCATCCCATCTTTCTTTTGATGTCTCATGGTGACTTCTCTATTATATTTTAACTTGCATATATATATTGTTGTTTTCTTTTTATAGTATAGACAATTGATATTACAAGAGCTCGAAACAAAGACAGACAATTGATGTTATAAGAGCTCGAGCTCGAAATAAAGACTGGTCACCTACCGATCTGTCATACCAACCTCCTTGAACATCTTTATCCAATATTGATTTACACATAATTGATCAAATGATATTTGAAAATGGTTCTTTTGGATGCTCTGAAATTTCTTGCTCTCATTGGACCATTGAGGATCTTGATGCATGGATCTCTTGACTGAACAAATAGGAGGATCAAACCCACTTTTTTCTTAACTCTTGTTCAGATTCCACAAATTTTGGTATATATTTTCATCTTGCCAAATGTTTTTGTTTTTTTTTTCAATAGGCTAAAAGCTGTTTATTAGCGTTCAAAAAGAGCAGCTATGTCGCTTTTGGCAAAGGCGAGTTAGACTTGCTTTGAAGTTAGAAAGGCCGAGAAGAATTTGTTTTCGTTGGCACGGTGGTGTCCGCTGGACGCTAACAGCACGACCTTAACAATAAAAATAAGCATTTGTTAAAGAACGGGCAGTTGAATACGAGTTCGTGCAAATTTTATTAACTTTCGAATAGTAGAGCGTAGAGTACTTTAATTAATTAGTGAACAAAACAAGAGAATGTTTTTCATATCGAGTAATAGACTTATGAGAGCCGCATTTGGTATATTCTGGAGACATTTTCTACAATGTTTCAACTTGCACATCGGTTTTCAAGAATAAGAGTTACAACACTTAAGGGGGGTTCATAGTTTGAAATTTTGATTCAAGAATGAAACTTTTAGAACCTAATTCTTCTTCTTCAAACTAGATGAAATCAAAATTCCAGGTTTAGTTTCTTAATTCCTGAAACAAAATACCCCTTTTGTTTAATATCTCCAATTTGTTAAAAAATGTGCATTGGTTCTAAACTTACGTTCTAGTTATATCAAACAAGCCCTAATGTTCTTTGATTATTAGTTTTTTTTTTTTTTTCAAGCTAAATGGGTTTACACTCTCATTAACATATTAGATCGTTTATTGTGTTGCAACTAAAGGGACTTTTACAATCTGGTCTTACCAAGGGATGTCAACCATCTGGGTGCAGGTCTAATCGGATCTGGCTTTCAATTCAAATTAGGATTGGATTTTTTGAAATGGAGTTTCGACCTGACGATATATATAATTGGGTATGATAGCATAGGATTAAATTACATGATAATTTTCTTTTACTGACCCTTTTCCCTGAAGTTTTGCATTTTCATATGCAAGAAGATGAACACTCTCAAGATAGAAACGTGACAATGACAATGAGATTCGAACTTAGAACCTCTTATAGCTAAGCTGCCAAGCAATCCCTGGCTTCTAGCTAAGCTGCCAAGCATAACGAAGTCAGCTAACTCGACAACAATATATAACATTGCTAGAGAATGATCATTTACAGAAAACAAATGGAAACTGATCTAATGGGTCTATCGTTTTCTATCCCAAGGTTGGGGAATCTTTTGGGCGGTGATCTCGAAAAAGGAGAAAACGATGCTGCTGAGCATCGCTCGAGTTTGTTTAACAGGTCAATGGCTGCCAGAAACTTCCCCATGCTTTTGTCCCCATCATGCCAGACAGAAGGGCCAAGCATCAGAAGGACAAAACCTTTGTCAGAAACGTCGACAAACCTTGACCTGTATTAATCGTAGGACATGTTTTGTTACCAGAAAAGAAGTTTAAGTTTTGGATCAGAACTGCAGTAGTGCACGGAAGCAGAAAAAGAAAAAAAAACAGGCGAGAAGATGATCTTATTCACTTTGCTTAAAGACTTCTGCAAGAGTCTCTGGAGATCCCAACTTACATTGCAAAACTCTCCTCCTTGGGATCCCTCTCTATTGTACTCACGAAGGATCGGTAACTGTTAAGAATGCCTCAGTTTGGTTTAAGATGGATCTCCAGCAAAACAATCTCCACAGCCCAATTGAACTTCAAAGAAATGTTTCTTCCTTATCGTATGAGAAAGCCACGGTTGCCACTAAAACAAGGTCCACAGACTTTTAAGAAGCTTACTGACTGCATTCTCTTGACGCTTTCAGTTTCTTTTCTTTTTTCATCTTTTCTGAAAACCAATATGTTTTCCAATACCAAATCTCTGAAGTTTTTTTTCTTCTATTTTATATGCATCATAGCAGTTTGCCAGCAAGTAAATTGCTGGGAAACGCCACAGAAATCGAACGTTGACATTTTGCTGATGACGACAATGACTAAAAAGATTATATAGAAGAATACTTTTGCCTTGCATTTGACATTTTGCTGATGACGACAATGACAAAAAAACTCTATAAAAGAACACTTTTCTGCAACCTTTCAATTCCACAAAATTTGCATCTTCAAATGCACAAGAGGAAAAAAAAAAAAAAAAACTCGACAAACACAAAGAACCAAACGAGCGACAGAGACGCATTCTATTTTTAACTTATGTAAAACTCTTTTTAAAATGAAAAAAGTAAAAACTATAGAAAAGAGTCTCACAGAATCTGAATCTGCTCCATACAAAATAATGATTTATCACACAAGAGCACACAAAATTTTTACTCTTCAATTCAAACTCAAAAACACTACGGGAGAGAAATAACAAATAAATAAGAACGTAAAAACTGGAAGAATATCATCTAATCATGCAGAAATGACAATTTTAAAATCAAAATCACTCGTTAGTTCTCTCCCTTTTTTTTTTTGTAAAACAAAGAGACATTGAGGAGCTGATGAAGATCACATATAATATAACCCAAGTAAAAATTAAACTTTTTTCACTCTGTGACTTTCTTTTTCTTAGGTTCAGATGATTGCAATAGTGGAGGAGGCATCTCTCTCTAAAGGGGACCTACTCCTTTTCTTTCTTCTTCGTTTTCCTTTTGCCTTTACTCAGAAAATGGATGCAAGGGTTAATGTCTTTTCTGGGGAGCGCAGAGAAGTTGGCCAGCTAGGAGGGCCCCCTTTCCCTTGCCCTTGATTTTTTTTAGAGCCCGGCCAAACGGTCTAAAGATTTATATGGGTATGGTCAAACTAAACTCGAATCTAAAAAATACATTACGCAACTAAAATTTTCAATTTTTGTAATGTAATTTTTTTTTTTTTTCAGTTAGTTGGGGTGGAGCCAGAGTAACAAACAATAAATAGGGTTGTTGACATTTACCATGGAGAAGAGGGTCCTCCACATGGAGGGGACCGGACCCAAAGTAACCTAACAGCTTCAGTTCACAGCCTTTGAGTTTGATAACCTTGCTCTCACATCTACTTGATTTGAGACCATCGAGGATCTTGGATTGGAAGGTTTGAGGTCAGGCCCTCTTCCATCGGACGTCAATTCTAAATCTCAAATCCTTATTTTTCCACTGATCTGAAATCCAGTGTTTGTCTATTTTGTAGACTCCATCTACAAAGGATTTCAAATCAGCCTTGGATTTGAGATCCAAAAGTTGTCAGACGCACCCTAAAAGATCAGACTCTCGCAAGTGCGCCTCAACGAGCACTTGACCATTACGTAGCAAAAGTAGAGAGTGAAGCCTGAGATATTCATGTGACACTTGAAAAGTGTTTCATTATTTTAAATTCTAAAGTCATAAATATGATCTACATATAACTAGTTCACCTATGCATGATAAAGCCATACCGTAAAATAATATCAGGATCTCAGATCCATGGAAAACAAAAGTAAGAACACTGGCAAGTATTAATGAAAAAAAAAATATCATTAGCATTGCTTAATTACCACCCGCGTTTAGACCAGTCGGGGAGATCAAAGATATAAAAATTCAAAATACTTAAACATTGTCTTAAATTTTCTCATTAAAAGAGTTCTTCAAGTCGCAAAAATTCTATCATTCTTTTGCTAGAGATCTGTTTTCCTCTTATGCAAGATGCCGTCAGCCAAATTGTTTTCCGACGACCATACGACGTTGAAGATCGCCTTCGTGTGATGAAGGTTTCTTTTTAATGGGGTAAGAGGTGTCCGGATGGATGGTTAAGCCCCAATGAGGCGCGCTTCCAGAAAAGCACCACCAAACCGTGCGGTTTTCTGAAATTGGTCGAGCCGTCGTTTTCCTCTTACCAACCTCCCCCGCGGCAAACACGTTTACACCAGCCATTTTCTAGAAATTTCCCGAGCGGGTCGGCCCCGTGGGTAAGATTTCGAAGAAAGCCGCGTCGCAGAAGCAAACTCAAGGCTCAATTGACTTGTTCCCCAAGAATAAGCTCCCTCTTTTCAACGCATAAATACCATCCCCACGCATCAATTCATCCCATATTTCTTCTTTCATCAAGATTGGAGATTGTTCCCGAACAGATTGAGAAAACCAGAAGATGGGGGAGAGAGGAAGCGATCTTCTTGATTTGGGCAGGCACTGCCAGTTCGATGAATGCCATCAACTTGATTTCCTCCCTTTCAAATGTGATGGATGCAAGAAGGTAAGCGCTTCCTGCTTTTGGGTATCATTCTTCTCCATGTTGGCTGATGCCATAGAAACCCGTCTATGTTTTGATGTTTTTTGTTGGTCTTAGCATGAAAGGCAATCTGTCTCTGCAAACCAATCCCGCCCATATTGCTTGGGGGCGAGGCCTTTTACCAAGTTTGCATGGGCCCATGGTTGTCATGTCGTAGATGGATGGTGGGCCTTAAAGTTAAATTTGGGTGTATTCTTTCATGGTGATTGAAAAGGATCCACTCTTTAGCATTTTGCGGATTGGAGGTCTGTTACTGTTTGAACTCGTGTATATATTTTTTGCCTTAGCCAAGAAAAATGAAAGTCAATCATGTGATGTGGAATGAATTTAGATATCTTACATGGGAAAACCAATATCCTGCTTTTTTGTTACTCAGAGGAACTTTCAGAGGTTTTCGTTTTCTTCAATTGGACAAATTCGGAAATCTTTTCACCCAGAACTGCAGGCCCTGTTTTTGGTTCGTAAGCTTTAGAAAGGCTAGCTTGCAAACTTATATCGCCACTGTTCTAATGCGGCCTCTTATTGCTATATGTAAATTAATGTTTGTGAACTTCACATCCGTGATAAGTCAAAGTATGTTTTGCCCTTTTAGTAACATGGCCATGTTATAGTTCATTCTTGAGTCATTTAGAAGATCTATTTATCCCTTGAACCCATATTTCTTTATATGACGGAAGAGAAGGTACCTAAATATTCATCCAAGGCTCAAATTGATGAAGAATTTCTTGAGAATCTGACAACTTATGCCACTGAATTTGGTTCACTAAGTGACGGTATAATTATGCTATTTGGTACAACAGGTTTTCTGTTTGGAGCACAGGACCTATGGATCCCACAATTGCCCAAAAGCAGAGCGCAGGAGCAGAGAGGTGGTGATATGTGACGTGTGTTCGACATCCATTGAAATAACGGAAGAGAACAAGAAAACCATTGCTGCTAGTGGACAAAGTAATGGCAATCAAGAGATGGAAGTACTGTTGAAGATGGTGATGGAGAAACACAAGGCTTCGGGCAGGTGTGATCCTCGCCTGAAGCAGAAGCCCAGGTGTCCAATAAAAGGGTGCAAGGAGATATTGACCTTCTCTAATGCAATCACTTGTAGGACATGTGAGAAGAAGACGTGTCTGAAGCATAGGTTTCCTGCAGACCATGGTTGCACATCAGGAAAACGTGTGAATGTTACAAGATCCAAGCTTGTGATGCCATCATTTTTTTCAAAGGCGGGAAAGGAATGTGGGATTGAGAGCAATAAACATTCTAGTGCTAGAGCTTCTGCCTCTTCATCATCATCTTCTTCTTCTGTAAAAGTGAAATAGAATAATAGATGAGTGGTCTGTTAACCCGCAAAAGCTCTGGTCAAATTGCCAAGTTGAAGGTCATCTCTTGAACCATAATCTAGCCTTGGCCTGATTTTATTGTTTTGTTTGTCGTTCAAGATTCAGCGTTGCTTGTGGATGCTACAATTGCCGATTAAGGATCGATTTTGCTTGTAATACAGACTATATAGTTCCGAAGGAATCTTTTACTTGGTTCTACCTACCCCTCTCTCTCTCTCTCTCTCTTAACACAAACCGATGCATGGGGACATAACTTCCCATTTGAAAAATAGTATCTAAGAATGTAATTGCGGAAGTCGACTATCATGAAATCTTTCTCTCTAACACAAAGCGATGCATGGAACGTAACTTCCCATTAGAAAAGTAGTATCTAAGACTGTAATTGCAGAAGTCGAATATCAAAATTCTCATGTGCATTTTCTTCTAGGCTCATCAGTTTTCAGTGATTGGGCAGAAGTATAAAGCTGTCTGCGTCCTCTTAGCACGACCTAATATTCAACTGGCATGTTTGATTCATATCCCTGGCGTGGGAGTCAGAGGCAAAGAATGCAAGAAGCACGGCATGTTTCTGCCTACCTCCTGTTTTTACGTGAGTTGCATTTGCCAAGCACGAAAGGCGAAGTTCGCGTTTCTGTTTACATTTATAAGTCATAGTTATTGAACTCTGTCTACTTCGAATCTTGATTATAATGGTTTTTTATTTTTTTTTGGTTCCTCATATGCTTGAAAAAACTTCTTCTAACTCCATCTAGTTAGCAAAGAATTATCTAGTTGGGAAAATGGAAATTCTTACGACAGGACACTTATTTTTTTTGTCATCTAGAAAATGTGGACATCTGGGTGAATATCTATAAAGATCTTATAGCCTATCACCATGCTTTCTGCAACAACCTTGCATAGAATGTCCTCCGACTTTTGTCAGAAAGAAATATTTATGACAAAAACTGGAATGTACAAAAGAATTGCGAGGAAATCCTTGATCTTATCCTTGATCAGTGACTCATGCGATCCATCCATGACTTGGCTTCCTTGAATCACTGCCATTATATTCGCCCCTCCCTCTGGAAAGAGGAAACATCGATCTTTCCTGCTGAGCGCGAGCAACAAAACCTCCATGGTGGTTCTATAGTAAGTTAACTATCATCATGTTGGTTAGCTCCATTTGGTATTAGGAATATTTTGGTATTAGGAATATAGTGTGAGTGTTCCATGAATATGCTTCAAAATTTTTTATTTGATTCATTAAACTTTTTAAAGGCAAACTTAAAAACACTCACAAGATGTTTACAATGCGAAACAGCCTCTCAAGGACTTGGACTAGTAGTCAACAAGATCAGTTGCGACATGCTTTATGAGGCATAAACGGCTTGCGTAAGACGGGCAGACTGATTTCCAACCTCTGAATTTTTTCAAAACCTTGTTCAAAAGTCGGGCATAGAACTCCAAATTGCCAACAAAAAGGAGAAGATCTAAGTACTTGGAAGCAGAGGTTGGATAAAAGGAGTAACAATGTGCCGATAAAAGGAGTAATAATGGACTTCGTTGGATTCACTAACATGTCTACCTCATGCTTGAATGGCTTCAAAATGCAGCAGATCTTTTCTACAGCTTTCCGCCTAGTCTTACAACAAATAATAATATGACAAGATCATCTGTAAACTGGGGGATGAGAGATCCACACCTCATAGATGGGTGATGTAAGTGGATGTAAGTTCCTGCTGCGCCTTCATTTTCCTAATGAACATCTCGAGAACCACTGTAAAGATATATGCGGAAAGCGGGTTCCCTTCCCCAAGCCTAGCTTCTATAGTCTTGAAAATATCTTCCCTCTGTGAGGTGGAAACATTTATTTTGTTTCTCTTCTTTGGAGTCAATTCTTCCCTTTTCTGTGCTGTAATAGGTGTGGACTACTACTTCTGGGTGTTACTTCGTGACATTCCTCAAGATAGATCACTCTTCCAAATTTTTGCTGCTTGGAATTCTTTTTCTCATCCAAATGCTGAACAGTTTCTACATGTTCTAGATTTTTAATGTTATTGCATCTTCTGGGTGTCCCATTTTCTCAACAATTTCTGTTGTCCACTATAGGAGTTCGAGAGGGAACCATAATTTCTTGATGCTTATGCTTCCAACGAAACCTTATACTAACGGTGGCCAACTCTAAATACAACTAGTTGTTAAATTACACGTATATATATATTTTTGCCTTTGATATTCTTGAGACTTTGGGCCTGCTGTATTTCTACTTATGTTCGATATTCATGTATAATAGAGAATGAATGAGTGATGGCAGCAACCAGGGCAAGGCTGCTTGGCAACTTAGAGATGTAACCGTAGGTCTTTGAGGACCTTGTTTTAGTTCAGGTAAAGAAAAGATTTTTTTTTTTGGCTCGAGGTAACATAAAGATGCAAACATATGTTTTTTCCCCAAAAGTTCTTACAGGATAGATGTTGCAAAGATAACAGGTAGGCATCCGAGCAGCACCAGGATGGAGAAATAGCGGTAGATGATTGGTAACGCATATCGTATATCACGAATGTTGCATTAGGTGTACTCATCGTTCTGTGCAATTTGAGGGGAAAAAAATGATTTGAATGTTCTAAAACGGGTTATATTCCTGTTGTACTTGTACTATGATTAGTTTTGCTCATATATGTATCTACAGGGGCGGAGTTAAGAATTTTTGGTTGAATTATAGCTTTAAAATTTTAACAAGAGTCGAAATGTAATTTTTGGTAAATGAAGCAACATAAAAAGTGTAGTATGTTGTTTTCTTTTTACTAACTGATAAGTTAATTTAAACCCGTTAGATATACTTATTTTTCAAAATATGATATAACCATTAGCTTCCTGCAATTTTTTTCATTTCAAATTGATCGTTTTCATATCCTAGCACATCTTTTTGGTTGGTGTACTGTGGTTGGATTCAACAGAAACAACCTTAAGTAATCCAATTAACTAGTTAATATTTTTAAAATTATATGTATGTGTGATCACAGGATATTAATCTCAGTTGTCCACCTACACATACTTACGAAAAGTGTATCTTTCATAAATGAAATGGTTTTTTCCTTTTAACTTATAACTGTAGTGTGTGTGTGTGTGTGTGTGTGTGTTTCTGGACAATGTAATTTAATTTAAGAGCAAATGTGGTGCTCAAACATTTAAAAAGTATCAATAGCTTGTAGCTGGAATTTTTGACTAATTGTGGATTCACATTTTGCATGTCCGATTATGGTTTATATATATATATATATATATATATATAAAGAGAAGAAAACAGGTAGCTACCAAACCCTCATGAACCAAATTTTGATGGGAATAACATAGGTCATCAATTTCAAAGAGATTTGATGATAGAGATTAAGTTGTAGATATAGAAGTCAAGCTGTTATTTCAAAAGTCCAAAACCATTTTTTAAGGAGAAGAGAGAAAAAGAGAAAGAGAGACAAAAAAGGAAACAAATGAGTTTTCTTAAATGAAATACTTTGTGTAACTCATTTAAAGGGTATTAAATACTTTTCAAAAACAACTTGACTTCAATATTGACAATTTAATTTTCATTGTCTGATCTCCTCAAAATTGATGGCATATAAGATCCTACCATATAAGATAATGTGGGTTTGGTAATATATACATATACACCAGACCAATTATGTAAGAAACAAAAACTAGACCAAAGCTTTTCTTTTTCTTTTTTTTTTTGGCAATCTAACCTTATAGATGTGATCTTAAGAGTAATGTAGTGGGAAACATATATTAAGTTATTCATTTTTTCTACATTAACAATGTTTCTTTTAATAATGAAAAATTGAACAACTATTTATCAAATCCAAATTTTGGTAGTAGAAAAATCAATTGTTTTACAAAAATAACTTGAATTAAAACATGAGTTACATTAAATTAGTGTATATATATATATATATATATGTATATATATATATATATATATGTATATATGTATATGTATATATCTGTATATATCGTATGCAAGCAACTTCAACATCTTTATGAGATAAGCAAGCTCTGAGGGCATCTGCTTTTCTGTCACCTTCTTACGGTGATCCCAACTGCTTTCATCCACCCCCACCAAATCACATGGAAGTATTTTGCGGGGATCTTAGGCCCCAACAAGAGATCCTTCCATGTGATTGGCGGTGCAAAGTGTTGGAATTAGCAATTTGGGGTATGATGACATTTCGGTTCTTGCTATTAAATTCACAAAGCGCACCTTATTGTTGATACCAATTGAGATGAAAAGGTGAGGGCCACCGTTTCTCCCTCCTCGTAGATCTCTCTAAGCTTTGCTGAGTGCCAAACTCCACTTACAGGCATCTAAAGATGCGCCATGATCCTATGCCTCGCTTTAAAGGATTCTGTATGATATTATTTTTCGAGCTCTTACAACTTTTACATGAATTCATTTGCAACAAATTAAGGGAAAAAGTAGAGCTGATGACATAAATCGCTCTCGCTTTCTCAAGGCATCCAAATCTTGGTTCCTTTTGCCCTGTTGGAAGATCCCTGTACCTATCAGACTGAATCCATTATGGAGCACTTGAGGGCATCTTTTCGGCCTTCTCATTTGATTTTCTGCAAATTTTTCGGCAACCATATTTTAGTTACGTGAAGACGAAGATCTGTATTTGATACGATCGGCTGTCTTTCTCTTAATTCAGTAAAGAATGTGCTTAATGGATCCTCATATTTGGCCTACTTCTAGAACTCAAGGACATCATCTCCTTGCACTGTGCTGCGTGCATGTGACACGTTCATGTTTTGCTAATACATGAGATTTGCTTTTAGTCAACATCGAGAGAAAGCGAGAGAGTTTTTAATCAAGAAAGTGCTCTTTATATCCATATATATGCTCTAAATGAAAGGTCGATCGGATAACCAAATAAAAAATTACTCATGGTTTGATGCTGCTATTTCAAATTCTTCTGGGCACCGCTGTCACCTTTGACAGTAAGCATATCTTTGCACTATTATGTTCGTGGACATGGAACAGGCAAGTCGCTCATGATAGTTTCAATAAAAAGGTGATCTTATATTATGTAGCTGTTATGATTGCCTCACATTTCAGAAGTAATCCTCATCATTCCATGTGAATTTCCATATATATATATATATATATATATATATATATATATAGAGAGAGAGAGAGAGAGAGAGAGAGAGAGAGAGAGAGAGAGTGAAACTAGGAGTAAAAGGGAGGTTTTTAGGCACCTAGACTCTCATTTCATAATCCATTTGCTTGAAAGAGATTAATGGTATTGATTTCAAAGAAGCACCTTACGCGGGAAAGCTCTTAGCACTACCATTGTCAAAAGTGCCTTTTATTGACTGACGGGAATAACCGGTCCCGCTTACCCATGGGCATGATCCAAACAGATAATGGTAAGTTGTGGAAGCGCATCTTCGAAATGACTTCTTTGATCGATGTTCAGAGAGAGAGAGAGTCCATCACTGCCAGTCACTTTTCTGCAGATTCCTCATTGTTCGAAAAAGAAAAGGTGGTGATGAATACCATGAACATGAACATATTATTTTCAAGTTGGAAAAGACCGAAAGTTGGATATCTAGTTGGTCTCTATGTTGATATAATATGAGAGAGCTCTGCAATTGCGCCTGCTCTATTGAAAAGGGAAATTGGAAAAAGTGGTAATATCTGTGAATTAATCTGGAACCAGAAACATGAAGACATGAAAGAGCTTTAAAAAAGAAGGCGCAACTTGTAGGAATCTTACATCTTTTCCTTCTTTACTTCTTATCATTAGGTTCTAAAAGGAAACGAGACTAAATTCATAGCCACTCTAGACATTTAACACTGAGTAGGCCTCAGTATATCTGATTTACCAAATATGGAAATTTCATTAAGAAACGAAAAGTATTTGGTTCCACAGCATATCTGATGACATGCGCTTGATGTGTTATTCTACACTTAATTTTTCTTAATGCTCGTTGAATTAAGCAGGGCCAATAAAATAAAGCAGTTATTCCCATTTCGCATTTTGATCTTTAAATATTCTGATGAAATTGTTGCAGGATGGAATATTAGAAAATTAAATATTAACTTCCACATTGAACCAAACAACCAACTTGAAAATCAACAGGCCCCATTTCATACACGTCGATACACAGCCACCGCCTACTACTTAAGCATGGGTTAGGGGATTCTACACTAAGAAACCATATTTTGGCAATTCAGATGTGATCTTTATAAAAGATGCAGGAATCAAAATGCATGATTAGACGTTGACTATGACACTTGTGGTTAATTTACTGTAATGTGTGTGGCCTTACTGATTCTGAAAATCTACGACGATGTCTAATTTATCAGGAAAAAACTGCATTAATTTTAACAATTTATTCTAATGGGATACATCTTATACGCACTTTACAGGTATGTTTTCCATTTCAAAAGCGGCCGCCTTTTCTGGAAATTTTGAAATGCTTAAAGATATTTGATGGATAATATGTAAATATTAAACCAGATATGTATGTCCAACCTATCGTCATGATGCATGGAATACTTAAGCATGGTGAAGCGTTCGACATCATAAACTTGAAATTCGAATCAGACCAACATTCGAGCCACGATTCTCATTGATTTGTTGCTTCCTCAACCAGTACTACCATCACTTTGTTAAAAGTAATCCATGATAAAAATCTACTTGACCATGCACAGATGTGCGTATATCATAAACGTCATCTAAAAATTATTTTAATTTTTACTTTTTTGTGTGCATGGTAGGCTTATAGGTATTCCATTGCATTCAATTCCGTTCAAATGCACACAGCTAAAATATGAAATATATATATATATATATATATATATATATATATATATAGAGAGAGAGAGAGAGAGAGAGAGAGAGAGAGAGAGAGATTATACTAACTGGTTAACACTGTTGTAATATAACATGACTTACACGCAGACAGTGACTCAATTCATCATCGCATACTCGATTGATCATGACACCAACCATTCACGTTAGCGTTGAGTTCTGCTTGTCAAGGAATATTTGAGATTACCCAACTGAGATTTTCTCTCGCACTAACCAAGAACAGATACGATTGGAGTCGGAGGTTTTAGTTATTTTATTGAACAGATGCGATCCTCATGAGCGTGCGGCCTTGTTCAAAGGGTCAAGGTGCATATATGGAGGAGTGGTGCATGCGCAGCACCAACCTTTTGTGATCTTGAATTATGAAGATCAGAATATTTTGGTGCAACAGGACAATAGTGGCTTGACGGGAAGAGGGCATTCAGAACCTTAGTTGCTTTTGTCCGAGAATTCGGCCGTGACCTTCACTGTTGAAAACATGTACACCAGCAGTGCCCACAAACGCTACCCTCTCGTCCGATAGGGACGTGTCGTGAGTGTCACTAACTTGAATGGATATCATCTGTTCAAACTTTAACAACGTCTGTCCCCTGCCACGAAGTCGACATCATCGTGAACTTGCTCAATTGTGGATGGCATGTGCCTCACGAGACTATCTACGGTTGCTGCTTTTGAGTCTTGGACATAAATCCCCACAGCAGACAATAATCGGTTCACTTGGCCTTCACAATGATATTCATGATTTCACATCAACATTCATCGACACCATCAAAATACCATGCACCAAACCCGACTGGTTGCGCTACACATAATTAAATACTACACTCCAAACCTGAAACAGAGGACATGTTCTTATAGTTATCCAACCCGACTAGTTGCGCTACACATCTACAATTCATTCATCATTGGAGATAAAAGAGAGAGAGAGAAAAAGAGAGAGAGATTCATTATGTCAAATAATTAAATAGATACATATCACAAACATCAAAACATGTAGAAAAGATAGGTCGCCCATCCCTTCCCATGGTGCTCTCCTCATTCATCTCCGACAGTGTCACCTTTGAAGGAAAAAGGAAAAATGAGAAGAGAAACTCTTAGTGGATCCCGTACCGGCACTATGAACCAAGACAACGACATCTCTGTTTATCAAATCAGGCTTCCTCTTTTGGCCTGGCCGAACCTACTTGCTGCCTTTGCTTCTATTCTGCAGTTTGACGAGGGAAAAGTAGGACCCTCCCCTGGCTAACAGTGCACCATGGCTGCCTTTCTCCACCACCCTTCCATTCTCCAATACAGCAATGGTGTCACAGTTTTGGATGGTGGCAAGTCTATGCGCTACCACCACGCTGGTTCTACCCACCATGACTCTGTCCAGTGCTTCTTGTACAGCCTTCTCTGACTGGCTATCTAGTGCACTCGTAGCTTCGTCTAAAAGCAAGATGGCCGGGTTCTTCAGGATGGCCCTTGCGATGGCTATTCTCTGTTTTTGACCCCCTGATAATTGAACCCCTCTGTCTCCGCACCATGTCTCGTATCCATCCTTAAGCGAGCCAATAAACTCGTGAGCATTAGCTGCCCGGGCTGCGTCCACGATCTCTGCTTCCGTCGCGTTCTCCTTACCATACGTTATGTTCTCCCTTATTGTCCCTGCAAACAGGGTCGGCTCTTGGCCAACCAGTGCTATGTGTTTCCTTAATGATCTCAGATTGTATGATCTTATGTCCCTGCCATCGATCCTTATCACGCCTTTGATCGGGTCGTAGAATCTCTCTATCAAACAGATGATCGTCGACTTCCCTGACCCACTTTGTCCTACCAATGCGGTTGATTTGCCAACTTCTAGCTTTAGAGAGAATGATTTGAATATCATAATGTCTGGCCTGGATGGATACGCAAAGTCGACATCCTTGAGCTCTATTTGTCCTTTGAGTGCTTCGGGCTTGTACCCCTCCGGATCATCGGGTTCGATCTTGGTGTACCTGTCAAGGATCGAGAACACCGTGCTCACTGCGTCTGCACCCTTGGCTAGGTCTGAGGTCATGCTGCCGGCGTCGGCTATGACTCTACCGGTGCTTATTAGAACAAAGAATGTCTGAAGAAGCTGCTTGGCGCCGATGTAGCCATCAGAAATGAGCCGGCCTCCATACCAGAAGTCAAGAGCCCAAGTGCAAGCCATTAAACTCTGGGATGTGCCCAGGCCAACCCCGGCGTGCCAAGATTGTCTTGCACTTTCTCTGTTAGGTGCCTCTTGTGCAAGTTCGAACATGTTTAGAATCCTGGCTTGTGAGGAGAAGGCTGTCACCGTTCGAAGATTTGACACTGCCTCTGCAGCCAACTTGCAGCTCTCGTCTTGTGATCGAATCGCCTTCTTCGACATGTTCTGCAGCAGAACTCTCCTTGCATAGTAGCAAATTATAATTATGGGCTGCACTGCGATCATGACGATGGCGAGCCTCCACGCGATGACCAGACCCATGGTACAAGCTATGACCACGGCAGAGGCGGTTTGAACCAGGAGAGAGATTCTGTCACCGACTAAGGACCTCACCTACAAAAATTCAAGGCCAACGAAAATTATGAGCAAAAAGGCCAAACTTATAGTGCACTCTCATAGAATCTGTTCATCCATAGTCTTTGCAGGTGCATGAGTTGAATTTTTTTTTTTTAAGCCTTCATTAATTAGTACGTGAAGTATGATGTTATATATCATGAACCCTTGACCAAGTTCATGAACTCCGCGCACTTTTTTTCATTGTTTTGGAAAGTGAAACATAGAAAAATTGGAGCGTACCACATTGGCATCTTTGGCAAGTCTAGAGCATATGACTCCACTAGAGTTCTCGTCCTCATCGAACCAGCCAACCTCGAAGGTGAGAATCTTCGAGAGCATTCTCTCCCGAATTCGTTTTGTTAGAGCCTCGCCCATGGCAGCAAAATTGTAGTGTTCAATTATATTGACTAGGAAGGAGAAGACGGCCAAGAAAACAAAAATAAGTGCATAAATTCGGACTTTGTTCTCGATCTCGCTGTGGCTGGGGAGGAAGAAGACCGATATCATGCTGCCCATCGCCAAGGCATAGGTAGGCTGTATGGCTCCAAAGGCAGTGGCTGCAATGCAGCCGGTGAGGGCCTCTTTCCACTCTGATCTGTTGATAAGCAACAACCTCTTGAATGAAGGCACAGAAACAGGCTCAGATGGGCTCACAACCATATCTGTTTGCGTCGATGCGGCTGAATCCATGGAGCTTGACCTGCTCAACCTTTGGATTCTACCGCTCATACTCCTACTTGTTGCACCTATCAGGTTCTCTTGAGCCAACGAGTTCTGTCCTTCCTCCTTGTCCTTTGTCTTTTGCAATCTCACTAGTGAAGAATACAGCCCTTTCTCATCCTGGATCAACGATTCGTGTGATCCAACTTCCATCACTTGCCCTCCTTGAACGACTGCTATTGTATCTGCATTACGGATCGTCGAAAGACGATGAGCAACGATGATGGTCGTCCGGCCTACTCTTGCCTGATCCAGGGCCTCTTGAACCACCCTTTCTGATTCTGAGTCTAATGCGCTGGTTGCCTCATCTAGGAGAAGGATCTTTGGCGACTTGATTATGGCTCTAGCGATGGCAATCCTCTGCTTCTGGCCACCAGACATTTGGATGCCCCTCTCCCCAACCTATTCAATAATGTGCCAATTAGTTTTCTTTATTATCTATAACTACAACAAGTCTGGAGATATACATGCATGTGTGTGTGTGTGCATATGAGAGCGAGAGAGAGATGATGACAATATATATTGATTAGTCCACTACCTGTCCAAATGGGACCCAAACATATATTCATCTATCTCAGTTGGATCTTAAAATAAGTACGTAAGACAGACCACAATGGGTGCAACCATAATGGCGATTATAGTCCACGCCTACCCGATGTACTTTATTGGATGTAGCATTTGTCAGACAACTTGACTATGGAATCCCATTTCATGCCAAAAAAACAAGGATGGCACTTTAAGATAATAACATTTGGAAAAGATCTTCTTATGAAGCAAAATCAGTTTTGCTATACCATTAATGTTTGCTTTTGCTAATGTTTTGTTTAGAAGTTTAAAAAAATAAATGCTTATTTATGGAAAACCACCTTCTTGTAAAACTTCAAAATCATGCTCTTATTCCTCTAATATTGTGGCTTGCTTCAAGGTTTGAAAAGAATATCTACAATACACCATTAAATTCTAGTGTCACACTTGCCATCATTCGCAATTCAAAAGAGTAAGGCACCATTGCATGACAAAGCTCACGAAGTTTGAACATTGCATGTAAAAAGTGATTCATACATAAGTAATTTGAAGTTCAAATCTCGTGGTTGTTATCATGCTCTAGTTCATTATTTCTTTAAGCTGAAATTGGTGGCAAGCATAATCTTTGAGATAAAGGTTGGGTCCACCTAAAGGTTGAAACAAGTCAACACCTTAGATGCATAAGGGGATGGCCATTAGAATTTTATGCCTAACGCGGTTTTCACCCAACTAAAAAGGAAAAAGGAAAAAAATCCAGGAACTCCAAGATTTTATCTCGGGGAGGTTTTCCCATGAACATGATTCTTCGTTTTTCTTCTTTGAGCATAGGGCAAAAATATATTATTGTCGATAAGGTTGTTACCTGTGTATCGTATCCTTGTGGCAACTGAGAAATGAAAATGTGGGCGTTGGCAGCTCTGGCTGCGGCGTCAACTTCCTCTTCCGTAGCGTCTTCCTTGCCAAACCGGATGTTCTCTTTTATTGAGGTCGCAAACAGAGCTGGTTCTTGGCTCACCAAGGCCATCTGTAATCTGAGCCACTTGAGCTGCAGCTTCTTGATGCTCACCCCATCGAGGAAGATATCCCCACCCAGTGGGTCATAGAACCTTTCGAGCAACGAAATCACGGTGGACTTGCCGGATCCACTGCCGCCAACTAGCGCAAGAGTCTCGCCTGCCGGAACCTTAAGGGAAAAATCCTCAAATATGGTTGTTCCTGGCCTTGATGGGTAGGCAAACTCCACGTTCTTGAACTCAATCTCACCCCTCACATCCTCTAGAACCTCTCCTCCCATGTTGTCTGAGTCGATCTCTGGGATTCTGCTGATCACCTCCATGATTCTTTCCCCTGCTGAACATGCCTCGGTGATGTACTTCATATTTGAAAGAGCTGTGCCAAGGGTCCTGTGCCAACAAAGAGAAAAGAAAAAAAATAAACACAAGATTAAGGAAGAACAACAAAAGGTTGAAAGGAAAAGGCACAGAGATGATACCTTATGTACTCTAAAGACGTTGCAAGGCTATCTTACACTAAAACTAGCATCTAGGTATCACTAGGTGCTAAAGCTAGTGCTTAGTGAAGAGATTTTTTCTTTTCTTTTGCCGTTTTAGAATGTATAAGCCAACAAAATATTTTTTATTTTTCTAAGTACGATCGTTACTTTTTTTTTCCCAAACAAATCGTGTTTTTTTAAACAATTATGTATTCCAAGTATTTTTGCTATTTCCCCGATCTCATTCCATGCACGGAAATACAGCTGTATATGCAACAACTTGTGCTCTAAAGCAGCTTTCATTATCTTATTATATATATATATATGTGTGTGTTTACTGTCATTAAACAAGCCCACACTGAAAAAAATACACTTGCACATAAGATATACAAGAACATTTTCTTGGCATACATCTTATGCCAAGAACTATTTTTTCAGCTAAACACGGAAAAAATTGAATTCTCCCAACAATTGTTTATATATATGTGTGTGTTGTTGTCCCAACAATTGTTCCTGCTACTTTTCAAGTGGTGGAGGTAGGGGCGGGTACCGGGCCGAGCCGCCGGTGGGGGCTCGGTACCCAGCCTGGTACGGGCCCAGGCCCGATGGGCGGGCTCGGATCGACTCGATAGGGGCCCAATTCAGTCC
Organism: Nymphaea colorata; assembly: GCF_008831285.2. NCBI lineage: Eukaryota > Viridiplantae > Streptophyta > Magnoliopsida > Nymphaeales > Nymphaeaceae > Nymphaea > Nymphaea colorata. The sequence goes on from NC_045140.1 coordinate 17,931,705, forward strand.
GATTACACTTACAAAAAACCAGGCTGGGTTGGGCTGAGCCTGGAAATGGGTTTCAGGTATCGGGCCCAAGACCGGCCCAACCCGGTTCTTACTGGGGCCTGCCCGGCCCGATGCCCACCCCTGAGTGGGTGGAGGATACATGACCAGTACTATATCGCTCAGAATTCACTAGATAAGAATGGTCCCTTTTAGAAAATCAAGTACATTTTTTTCATTTTCTTCTCATGCAGCAACATGGATTTCAGAAGAAAAACTCATTATTTACACTCTTAACATTGGCTGTCTTTTTGGGACATTTGTAATTGGCCTATCAACTTGTCGCATCAGATATTTTCAATAATGTGTATGTGTTTTTTTAGACATGGGAAGAACTAATGGCTCAGAATATTGCACCAAATTTTGGAAGTTAAGTATATATATACATATACATAGCAAAAGGAAGGGGAGAGAGAGAGGGAGAGGACTTACAGGCCACCAACCGCAATGGAGGCACCAACTGCAAAGACCGTCCCTCCATTAGCACCATGATACATGATTAATCTGCTGCCATACCAAACCATGAAAGACCATATAGCGAATGTTATGCCATTGCTTCCAATGGCGAGACCCTTAGCGAAACCCTGCCTAATCCCCAGCTTCACCGAACCGTCCAGTGCTTTAGAGAACTCAGCCATGGTTCTGCTCTCCCCCACAAAGGAATACACGGTCCTTATTGATGATATTGCTTGCTCTGCTATAACTGCTGCCTTGTTGTACTCCTCCAACATTTTTCTTGCTAGCCCTATGAGGATCCTCCCATACATCAATCCTGGTATTATTAGGACGACCACAGAAGGAAACGCCACCAAAGCCAACCTCCATAGCAATACAAATGCTGTTATGTAACTCCCAATAAATGTTGATACATTCATTATCAGATTTGGTACCTGTTCATTGCAGGAAGACAAAAAATTAGAATGTAACACAAGAAAAAAAGAAGGAAGGCGTGCTCCCTAGATTGGTGGCGCCGGACGAAATGTATGCCATTGACCAAAAAAGCCCACACTTCCAGTGCATCACTGCCAGACGTGTATGTCTAAAGCTCATGTTGCAGGTCCACCTGCAAGTACCTTTTGTAATGTCACCCAGTGGACAGGACACCACAAAATTCAGAATCCACAAGGGCATCTCTCCGGTAGAGAAAAGATGGACTCCTTTTAAAAGTAGAAAAAAATTCATGAGATTTACCAACTGAAAGCCTGCTACTGTGCTTGTGGACATTGCTTTTTCTTTTAACTTTTACTGATCTTGGGGACTAACCAAAAAGGAAAAGGAAAAGGAAAAGAAGAAAAAATTGTGAGTCTCTCTCAGTTTGCTTTCTTCCATGAGTTCTCCACAGGAAAGGCAGTCTAGACAGAAAGTAATGCGCCTAATCTATTGAAGCACAAACAAAGAAGAAAAAAGAAAAATATTAGCTAATACTTTATGATTGCATTAAAAGATATGATCTTTATCTACTGCATGTGTGTATTTGCTGATCCTCTCTGTTCGCCATGGAAGTTCATGATGCGGGATTGGTTGCTTTTTAAGGTTTGCGTTTTCTTTACAGAATATGTAGGCCCCTCTTGGGCATTGAGGAATGGTTACACATACATGGGTCCATCGAGCTGATGGCCCCAGAATTGACCAGTTCCTCCACAAAACCCCATCTATCTCATCTCCATCGTTAATCGTGGAAGCCAATTATAAGATCTCAATGATCACTCATAATTAGGATATGATCTGTTTCAGAAAATGTTTTCGGTGCCAAAACGAAAAACACGATCTTCTTTTGTTTGCCAAAAAAAAAAAAATCGTTCAGAAAAGGAAAGATATGAACTTTTTCACTTTCTTCTAACCATTTAAACAAACCATTCGATCACATTCTTATTTAGGTTCTTACGGAATCCACTTCATGATCATTTTACTTTCTTCACGGGGGGGGGGGGCGAATTTCTTGATTTTTGTACTTCGATATCCTTCTCCTTTTCAGGCTGGAGTCCCTTTAACCAAATGTAGGTATTCTTGTAGGACCTACCATACATTTGCCGTGTTCTAAAAAAAAAAAAAACTTATATGTTCTTGTAAATTATGGTCAATAACAGTATACATAAGCAGTGATGTGATTTCAAATCCAGAAGTTAATGAAGATTACCTTCTCCCTGAGGACATCTTGGATCACCAAACTGTCATTAGAAACATTGTTCACAACTTCCGATGAGCTCGACACCTTGAGATCAAAATATCCGACGTCTTGCCTTAGCACTGCTTTCAGATACCTGACCCTCATTCTGGACGCTTGTCTCTCTCCGGTTCTTGTCCAGCAGAAGCCCTCTTTAATGATCACCAAAAACTTATGCATCTCAGTAACAAATCCCTAAAAATGCTTTTCTCTTTTAATATTGACGTGAATAAACAAAACCCAGAAAACTCTAAATTGCTGTTGTGTTTTAATATTGACGATGAAATGAAAGAACTCTAACGTAAAAGCAGTCTCTGTGGGTATACTTGTTTACTGGCGGCATCAGCATAGGTTTCATCAAATGCATTACTTTTTGTGTATCTTACCGAGGAAAGAAGCGACCCAAGAACCGCACGCCATGTACAGGAGCATCAGGCAATTCTACATGGAAAAATAAACAAATCATTGAATAGACGTCAGAACTTTTCTCCTTCCCAGAATCCAAAGAAATGGTTAATAGCAGTACCCAAAAGGGGAAAAAACGAAAAGTAATAGATATTGGGTAGCACTAGATTTCTGTTACATGCAGGAGCCATTGATGCAGAAAAAACCAACGGCCATGGACGATCAAGGAAATGAAGGGAACCATGAGGCGAAACTGAGGGTTCGGTGAAGGGTACCTGGTTGATTCTGCTGACGAAGACTGAGGAATCATTGGAAGGGCCATCGCCCAGGTTGTTCATGAACTTGCTCATGATCAACAGCATCACAGGGAGGGTGATGCCGTCTCCCACGGCACCGATGAAGCCGAGGGCCATGAGAAACATATCTGCACCGTCCGCGTGCATGAAAAGGGTCCATATGGAGATGATGCCTTTGCTACTGCCCTTCCCTTTGGAGGCCTCTTCGTCTCCCTTTACGCTTCTCTCCATAGATTTTTGTAACAGCTCTTCAGCTCCTGCTGTACATAGAACCAGCACCGCCTGTATTATATATAGAGATTTTAAGGGGAGGGAGAGAGAACCAGAAGGTGGGTGTCCCTTGAATGAATACCTTACGTCAGCGAATTCTTGGAAACCAACTTGCTTAGAGGCCTTCACACGCGTCGCAAATGGCAAACGCCAATAAAGTCAAAAAAGCGTTTCTCTCTCCGGCTCTCTCTTTCTCCCTGTATAAATGACAGCAGAATATTTCGTTCACAGAGTTTCTTTTTTTTTTTTTGCAAAACAAATTTCACAAACGCATTCTCTGTTTGGAAACTATTCGATGCACAGATTTTATTTTTATGTGGATTGGAAATGCACAGCTTCTGTGTTTGAGGCTTATAATTTATGTTTGCTAGCCTCATAGTCATATCTCAAATCTCTGTTCGATATAAATACCAAGTCTACCATTGAAACAAACATGGATTTCACAACTTCGAACTTAAAATCCGAATCATATTGAAAATAACGCCAAATGTTTATAATTGGAAGAGATTGAGCTATAGATGCGCAGTTTTAAGATATCTGTGGTAGCCTTGGATTTCAAAACGAAGGTATCAAAACATAGCCATAGAGTCTTTTGCTTTTAGATTTCATATCCCAAACTATCAAACATACCCACTAAAGTTTTTCCTTGTACAGTGACTTCCTCATTCTCTCTCTCTCTCTCTCTCTCTAGGACAAACTTGATGTGAAGGCTCAAATTGCCACAAAGAACTATGGAGATGTTGGCACTGCCCTTTTGTTTTAACTGATATTTTTTTATTTCGACAAACATAAAAAGAATGTTTGATTTGAGAAGCATTGTGCAATATATAGCATGTCTCGTGTCACTTCACCTGAATTTTATGAGCATACGAAAGCTACCGCAATCGATGACACAGTAAAACCTGCTGCCATGAGGTCTACGTGTTGAACCATAAAAGATTATGCGGATAAACTATATGTGACAACGACTGTGTAGGATATGTTCCGCAAGATCGGCTTCGTGGGCTCATACCTACGATCTTTGTCTTCAGATGTAACATGCATATAACGTATATGATCTGGTTTCCCATGCATTCGAATTTTTTAAGTTGTTGACTTGTTTAAGCTCTTGAAAATGCTCGTGGTCCAGCTAGAAATTTCAAAAAATTACATTTAATCTTTCGTATGTGCGTGAGTGCGTGCGCAAGAAATAACCTACCTGACCTCATATTTTATGTGTTTCAGAAGTTCAGGCGTGGAAAGATTTGTTGCTGCCTTGAAATGTTTCCAGTTAATGATAAATTTATTTTGAGTATGTGTGAGCAATCATATTCATCTGTTTTGGAAACTTTTTTGGTGTGCCATTTTATACGTGCAGTCCATGATATATTTTTCTATTGAGAAGCGGTTGAAGACAATTTTAAACTAAAATTGTCACTAATTAATATTTGGTGTCGTCTTTCGTTCATGATCATCCATCTTGCTCATCCAAACTTAGTCAAGCGCCCCAGTTTTTTGACCAAACTCTCTTGGCCAAACCGGCTCTTTTCAAAAAAAAAATAATAAAACAAAAGCTATATTTCTAAACAACAGTTCTTCAAGAATAACTAAATTATGGGTCCAGCTTAATCTGATCTGAGTGTAAATCGTCTCTTTCTTTTGTTTTCTTTTTCTTTCTTAAAAGTTTTTCTGGGCAGGCATCAAGTTCAGTCCCCAGAAATCATTTTCGGACCCACGAGGCTCGATTCGGTGGGTCAGATGAGTACCCAATAAAATGAGTCCTGTGATTTGTCCCAATAGGTGCAACATGGGTCCTGGTCGGACTTGAGTTGGGTTCCATATGCACAGATGCATGTACTTTAAAAAGGTTGGAGAGTTTTGGAATATTGGAAACTGGTCTATAAATTTTGTACGTTACATAAGGAATTTAAGTAAGTTGAGTGAGCATATTGCTCCCTGATGTATATCTGGTTCTTCCACTGCTTAAAAGGACAGGAGGTATGTGTCAAAAGAAAAACGTGACACTCCCAAAAGAGATGTAATTTTGCGTCTTGTATTCTAGATTAATCTTCTATATTTACAGCAGATGCGAGGACATGAGGGCATGATCAGGTATCTACTATCTAGGCTAGGCAAACGAGAGATTCTGTAATAAAAACAGATAAACTACTATGGCGACGCTAGTTTAAGTCTTGCCGTCTAAAATTCCAAAGTTATGGCAAACATATTTGGATGACATCCCAAAGCCAATTTTTGAAGGTAAAAAATGGTTTTGCTTTTAAAATGTGATTTTAACAAGGTTTGGATGATAAAACAAATGAGTTTTGCCAAAATTTATTTTTTCCAAAAGAGAGCGAAAGAAGCTGTTACCCCCAAATAAGTTGCAAAAAAATACATTTTAATCCTATTACTCAAACACATAAGCCAGCTTTTTAAGACTGATTAAGAAACCACAAAAAAAAAAAAAAACTAGTCTTCACTAAACCAATAAAACCAGTTTTTGTAAGCGTGTTAATGGAAACGGTACCTTAAAATCAGGGGCAGAGATAGAAATTGTTTACCAAGATTATCAAATTAAAGTCTTTAAATTTTAATTAAGGCTTAAATATCATTTTTTAAAAAATTTATATATAATAAGTAAAATTTTTTAAAATTTGTCCACTGTGAGCCTAACCTTGTGACCGATTTCTCAATAACAGCCACTCGCACATTGAAGTTAATGCTCGTGGACAAATGACTTGAATGCCCCTAAACTGGAAAAAAGAGAAGCTCAAAAAGTCTCCTTTTAAGAATAAAATTGGAAAAGCAAAAAATTGATTGAAAAACGACACAAATACCTTTTAAAAAGAATAAAAAAAAAAAAGAAGAAATATCTCTCGCAGGTCCGTGGTGGGCATGTGAGTGGTCGACCAGAAATAGCGAGCATCAGCCTCGATCTGATAACCAACAGCCTTACGGGTAGCTTCTTAATTGTTCTTTTTCTTTCTTTCTTCGTGAGTTTCTGAAGAGAGAGTCTCTCATGTTAAGAAACTCAAAACCATCACGCAAGGATCCTATACTTGCCAAGGCTGCGAATCATTCTCTTGCTAATATCCCGAGGCTACCTGTTCGTAAACTGTTTGAGGAAAGTACTAAAGGAATGCCCATTTCTTCTCCTAGTCTCATAATTACGCATGGTTTAATTCACCTTTGAACTACTGTATATGCACACTGGTGATTAATTGGTGGAGTGTGAGGTGCCATGTCTGCCATTCGTGAAAGCGTGAACCCAAGTTGAATCACAAGTATATTTATTGCTTCTTTTGGCTTTAGCTGCTTTCTATTGAGAAATGATAGCGTGAGAATTGTGTTGAGAGTACTATAATGTAGGAAAGAGTTTGCTGTCTCATCTATGATTTAATATGACTTGACGAATAGGGAAGCTCGCTAGTGACTATAAATGGGAAGAGAATTCTCTTGAGGATAGGGATCACGTTCATCCATCATGTGATATCGATCGATCAAAATCTAGCTTTTCCATGTGCAACTCATGCTGCAGAACACTGTAGAAATGGTTCTCTGAACAATTTTCATCTGCCCAAAACTAAAGTCGAGAGAATGATTCTCATGACACCCAAACGAAGCAATCCCTTTTGGAAAACTGATCATTCAAGAGATGCGGATACGATGGCCATGTAACGCCTGCTCTTTTCCGTTGGTAGATCTGAAGTGGGTCGCATATGTTTGTCCAAAGAATGGCTTCTTAGTTGGATGACACTGTAGTAGTCGCACTCGATTGAGAAGTTGGTCGACGAGATATGAAGGGGACAGGATCGATCGCAGAGTTCGTTGAACCGTCTTAGTCACACAGGAATCTTGATTCCACAGCCAAATTCCGTGCACTCTCCCTCGTCCACTCTCTCATGAAGAAGTGGAAGAGGTACAACATGTATGGCTTTCTTTTTTCCATTTGTTGGGATGCATAATTCAAGAGTGTACTGCTAAGAGCTGCTATTTATGCAGCACTCCACTAGCTTTAGGCCATAGCTTACTGCAGATCCAGCTTCATCCATTTATCTTTTGCAGGATCTCAAGAAAAGTCTCCTCATTGTTTCCCCGATCAGGGCCTGCCACTTAAAAAAATGCACTTTATCAAAAAGCATTGGTGCTTTCACGGCATGCATGAGATGTGCATTGTGCGGGAAACCATCCTTTTCATGCATTTGATTCCGGGCTATGGGCCCTTCCTAGCTAGAGGTCTAGTAGGAGAAGAAATGGACAGCGTGCACTCACCTCACCTTGGCTCCTTGCTTTCACTCACGCACAGTCACACTAAATCTCATCTCATGGTGACTTTGGTTAACTAGAATCGCTCAATTTCCTGATTCATCTTCACTATTCCAAAATTGATATGAACTTTTTTTTTTGGAAGCAAGAATGGCATACAGGTAGTCTGATCAATTATGATGAACAGTCAAGAAAAAAACAAGGAAGAAAGGTGTTGGCTTTTTCTAATTCATATTTTTTTTTCTTTGTTTTTGTGAGTTATCTGCTTTATATTCCACTGAACTAGAAAAATGCAACTAGTAGGCCTTACTCTGATAGAGTGAGCTGGATAACGTTGAATAGCCAAGAGCCATCATTCACTCATTATGTATAAATATAAGATAGATAGATAAAAAGAGGGAGAGATAGAGTTGAAGGCATGAAGGCACTGACAACTTTAGACTAAGAGCTTATGTCTGTGCATTATAACCCCGGCAAAGCTTCTTTCCCTTAGCTAGCACCTCCATGGACATGGACATGCAGAGCATCCAGACTACTTCACAGATGATGTAATTGTTTGCTTTTGCAGGGAGAGGTGGCCCGCAAAGGTAATAGTGGCTGCAAAAAAAGAAGGGAAGGTGCTAGCTGTGGCTAGGGAGAAAGGGATATCCCTCTCCTAGCTAGTGCTGTGGCTCTCCACCCTCATAACTAACTGGTTCTAACCCTCTGGTTGTGGGGGCTACCCTTATGGTCATTTTCAATTTTTCAGCATATAATTGCTATCAGAACATGTTGGAAAGATATGATATAAAGAGTCGGATGAAATCGAAACATACTGCTTGGAGCGTGTTCAAATGACCAAAATACCCCTGAACAAGAAAAAGTGGTTTCGCTCACTATAAGAACGAAAGTAACAATGATCACATGAAATCGAACTATAGGGTCAAAATACTCTTGGGCGAAAAAAGGGCAAACACTCCCCGTAAGAACAAAAATAACAAGAGAATTAACACCTGGCCTTCGACCGCGTTCTGGTATGAGTTGTTGTTAATCAACAGCTTTTACTTTTTCAAACTAAAGTTCCAAAAAAATCTACAGAGAAAGATAGAGAGTTCCAAAACTAAAAGATAACAAATAACCGAAAACAAGAAGTGAATAAACGTTTGCTTCAGCCACTGGGATGTGTGCGTTTCTGATGAGAGAGAGATCATAGTGATGATATGACCGACGTATTTTTTTTTCTTTAATTTAACAACTCCAAAGAAACAGTGGGTTGATCTTATCGTTATTGTAGGTAATCATGTGAATGGGATTGAATGGATCACTAAATCTGCCGGAGTCTTGAGGTGACGCACAAGAGAAAGTAGTATTCCTTTTTGGTGCATGGCCGTCGGTGACTTTTACCGGCAACGAAAATGGTGGAGGGCCAATGCTGACTATATTCACTCCCCCCGTGCACAGACCTTTAATTTCTTTTCCCCTCTTCTTCCTTGGAGTGCCGATGACCAGGCTGTCCGCCAAAAATATAATATTATTTCAGTCACTCTCTTCACTCCACATATGACCTTTTCATAATCTTCTAAAACTTTCAGAAAAATTGGTGGTCTAAAAGCTTTTAAAAAAGCCATATATCTTGATTATCATAAAAAACATTTCAACTTGAAATCAGCTGGCTGTTGTGATTTCAATTTTCCCTCGTGGGTGTATTTGTTTTAGTGACACAATCATATAACGATGCATTTGATAGCCCAATATCTCAGATCCCAAGCTGGGCGAAATCTAGTTTTAACAAACGGATCTCACACCCCGGGATTTCAAATCTTCTGAAATCCATGGCTTTGCAATCGGAACCCCTCCCCCTCTCTCCCAGATTGGTGACTCTTGAGGAAATTGATGCAAGAAGCACCACCCAAACGTACATATATATATATATATATATATATATAGAGAGAGAGAGAGAGAGAAAGGGAGAGAAAGAGAGGGAGAGAGCCGATAAAATGGAAATGTATATCAACATTGGGAGACAAGACGTCCCCTACATACAAAAATTGGGGACAAGAAGTCCTCTAGTTACAGTAATGAGAGAGGGAGAGAGATAGATAGTTGTTGAGGGTTTCAGACCTGACGATGGACCATCACAGGTATAATGCGCTTGTGGGTTTCAAACTTCAAACCTTGACCTACTACATGGGTATAGCTAGAAATTTTTTATGAAGGGGGGTGAATTAAAGTTTTTAAATCTTGACATGAGCCAAAATATAATTTTTCAAAATTTTTATATAAGACAAATGAAAATTTTTAAAATTTACATATAAATTTTTAAATTTTTTTTATGTGGGGCTAGGGCCCTTGCGGGGGGCCCTGCCCTGGTTCCGCCCCTGACCTAGAAAGAGAGACTCACTGTTGAAGGGAATCCTCACCATGGTTGTTGAGCAGTAACCACCAGGAAAAAACTAAAGATCAATCCATGAAAGGGGAGAGGGAGAGGAAAAAAAAGATATCAAACAAGGTTTTCTAAATCCTCAGTCTTTCACTATCAAATACAACCACTTATAATTGAACCCTGCAATTTTTTTTTTTAACTAGCAGAACCACATCGTGTGAGGTTTGGCTCATGCTGTATTTCAATTTCTCTGGTGAAATTTGTTGGATCCTTCTAGGTACCCAAGTAAGATTGAAAGCTTGCTCGTTAGCTGGAACCATTTCTTCTTTTTCTTTTTTTTTTTCACGTCCACAATCTTGTCAGGTTTGGCATGGTTGTATGTTGGTTCAAAACAGGATCAATGACAGTAAGTTTGACACGGAAAATTGGGTTCGGTCAAAGTAGGCTCGGTCAAAGCTACCCTACCATGTGCTTCCCATGGCTAATTGACTCCGAGATTCTTTTTCACGTAACGCCAGGAATTCGCACAACTCGAAATTCAGATTGGTGGTGGGAACTCATGAAAGATTAGGAAATTGTTTTTTTTTTTCTTTCACGCGTTCTACACATGCGGCATATGGATCTAGTACTTTTATAAACACAAATGAGTAGATATGGTAAATAATTCGCCGAGTACTTATATTAACACAAATGAGTAGATGTGGTAAATATATAATTCGCCAAAAGCTTCTTTCTTCGTCACATTGCCATGAACAACAAAAAAATCAGTACAATATATATGAAAATAAGAAAAATGAAATTATGATGCAAATAGAAATTCTCGTGAGAAAATTAAGCATGAATTCAATGAAGAACTATGGTCAATTGGAGACTACCAGAACATAAAATTCTGGGTCCTCTAACTGCATGCACCTCACCTTCAGCAGGATGGATGTTGTTCTAGGCTTCATGCTCATGCTCTGTTTCTTGTTCCTCCATCAATAACGATAATCCACAATCTCTCTCTCTCTCTTTCTCTCCTAGTGTTCTTGTCTATTCATAATTACTTTTAACTTTTAAATACCTCACTGGAAGAGAATTAAGCAACAACAAATATCAATCCAATTTACAAGAAAAAAAAGTACAGATTGACCTTTCATTTTCGTTAATAAACATGCAAAGCAATGAAAACTGAAAGTGGGGATCCAAAGAGGGAGATAAAGATATGATTTTACATTGAAATGGAACTTTTTGTTGGGAAGCTGAATGCATGACAAAGAGAGTGTGTGCATTGATTTTTTTTCCCTGCAGTATTCGTGACAGTGGAAGTGAAAGAGAGGGATCTAGACAGATCATTACTTATCAGCACAATTAACGGCGGAGGTGGGAAGCAAATTAATGAAACATGAAAATTAAAGAGATTTGTCTGCATCCAATTAAGTTTGTATGTATATAAAACGAAAGAAACTCGAAAAGGCGATTTTCTGGTTGAAACGGCAGGACTGCAATTCTTTGTTGTTTATGTAAAACAGAAAATTTTGTCCTTAGCTGCTGAGTGATTTGATAACTTGAAACGTATTTGTGTTGTGTTCAGCTGCTAAGTGCTTTGATCACTTGGAACTTTTATTTATTTATGATTCATTGATTTTTCTGTCTAGTTTTAAACAGAAAAATTCCTCCTGCCTCTAGAGCTCAAGATGGTCAAAGGATTCCAATTTTTTTATGTATTTATATGTTTATGTATATGTACATATAAAGAAGTAGATAGAGACGTCAAATGGTATCCACCAAACAGTGCCATAATATCTACCACTTCTCCTCTTGATTTACTATTTAGTACTTTTGTTGTTGTGAAGCATTTGCTCGCAACACTCATAAAGTGAGTAATTGAACTCATTTTAGTAGATGTATTGCGTGTGTGCGTGTGTGTGTTTTGTCTAAAGAAAAAAAACAGCGGGCCCAAAAGAAAGAAAATAAGCAAAAGGTGGCCTGAATCTTCCTGGATTCACACAACAGAGGGCACACCTGCCGGCCATCCGCCGGAGCTGCTTTGCGCAAGGTGGTCCTGCACGTTGACCTGGCGGCTTAGAAAGAGCCTTGAGAGAGAATTGCCACGAGGAAAACATACCGATCCAAAGACAATGACCGGTAAGGTTGGGACTTGGGAGGACCACCTTCCTCTTTGAAAGGAAAGATTGCAGGAGAGCTTGAGAGTTTGGCGAGGGCGGCGCTCCATAATTATCAAGTTTCATGGCGGAAACGACGGGCTTCTAGATGCTCTGAAGGTGATGAGGCCTGCATCCACCACCTCTTGGACTCGGAGATGGCATCTGCCGTTGGAAACTTGGAATTATAAGAATTTGAAAGATCACGTTTCTTGTTTTCCTTCCTTTGTCATTTATATCACGTTTCCAGTCGGGACAAATGACATCTGTAGTTTCTTTTTTCTCTTCGACAAGCTCGTGTTTGACAGCATGCAAGACATGCAATCGGGTGCTCAGCGTTTGACCTATATTTAAACGAGCAACTACATGTTAATTGGTTTCTCTTACGGATAATATTTATGAATGTGGTTATATATATGAAGTGAATGATGACTTTGCCTAAACAGAGTCACCGGTCATCTAATCTAGATCATCATAGATGAATGGTTGAAAGGAAAATGATGAGAAAAATGTGTGAAGTAAATTGAATGATAAGAATGCACATCACTTTTTTATCCTTTTTTTTTCTTTTAACTGTCCGTCATCGTGGATTGGGCAGCACTTGTTAAATGGCTAGAATGACTCTTAAAAGCTATATATATAATGGATGTTTCCAGATAGTTAAAAATATTCATCACTATAAGCACCAATCTCTTTATTAAAAAGACTATCCATGAACCATTATCATATAATAAATCATTGGTAATACTAAGTGATGGTTTTTTTCGTGATAAAACTTTTCTTTTTTAGCCATCGAGCATATGGTAGAATATATGTGTGTGTGTGTGTGTGTGTTGCCTGATGACTACAACTCAAAAGTTTGTCGTTAAGAAATACTCCTTACATTAATATTAGTGATGGTTTACAGTGGCTTCAGCAACGATTTATTTGTAATTTAACAACGATTTTTAAATTTTAAACATCTGGCAATTATTCGGCATCTAGCAATATGGATCTTTCCGCTTCTAACAACATCAAATGGCTGGCTGAATATAGACCTTCTAAGCTTATCGTTGAAACTACATCAGAAAAGATCATATAGAATTTGGCTCATCAACCAGTCCTTCATAGTCAGCCATAAATAGTAGTGTGCCGTCCATGTACACTAAAATTGTAGGTTGAAATGTGCCCGTCATGATTTGGCATCATATGTCTTTTGTTGAGTTAAAGCAAAAGGAATATATGCCCACAAGTTTGTCGCCACCAAAGTTCTTGAATGAATCACTGTTGTTCATGGATTAAAACATTCTTCAATACTGCTACTTAACCTCAGCTTTCTTGATGCCAGAAAAAGGAAAAAGTTCCAGACTCTACAGTTAATTTGAAGCTCGTTGACGACCCTGGCTTTTAACCAAGGGGCAAGAATAACCCTCTGGGACAAAAATCTCTGCTTTCGTATTTCTATATTCTTTAAAAAGCAATGGCCTAAATTAATTCGTTAAACTTTATGGTGATGAAAACATTAATTTTTTTGCACTCATGCAATATTAAATATGTAATCCCCTAGAAATGATACCTGAGTTCGGCCGGGATCTTGGACCGCCTAGTTGCACAAATATCGTGCGCTATTTTGCACTCTAGAAATTAATGTTCAACGTGTATTTCTTTTCTTAAGCCATCGTGGTCATCTTTCTGGAGTAAGAACCTGGCTTTCGGTTCGTTTTGTTTGGATCTTTTTATAAAGTTTTGTCCTTTCATTGGGCAAGCTGGCTTTTGGCAGATGCCCACCGGATATGCAATATGTACTGGATGAAGAAGCTCAATTTTGAGTGCTATGCACAGAAATTGTTGAATTGTATTGCAATTGGGTTCGTAACGAATTTCAATGGACTATAACAAAAATGGTCGCCATCAATTTCTTTTTTCAAGTTTCAGGAGAATCATTATCCTACTGCAATCACAATTTTTCTGATGGTAGGTTTCATCAGAACCGGTGCTTGTTAGCCCCACACATGCTTGGATTCTCTCACAACTTCCACATGTTTGCCAACAATTTATAAGTAAAACAGTCACCTTTTGCCAATTATTCTCTCCGAAAGATGAAGGCCAAGCAAATGCATCCAAACACTAAGAGTGATCGACCTTTTTCGTCATGGAGGTCGTGATCCTCGCTCCTCATGGTAAAGCAATGAAGCTTTCCTGAAAGGCTAATGGGATCTTGAGGCAGATACTCCTTGTGAGGTATATATGGAAGGAAATCAAATCGGAACACGGAACAATGGAATTCAGGGAAATTAAACCTAGTGTTTCTCCACCAAAACGTCTCGATTTTGACTGTTTCTAATTGGCAGCACAACACGTTGGAAAACTCTACCATGTTTTACAGTCATTTGCATAAATTAGCTGATATTGCGGCTACCAAGAAAATTCTGCCTTTGCATTCAACACGTGCTTGCGTGGTAGCCAGATGGAGTTAGATTTATGACCTTCAAGTTGAAAACTATATCTGAGTTTAATGCTCAAGTACGTTTCCCCTGGTAATTCTGCATGCCTAAGTACTCCACCAGTTCGTCTGTCCAAAATTAAGAGCTACCCACTAAGATTTTCAATGGTCGACGCACGAGGACGGAATGGTCAGAATGCAATTATTCAACAAGATAATGCATGCAAACAATTCGAACCAGTGGCAGAGTTACATGTAGTTTGGTGTGGGCAGTTGCCCACATCAGCTTCTTATAATTTATTTATTTTTACACTGGTATTTTTAAATATTATATATGTATATACATACCCCCACCCCCAAAAACAAAATTATGAGTATTGCTATGTGAGTACCCCTCCAGCCAATTGACTATATATTTTGAGTAATTGGATCTGGATTTAATTTAATGCAAGAAACAAGAGTTTCATGTTGTATATGCTTTTAACTCTAAACCAAATGGATCAATGTGTCTCACTAGGTCTGGCTTGATCATAGATCGAAGAGTATGATGTAACAGGATATCCACATTTCATTCATGGTCCCAAGAAACTGTGAAGTTGTGATTTGTAAATTTGCAGTTACCATTATGCCTCAAGTTCATGGGATCTCAAATCAGAGGGAAGGCGGTGTGGATTGATTCTCGAATTTTTATTAAGATGCAAGGTTTGTAATCTGCGGTTTACCGGGTTGCTAACAATGACTTGATTGATGATGAAGTAAGAGAATTCTTAGTTGGGGTGCCTTTTATTTCAATACATGTGGCCTTGTCCAGTATAGAAGGAGTTTGTTTTATGACCTTAAGTCGCAGATAGAAAAATCTCTGTCCCAAAACAAAGAGCTACCCACGAAGATTTTCAATGTTCTCACTTGGACTGAAGAGCCATCTGAATGCAATCAGTCATCACGATAAAGTAACTAAAACTTTACGTAATTTAATCTGTTGGGTTGTCACTATCCATTGGCTATTTTGAATATTTGGATATGGATTTAATTCATCGCAAGAGTTTCGTTTTGTACGTGTTCTAATTAATGGCCTAATGTGTTGGATTAGATCTGGCTCTCAGATTCGACAAGAGATCCACATTAAGCTCATGGTCCTAACTAACTTGTGCTCATGAGACTGAAGAATTAAAGATCACCCAGCTTATGCCTCAAATTCATGGATCTGAAATCAGAGGGAGAAGGTCTAACTTGTGATCGATATCTTATTTTAAGATTCAAGGTTTGTCACTCTTGTGTCTTTTTAGTGTAGAATTTTGAATCTTTGTTAGAAAACAATGAATTAAAGTTTCAAAATCTAACATCTTAAGATCACCTCGATCTTAGATATGAAGCAATATTCTTATGAAACAGCAAATAAAAAGTAAATCGCAGCTGGTACAATGTGCTTAACTTATACAAAAAGACACCTAAAGGTTCCGCGCCTGCTAGAGCTTGCATGTGATCAGCCGTTCCACATTTCTTTTAGACTTTCCATATTATCTTTCACATTGCATGTGATCGGCCAGCTCTATTACATTAAAAAAAATATTTTTTAATATAAAATAATACATAAAAAAATTTAATTGTAATAAAATAATATATTTTATATATATATATTAAATAAAAATTTAAAAAAATCATTATCATGCTTGATTCAGGCTTAAAATGCCCACTCGGGCCGGCCTGATAACGAGTCGGGCCAGCCCAAGTCTCGTTTTCCTGGCCCTGGGCCCGGGCCTGAGTTGGGCTGGGTACCGGGTAACTGGCACCGGCCCAGCGCAGTGCCTAGGCTTAGTCCTACGCTCCGACGGCCTTCAAGAGATTTTTTGTTTCTCCAACAATCTATTTGAAATCAAGGGTGGGCATCGGGCCGGGTTTGGGTCGGCTCGGTTATAACAAAAAAAAAATAATTATAAAATATTGTTTTTATAACAAATACATATATATATATATATATATATATATATATATATATATATATATATATGTATATTGACACACACACCATATCATTGGACGAAATTTTATCTTGTTTCATTTTAAGTTTTTTTTTTCTTGAATATTTTTGTTGTATTCAAGTACTTTCATATGCATATAGATAAGCTTGATTTGTAACTGGCAGTTGATTGAGAATATGAATTCCCTTGTCAGGGGCGGCGAAGGCAGGATTTTGGTTTATGGGGCGGAAAAATCAAGCAAAACGTCACTAAATAGAATTTTTGAATATTTCTCAGAGGGGCCACCATATTCTCCCAAAAGTTTTACGGTGGCCAAACCAAAATTTTTATGGCCGCTGCTGCCCCTGGCTCCGCCTCCTGTCCCTTGTTTCTCTTACGAATATCTCCTTTTCCCTTTAACTTCCTGCATTAATTCATTGAGTTTCCAACTTTCACAGAACATAATTTAGCTTTGCAGCTCTTATGTCGATTCTCTTGACCAAGCCAACTAAAATTTTCCTGAGTCTGTGATATCCCCTTGCGGTACCAATTTCAAATATTCTGGTAGGCGGTCTCATCTCACCATTGATCTACACATTATATCCATGTGTAAGGTGTCATTTAAACTCAAATTGATCTTGACATTTCACATTTGCAGAATGAGAGAATCTTTCGATTTTTGGCCTCCCTCGTCTCTGAGATGTGTTCAAATGTTGTAAATATTAGTTTCTATCATGTATTGAAAACTTGTATCTGCCGAATTGGCTGCGATAAGATGAGTAAAGAACAGAAAAAAATATTATGTCAGGAACATAGAGTCTGACAGAGGGCCGTATTAGACTATTAGTCAATAGGCTGATTTGGCAAATGATATGAGGCCATGATCCGGATTAATCTAGACCATCCTGTTCAGAAAACGAATCACTCCATTATGATTAATTGGTGCCAAACAAGGTTAAATAAGAAGCCAAATCTGTCGAGGCACTTCAGTTTGAATGTTGTATGATTATCTTCTGATCTCGTAAGGATATATCAAGGTGAACAAGAAATATAGGTGCCTGGCCCTACTTAAGTTTGATATCTGACGAAGCCAAGGTTGAACATCTGAAGCTCAGGAGATCAGCTACTTTGCCAGCTTCACAAGCACCATCTCATGTACAACGCCATTCTTCTTGAGAGACATTTTTGAAGGCTACCCAACTTGGGGGCGGGATGTCCTCTTTTCTGCTAAAGGCCGTTCAGTTCTCCATCGGGAATAGCTTCTCTAAAGGAAGAACAGATCTTTCATGTTAAAAGCAAGGGGTTTTGCATTGATCAATGTTGGCTTAGTCAAGTTTAATCAGGCAGAAATGAGATTATTTAGAGAGGGGTATAAGCAGGTCTTAATACTGTCGAATTGAATAAAGCTATCGTTGGGCTGAAGAAAGCAATGATAGCAGATGCAAAGAAAAATATTACAAAGAAAACAACAAACCTTCGACTGTTCGTCCATAAATTCAATGTGACTGGCCAGCAAGCTGACGCAATAAACAATTAAACATTCCAAGCAAATTAAACAATTAAGAAGTATTATGCTGAACAGCAACTTTTCAAAAGCAGTACGAATGTAGTATGGATTCTCAGCAGAGTATTTTTAAGGGAAACGCAACACCTGGGCCATCTCCATCCTTATGCTCCAACAGCGTATCACGAGCCAACTTAGCTAACTTTGGAATGACTTCCGTATCTGTGTCGGATTCCAACTTGAACCCACGTCGAAGTAGGCCTCCTTCAGGTCCTGATGACGTACAAGGCAGAGATACAAGTAAGCTAAGATGGATGGCTCGACGAACTTAAGCTCATGAATCATATTCGTAATTCGGAGAAGCTTCGCATATATCAACATCCAATCCAAACTTAAGTAATGACATAAACGCCACCAAATGACAAAATTATAAATACAAGGAAAATTCTAGTGACCGATTAATTATGATTCCCTGAAACCATTAAAATATACAGTAGCATCAAAAGAAGGAAACTCGCTTATTCACTGAAATAGGCGGTGTGTCACCAATAATCTTGCATTTTATCTCTTTCTTGCAAAAAGGACAAGGACGAAGAAGAACCACAACAATAAGAACAATAAAGGTAGCAAATTCTAAAGCTCTCTATAAGACCAAAAGTCCGAAGCACTTGTCGCTCTGATGAGCCTGTTATGGAGATTTTCACTTGGCAGCGGCCCTCTGAAAACAGTAATGAGAATGCCTTGAACTATAGCCACAGTCAGCAAGTGAAACTAATAAACGTGCTTATTCAGTAACGACGAATGCAGGCTGACATTTTAGCTTTCAAATAATACTTTATGTAATGATCAATTCCTTCGTGGCAGCTATTAGCTTGTGGTTTGCAACGTTCTCCATACATTTAAATAAGTGGATACGAAACAATGTGGACCTCATGCAAATCATTTGGATGCCCATCAAGAAAGTCCAATGCATATAAGCGGATAAAAGGAAACCAATGATCAAGAAACTTGCAACATTCATAAATTGCTTTTCTGGCAAGTACTGCTTACCTGATAATTGGTGGGGACTCCATTGTGGACTCCATTGTGAATGACCAGGAATTCATGCCCTTCGCCAGATGACTGTGGATGGCTATTTATCGCCAATATCGAACGGTGAGTTGCCCAACGTATGTGAGCAATTTCGACGTGCCCGGGTAGTACCTGCTGCAAGTCCAAACCTGTAGAGTCCATCTCTGTGCGAACGAAATTGACAGAACAAGATGATCAAATTCCGTCAGCGGTAGCAGAAGACCCTCAATTCAACAGAGAAAGGTGTGGAGAAGACAGTCTATCAAGATCCTTCCTGAACCAACAAATAAACTGTAAAAGGAATCTCCACTCCGACGATTATAACAACTGAATAGGGAAAATTGATCAGTAAAACGGAAGCAATGGAGCAAGCCCAACTCGAAAACCGAAGTTCAGAAAAAGGGAAAACTCCAATCACACACCGAAAGTTATAGATACCCATTAATCACAAACCTCTGTATACGGCTTCCACCAGACGATTGGGGGTACCTTCTTGCCGGAAAACTAGAGGAACCTGATAATTTGCAGGGAATATGGAGCCGCTCTCAGAGTTGGGGTCGACGGGATGGCCATCGATGGATATGCTGGACGAATAACAACCCTATGTTGTCGTCGGAGTCCATTGAAAAGGGTCTCAAGAATGTACCTTCTGCCCCTTGGTACATTGTAGTTGATGTACGCGAAAATCCCACACATGTTTTTCCTCTCTCAATCTAACTACATGCAGATCGAAACCTAGAACTAAGAATCTTGAAGATCGAATTCTGTTTCGAATCCTTCTATCGAATGGGAGAACAAAAAAAGATTTCAACATCACTGGGTTTTGGTGTTGTCTCCAGAGAAAGAGGTTCCATAGTCCCCTAGCCCTTACAGAAGAAACTGCTGACTTTTTCCCGGTGCAGCAGGTGGGAAATTAATTCCGCAGGATTCCGCCGTCCGTCAGCCGGAGAAGGCGCCGTCCGTTCCCTTCCTCTCCTATTGAGTTATAAAAGGCAACCCAACCAGACCTATATAAAGTAAATCTTCTCCTGCAACCGGTTATCCAGATAAACCAGGGATAAAGAGGGAACTGGATAAAGTAAATTTCATCATGAAAAAGGAGAATCATTTCATTATGCGGTTACAAGCTTACTCTTTGAAACCATCTCAACTCTTTGTATCAATGATTACAAGAGACCACTGCTGATAATTTCTGGAAAACTGCTGTTTCACATGCTGCTAATTAAGTTAAGGGCCTTTGGGACAGCTTCTAACATCCGTGAGACCAAGTAGGAGCTTCCCCAGTTATTTTTCCTTGCCCATGCAAGGATCCCTTCAGTGGTGTTTAGCAACAAGAACACCAACACAGTGTTCCAACCATCCACTTGAATATATCGTAATTCTCATAAAGGTGGCCCAATTAAAACCTAACAGTAACAAAGAGGAAGGAACATAGTTCTACGTCCATGTTTTCGGATAGACTTTAAAAAGACTTATTATCAATCATTGCAATACCTGGATTAGTGCAAACAATTTTTCGCTCAAATCAATACAAGCAACATTCAAGTTCCTAGAACCTGGGGAAAATTGTAAGATCAAATTATATTATGTCGCAACTGCCTATTCCCTGACACGTGCAGTTTTTTTTTATGCTAGCACTCTACTCATCTTTCTTCTTGCAACAAGCGGCGTTAGTAAAGCTCTTTGTGACACTTTTTCCACGTCAGTGACTAGTGAAGTTCTTGTAGCGAGGACAAGAAGCCGATGGATCAATTTGTTCCTATTAATCTCAACGTGAAACAAGAGGCTCGTAAATGTGGTGAAAAAAGGAATATTTATCATTCTTCTTTGCAATTCATAAAAAAAAAAAAAGCAGCACAATAACTGAGCTTTTCACCTCAGCTTTTGATGGTCTACTCATGTGTTTAACGCTAACCTCTAATTGGTATTTTATTTTCAAATGATTTTTTTTTACATTAAATGGTATTACAGTCAGAGCCTTGTGAGTGTCCAAAAGTTTGGCTTTGCGGTGAATGCATATATTTCTTTAAGATTGTCAGATCCAACAGTTGTTAGATCGAAATGAACAACTAACAATTAAATGACAGTAGAAAGGACATTTTTCTTAAAAAACGAATAACAAGAAAGTTTTTTTTATGAATTGGATTTTAATCCGATCAACTTAAATTGAATCACCCATGCCGGCTGTGTTGCATTGTGTTTTCAATGTCTTCCTCTATTAAATGGAATGAACACTCATACCTATTCCTGGTTGCTCCTAGAAAAGGGAGCCTTTATGTTATAAGTTGAAACAGAATAGCACCAACACTCTAAAAGGTCTGCCTGCAAGGTACAAGAGAGCAGATATAAACGAGATTATCTAAAAATCAATTCAGGTACACTGGAACAGAATCTAGAATACAGCAGGCCTGTTGTCATTGGCAAGAGACAAGCAGTAGCACCTTTGCATATGTACATATTGATATGTTGAAGATACTGAAACTGACATCCATAGTCGCAGTTTTTTACTACAGTTGACCCATCAATTTGCTATTAGAGCTAATGTAACCATGCAGTACCTACTCTCATGTCACTATTTGCAAACTTTTTCTGTCATTCCCTCATCTTTCAAAATTCATATCTTACACATTGAAAGGAAGAGTAGACTAGCCAAACAAATTTATGAATCCAACACATCAAACAGTCATACCCATGTTGGGTCAGACAAAGAAATTGATGATGGTACAACTTAGACCATGTATATACAGTTAGAGGCTGTATGACATGAACCATAGTCACCAAAAGCTTTGGTGTGTTTTAAACAACAAGGTTTTTCTTGGGTATAATACGGCGAGCTTGAGAAAAAAGGAAAAATATGGAAAAACTATGGTGAATTTTTAAAAAATTTAAAAAAAAAACTAAAAATGAGGGAAAATAAAATAAATGACAAAACTAATAATAAAAACATCAAAAAATAAGTATATTTGCAGCAAATAAAAATTAGAAAATGACAAAAAACAGTTTGTCATTAAGAAAAACATGAACAAATGAATAAAAAGAAAAAAAAACGCAAATAAACACATTTTTTGTGTTTTTTTATGTTAACATTAAAAAAGCACTTTTTACAATTTTAAACGATTATTTTATTTATTGCATTAAAAAATTTGTGTTTATTGTGACTATGACATGAACATATAATAATTACATGTTCATCAAGTTTCTTAGAAGATTTATTAGGTCAGATATATTATTTCAGTCCATGATTTCCAATATCCCTAATGAGACAAAGGGCTAGGAAGCAGGTTCAAAGATAACACGAATTGAAGGTCACTGATCACTCAGGCCACTAATGACTAATCATTTGATTGCAGTCTATCCCTCTGGGGAGAAGCAAGAACTACCTGGAACATTTTCATATTAATGAAATATTAGAAACATGACATCCGAAAGAATAGTTTACATTCAGTTAACACATTTACACACTACTGCATACCGGATCACCTGAGGAAGATGGGAAGAGAGAGCACATCAAAAGTGGCTTTAAACATTGCCACTATTTGCCAAAATCTCTCAAGCTTTGATTTCCTGTGGAAGCTTAACGATAGCAAAATGGGAAAATCTCAGCTTCACACATAGACAGTGATTTGAGTCAAAACAATCGAACCAGTTTTAGCCTCATAGCCAGAAAGCTAGCTTCAAATGGGAGTTCGACGTGAAAATGAATCAATCCAGTATACAACAACAGCAACAATAAGAAGCACAGCCTACAAAAGCAGACCTGTTGCACCTCCCCGACACACTCAAAGTGGTAGTACATTTCATAATTAACATATAAGTTGAACACAATCCATTAAATCCACCATTACATATGGGTTCAAACCTGTGGAAAATCATGTAGGATTCAAATAAATAAATCATGAACGAACACATGACGTCCTTATTATGTCTGTCAAGAACTATAGACAAAACCAAGAAATATAAAGTAGGCCTCGGCAACGAGCCGGGCCGCAGCCGGCCCGGCCTGCTTACATTAAAATTTTATTTTTTTTATTTTTTTTGTTTTAAAAATATATATTTAGTATTATTAAATACATTTTATATTTTAAAAAATTATTTTATAATTAAAAAAATAATTTTTAATTTCAAATGGGGCCAGGGCCGGGCCGAGACCCGGGCTATCGGGCCGAGCCCGGGCCAGGCTCACGGGCCCGGCCCGATGCCCACCCTTAATATAAAGGTCAAGGTAAACACTAAGTATTTATTTTAGAGGGAAAAGGGTCAACAGAAAGGAACCAAAAAAAAAAGCTATAGGAAGTGCAAACTTTATTGCATCATCAATTTATATCCTTGAAATTGGAAACAAAATACCAATCTAGGAAAAAATGGGTCACATATTTCAGCTATAATTTACAACAAAATTTAATTTACATATGGCAACGAAATCTTTATCTTAACATATTAAATATGAGCATTTTTACTTCAGTTAACATCCAAGCATTACTTTTCGTGTTCTTTTATGCACTTTAAGTAATTTTCACATCTTGTTGATTATATGGTAATTTTTCTGTTCCTTTATGCACTTTAACTAACCTTGACATTGTTTTGACTATATGGTAAGGGCACCTGATAAATGAAATAATTATTAAATGTGAACATGCTTTACTGCAACAACATAAAATATGAAAGGAGTGAACAAAAAGCTCAAATATTTGCAAAATTATTCAAAGTAGAGAAAGTATAAGATCACAGCCACTATCTATTGCATACGTACCTGTCAGTGAGACCTGCAAAAATGTACCATCAGTGACCATGGAGACAGGATATTTGAGATTTTTCCACATGAACTCAACTGAAGACTTACACCCACAGGCTACTAGTAAAGGTAAAAATAGCTTAATCTATAGTTAACAGGTTCCTATTCCCAAACAAATAGTTTATTCTTGATGTAAGCAATAGATTGCCACTACCTGCAGCAGATAACCCTACTCCTACTAAGCTTTTTCTAGTGAAATCATAAGGCTATTGCCCCTTCCTAGTTTGGCTTTATTGATGAATGATGATAAGAACCTCCATTCTCTAGTCAAAAACCTAAAAATTACACAGTTTCAACGACAACATATGACTAGTTAAACAACTACTATGCATGTCATGCCTCTCTAGTGGATTATCATCTAATTGAAGTTGAGCAGGTCTATCATTTGCCACATTTGAATGCATTGATGAACCCAGCATACATTCACTTTGTTGAAGTCTTTGCCATAATTCATTATCAGCAAATGAGTGTAAACAGGAGTTATCCTTATTATTTCATTTCTTTTGTGGACCTTTATTATAATTCTGTTTAGCTGCCCCTAATCCTCATTAATATGGGATTAGGGCGAATGAAGATCAATTCCCTTTCAGACCTGTGTAACATGGTATCAGAGCTGACAAACCTGCCTTGGCCTGACACCACCATGTCTTCTACTTCTTTTTCTTCTTTCTCCCTCCTTCTCTACTTTCTTTTTTTTTTTTTTTTTGGTACATGTCTGATTTCTGCAAGGAGGTAGCCATTGGTGGATGATCAGGGATCTGATTGCTGCTGAAAGTTATGGAGCAGGGAGCATACTTCTCTATTCTGAGTTGTTGTTGTCAATGATCATGGATTGCAATTGGTGAGCTGAAAGAAGATTTCTAAGTCACGGAAGATCTGAAGTCTTTCAAACAAGTCCAAATTGGGTGAGTTATTCACAAGTCCTCTAGTGCAGCCCTCACATGTTGTTGACGATGTTAGTTCAGTTTTTTTTTATATCTGAAATTTTCTTCATGAAATATACGTCAGGTCTAGAGGATTTCTATTAGTTGTTGCAGTTAACGTCTAATATGAGTTCTTGTTTGCTAATTGTGGTGATCTTATCATTGGATTTATGATACTGCTAGTTGTGTCAATTTGGATAGAATATTTAGATCATGGTGTTTATCTGCGTTAAAGACAGAGAACCAGATTTGATTTTTTTTTTGCCAGATCCTACCTGATCAACGATTGGATCTGCACAACTGGTTATTGCTTAAAGTTTGTGTGCATGTTAATTGTTTGAGATCCTATCTGATCAATGATTGGATCTGCACCACATTTACTTTTAGTCTTTTTCTCTCTTGAACGCTCCTGAAGTTATGTGTGTCATCCTCTTCGCCAAGATCATGAAACATAAATAGTAGTCCCAAATAAAGCACGTCTTTTTATCACTTTTCATTATGAATGTCCTCCCACATGCAGCATCCACTACTTGCCTATGACAACAATGGCCATTTTTAATAGTGGGGACATTGCATCATCAAAATCTTTAAACAGTATGCAGGTATCACGAGACAGCTTCCCTGCTGTTGAACGGGATCCATCATAGCCCTTCCCTCCTATTTCGATTTATCTATATGCAAATCTATTTTTCAAAAACTTTTTTGCATCACCTCTCATTTAATAATGTTAACAATGTCCAACGATTTCAACCCAAATTTGTTTGTTCATCACTATTCGTCAAGAATGTGATTCCATATGCAGCATCCGCTACTTTTCAAAGACAACCAGCTAGCCACTCATTTTAATTGAAAGTAATTGACATTTTTGAGCTTCATTGTCGAGACATTGCCTCATCAACATCGTTGGGTAGTTCCCAGATCCTTGATTTAACTATATGTAAATATTTATTTTTCTAAAAAGCCCTATTTAAATCTCCTCTTACTACAAATTAGGACATCGCCCACTAATTTCAACCAATATATTGTCTTACTTTCATGATCAAGGAAACAAACATATCTTAAGGACATCATATCCAAAAAATTTTGTCATGCACCTTATATCATATTTCAAGATAAAATTCATCAAGATGACAGCAAGGGACATCATGGCCTTTTTCATGAAAAGATTGTAGCATTTTTCATCGGTGAAAATTTAGAGGCTCTCTCATCGGTGATCATCGGTGAAAAGATTGTAGCACTTGTCTAGTATTGCATGCTTTTCATTGACTTTCTCCTTGTCTTACGCATACCCTCTTAATACTGACCATTATACCAATGCATCTAGTTAATCATGCATTGGTGTCAACCAATCAACCATCTATTTTTCAATTGCATCTAATTGACATTTTTAACTTGATGGTGTGTATGTTGTCTCATCAAGATCCTAGAGCAGTCATCATGTCTCACAGGACTGCTTTCCCCTATATTGTACGGGGTTCATCGTACCTTTTGCAATCAAAATGAAATGATCACATATCATTTACATCACATCCCTTCAACGCACTTATCTAGCATTGCATGTCTTTCATAGACTGCCTTTTGTCTTACGCATAACCTCCTAAAAACTCACCATTATACCAATGCATCTAGTTGGTCATTGGTCGTGTGCGGTTGACCGCACCTGATCAAAAATGTCTTTTATTGACGCGAGTCGAGTGCCGTAAAAAACGAGTCGGCCATTTTTTTAGATTTTTTTTTTATTTTCATTGAAAACGTTAGGACTTAGGGCACGATTCTCCCCTTTGCCGCAGCCCGCTGCTCTCCTCTCTGGCTCTCTCACTATCTCTCCTGCGACTATGACTCTGCGAGACTGCGATCCTTTCCTCCCTTCCACCAGCATCGGCTGCAATCGTCCCTTCCACCGGCGGCAGCTTCCTCTATAGTCAAGGGGCTCACGTCTCTCGGTCTCTTCGTTCGTTCCCTTCGGTGGAGCCGATGAGCGGTGGCATCCCGTGATATCACATGAGTGAGGCCTCCATCCCTTCTCTGCTCTCCCTAACCATTGCTTCTGCGCTTGCCCACATCACTAACATCGTTGATCTTACCGATATTCCCGATTTCCTCCTCATCGAGCTTTTTCTTGTAACTTGTAAGTGTTCATGTTTTTCTCTGGCTTTCCTCTTTCAGAAATGATTTTTTTGGGACTTGGTTGGTGTTATTTTCTCCCATTGAGTATGGGACGGTTGGTTTCATTTGCTGTTTGAGTGGAAGTATAGAAGAATGAATTTGGAGCTCTATTGTCTTTCTCTTTTGTGAAATCTTGACGATCTGATTGAATTTCCAAATGCTCTAGTGAATCCGGGAATTGCGTTTTCCCTTTGTCCTAATTAAACGTTCCGGTGGTTTTCTTCTTCTTTTTTTTCTTTTCCAATTTTAGATGTTTTATGTTATATGCTGCTTTAGTCTAGTCTGTTCACTCTGTTGTTGTTTCTTTTGCTCTCTTTTCTCTTTAGCATGTGTAAATTGTAATATGCGGCTTACCGTGTGATGGCATCATTTCCCCCTTCGTAACCATTAAAAGCTAGATATTCATTACTGTGCAAAATGTAAATTAGTGCACACTATCAATATCATCTCTGGTTTTTCCTTTGTTTGCCTCCACTGGGTGTGTGTCTTTTCTCTTTTCCTTTATTCTTATAGTTTCTGGCCTTCATACAGTTGGTTCATATACTTTTGTTTCCTATTGTTAAAATGTAAATCAGCAGCTTTTCTCACTTCTCCTCCAACATTGTATTTGTTTTTTCTGTCATCTTCCTTGTCCTAGATATTGTTCTTTTTAGTTGATCATGATAGTCATATGTATTAACTACTAAAGTGAGGCTTTGCTGACACTGATTGATAACTGATGGTTCATGAAACCTGTCTATTGCCTTTATCAAACGGTTCTCCGTCTAATTATTTGATTGGCATATATGTGAAGTCTTGTGGTGTATCAATGTTTTTAATAGTTATGTTGTGCAGATATGGATATCTATCAATGAATGTGATTATGTGAATTCAAATTAGAGTATATTTCTTGTCAAATGTTGAATTGATTATTGATAATGATATCAAGATTAGTAAATTGCAATTTTGAGTTTGTTATTTAATAATTTTGTGGTTTACAGACAATTTTTTGTCACATTATAATTTTGTGGTATATATATATATATATATATATTTATTAAATTAATAATAATAATAATAATAATAATAAAATACTCTAGCCGCACCGCCGCACCAAAATTTTTTGAGATGTGCCGCGTCGGCACCCGCACCCCGCAGCTTGGTGACATAGTTTACATCACATCCCTTGAGCGCACTTGTCTAGTATTACATGTTTTCATTAACTTTCTTTTCGCCTTACAAAAAACCTCCTAAAACTGACGATTATAACAATGCATCTAGTTGGCCATCCATTGGTCGTGTCAACCAGTCCGCCATTTATTTCAATTGCATCTAATTGACATTTTTAACTTGATGGTGCGCACACTGCTTCATCAAGATCCTAGAGCAGTTCCCAGGTCTCACATGTCTGCTTTCCATTTTGTTGTACGGGGTTCGTCGTAGCTTTCGCGCTCAAAATGAGACGATCACATACCATTTACATCACATCCCTGGAGGGCACTTATCCAGTATTGCATGCTTTTCATTGACCTTGTCTTGTCTAACGCGTAACCTCCCAAAACTGACCATAATTGGCCATGCATTGGTCGTCCCAACCAATGAGCCATTTACTTCAATTGCATCTAATTGACACTTAAGAATTGTCTACTACTACAAGCTTTTCATTGACTTTCCATTTGTCTTACGCATAACCTTCTAGAACTGACCATTATACCAATGCATCTAGTTGGCCATGCATTGGTCGTGTCAACCAGTCAGTCATTTATTTCAATTGCATCAAGTTCATATTTTTAACTTGATGGGATCCTATAGCAGTTCCCAAGTCTCAAAGGACTGCTTTCCCCTTTGTCGTACGGGGTTCCTCGTATCATTTGCGCTCATAATGAGACGATCACATATCATTTACATCACATCTCTTGAGCGCACTTGTCTAGTACTGCATGCTTTTCATTCACTTTCCATTTGTCTTACGCATAACCTTCTAGAACTGACCATTATACCAATGCATCCAGTTGGCCATGCATTGGTCGTGTCAACCAGTCAGCCATTTATTTCAATTACATATAATTCACATTTTTAACCTGATGGGATCCTAGAGCAGTTCCCAAGTCTCACAGGACTGCTTTCCCTTTTGTTGTACGGGGTTCATTGTATCTTTTGCGCTCAAAATGAGACGACCACATACAATTTAGATCACATCCATGGAGCGCACTCGTCTAGTATTGGATGCTTTTCATTGACTTTGCTCTTGTCTTATGCGCAACCTCCTTGAACTGACCATTACACAAATGCATCAACTTGGCCATGCATTGGTCGTGTCAACCAGTCTGCCATTTATTTCAAATGCATCTAATTGACATTTTGAACTTGATGGGATCCTAGAGCAATTCCCAGGTCTCACAGGACAGCTTTCCCTTTTGTTGTACGGGGTTCATCGTATTTTTTGCGCGTATAATGAGACGATCACATACAATTTACATCACATCCCTGGAGCGCATTTGTGTAGTAATGAATGCTTTTCATTAACTTAGCCCGTCTTAGGCGTAAACTCACAAAACAGACCATTACACCAGTGCATCTAATTGGCCACGTATTGGTCGTCTCAACCAATGAGTAATTTACTTCAATTGCATCAAATTGACATTTTTAAACTGATGGTGTGCATGTTGCTTCATCAAGATCCTAGAGCAGTTCCTAGGTCTCACAGGACTGGTTTGCCCTTTGTTGTACGGTGTTTATCATATATTTTGCGCTCATAACGAGACGATCACATATCATTTACATCACATCCCTTGAGCGCATGTGTCTAGTACTGCATGCTTTTCTTTGACTTTCCATTTGTCTTATGCATAACCTTCTAGAACTGACCATTGTACTAATGCATCTAGTTGGCCATGCATTGGTCGTGCCAACCAGTCAGCCATTTATTTCAGTTGCATCAAGTTGACATTTTTAACTTGATCAGATCCTATAGCAGTTCCCAGGTCTCACAGAACTGCTTTCCCCTTTGTCGTACGGGGTACATCGTATCATTAGCGCTCATAATGAGAAGATCACATATCACTTACATCACATCCATTGAGCGCACGTGTCTAGTGTTCATTGACTTTCCATTTGTCTTACGCATAACCTTCTAGAACTGACTATTATACCAATGCATCTAGTTGGTCATGCATTGGTCGTATCTACCAGTCAGCCATTTATTTCAATTGCATCAAGTTGACATTTTTAATTTGATGGGATCCTATAGCAGTTCGCAGGTCACACAGGACTGCTTTCCCCTTTGTCGTACGGGGTTCACTGTATCATTTGCGCTCATAATGAGACGATCACATATCATTTACATCACATCTCTTGAGCGCACTTGTCTAGTGCTGCATGTTTTTCATTGACTTTCCATTTGTCTTACGCATAACCTTCTAGAACTGACCATTATACCAATGCATCTATTTGGCCATGCATTGGTCGTGTCTACCAGTCTGCCATTTATTTCAAATGCATCTAATTGACATTTTGAACTTGATGGGATCCTAGAGGAATTCCCAGGTCTCACAGGAGTGCTTTCCCTTTTGTTGTACAGGATTCATCGTATTTTTTGCGCTCATAATGAAACGATCACATACAATTTACATCACATCCCTGGAGCGCAGTCGTCTAGTATTGAATGTTTTTCATTGACTTAGCTCGTCTTATGCGTAACCTCACAAAACTGACCATTACACCAATGCATCTAATTGGCCACACATTGGTCGTCTCAACCAATGAGTCATTTACTCCAATTGCATCAAATTGACATTTTTAAACTTATGGTGTGCATGTAGCTTCATCAAGATCGTAGAGTAGTTGCGAGGTCTCACAGGACTGGTTTGCCTTTTGTTGTACGGGGCTTATCATATCTTCTGCGCTCATAACGAGACGATCACATATCATTTACATCACATCCCTTGAGCGTACGTGTCTAGTACTGCATGCTTCTCATTGACTTTCCATTGTCTTTTCTAGAACTGACCATTATACCAATGCATCTAGTTGGCCATGCATTGGTCGTGTCAACCAGTCAGCCATTTATTTCAATTGCATCAAGTTGGCATTTTTAACTTGATGGTATCATATAGCAGTTCCCAAGTCTCACAGGACTGCTTTTCCCTTTGTCGTACGGGGTTCATCGTATCATTTGCGCTCATAATGAGACGATCACATATCATTTAGATCACATCCCTTGAGCGTACTTGTCTAGTAGTAGTACTGCAAGCTTTTCATTGACTTTCCATTTGTCTTACGCATAACCTTCTAGAACTGACCATTATACCAATGCATCTAGTTGATCATGCGTTGGTCGTGTCAACCAGTCAGCCATTTATTTCAATTGCATCTAATTGACATTTTTAACTTGATGGAATCCTAGAGAAGTTCCCAGGTCTCCCAGGACTGATTCCCCTTTTATTTTACGGGGTTCATCGTATCTTTTACGCTCATAATGAGACGATCACATATCATTTACATCACATCCCTTGAGCGCACTTGTCTAGTACTGCATGCTTTTCATTGAATTTTCATTTGTCTTACGTATTACCTTCTAGAACTGACCATTATACCAATGCATCTAGTTGGCCATGCATTGGTCATGTCAACCAGTCAACCATTTATTTCAATTGCATCTATTTGAGATTTTTAACTTGATGGGATCCTATATCAGTTCCCAAGTCTCACAGGACCGCTTTCCCTTTTGTTGTACGGCGTTCATCGTATGTTTTGCGCTCAAAATGAGACGATGACATACAATTTACATCACTTCCTTGGAGCGCACTTGTCTAGTATTGCATGTTTTTCATTGACCTTGCTCTTCTCTTATGTGTAACCTACTAGAATTTGACATTATACAAATGCATCTAGTTGGCCACGCATTGGTCGTGTCAACCAGTCAGACATTTAGTTCAATTGCATCAAGATGACATTTTTAACTTGATGGGATCTTATAGCAGTTCCCAGGTCTCACAGGACAGCTTTCCTCTTTGTGGTACGGGGTTCATCGTATCATTTGCGCTCATAATGAGACGATCACATATCATTTACATCACATCTCTTGAGCGCACGTGTCTAGAGCTGCATGCTTTTCATT
This sequence comes from Nymphaea colorata, assembly GCF_008831285.2. Lineage (NCBI taxonomy): Eukaryota > Viridiplantae > Streptophyta > Magnoliopsida > Nymphaeales > Nymphaeaceae > Nymphaea > Nymphaea colorata. Next base: position 17,963,561 of record NC_045140.1, read on the forward strand.
GACTTAGCCCGTCTTATGCGTAACCTCACAAAACAGACCATTACACCAATGCATCTAATTGGCCATGCATTGGTCGTCTCAACCAATGAGTCATTTACTTCAATTGCATCAAATTGACATTTTTAAACTGATGGTGTGCATGTTGCTTCATCAAGATCCTAGAGCAGTTCCGATGTCCCACAGGACGAGTTTGCCTTTTGTTGTACGGGGCTTATCATATCTTTTGCGCTCATAACGAGACAATCACATATCATTTACACCACATCCCTTGAGCACACGTGTCTAGTACTACATGCTTTTCATTGACTTTCCATTTGTCTTATGCATAACCTTCTAGAACTGACCATTGTACCAATGCATCTAGTTGGCCATGCATTGGTCGTGTCAACCAGTCAACCATTTATTTCAATTGCATCAAGTTGACATTTTTAACATGATGGGATCCTATAGCAGTTCTCAAGTCTCACAGGACTGCTTTCCCCTTTGTCGTACGGGGTTCATCGTATCATATGCGCTCATAATCAGACGATCACATACCATTTACATCAGATCCCTTGAGCGCACTTGTCTAGTGCTGCATGTTTTTCATTGACTTTCAATTTGTCTTACGCATAACCTTCTAGAACTGACCATTATACCAATGCATCTATTTGGCCATGCATTGGTCGTGTCTACCAGTCAGCCATTTGTTTCAATTGCATCAAGTTGACATTTTTAACTTGATGTGATCCTATAGCAGTTCCCAGGTCTCACAGGTCTGCTTTCCCCTTTGTGGTACGGGGTTCATCGTATCATTTGCGCTCATAATGAGACGATCACATATCATTTACATCACATCCCTTGAGTGCACGTGTCTAGTACTGCATGCTTCTCATTGACTTTCCATTTGTCTTAGGCATAACCTTCTAGAACTGACCATTATAACAATGCATCTAGTTGGCCATGCATTGGTCGTGTCAACCAGTCAGCCATTTATTTCAATTGCATCATGTTGGCATTTTTAACTTGATGGGATCCTATAGCAGTTCCCAGGTCTCACAGGACTGCTTTCCCCTTTGTCGTACGGGGTTCATCGTATCATTTGCGCTCATAATGAGACGATCACATATCATTTAGATCACATCCCTTGAGCGCACTTGTCTAGTACTAGTACTGCATGCTTTTCATTGACTTTCCATTTATCTTACGCATAACCTTCTAGAACTGACCATTATACCAATGCATCTAGTTGGTCATGAATTGGTCGTGTCAACCAGTCAGCCATTTATTTCAATTGCATCTAGTTGACATTTTTAACTTGATGTTAAACTAGAGCAGTTTCGTGGTCTCGGAGGACTGATTCTCCTTTTATTGTACGGGGTTCATCTTCTCTTTTGAGCTCATAATGAGACGATCACATATCAATTACATCACATCCCTTGAGCGCACTTGCCTAGTACTGCATGCTTTTCATTGACTTTCCATTTGTCTTACGCATAACCTTCTAGAACTGACCATTATACCAATGCATCTAGTTGGTCATGCATTGGTCGTGTCAACCAGTTAGCCATTTATTTCAATTGCATCTAGTTGACATTTTTAACTTGATGGAATCCTAGAGCAGTTCCCAGGTCTCGCAGGAATGATTCCCCTTTTATTGTACGGGGTTCATCTTATCTTTTCAGCTCATAATGAGACGATCACATATCAATTACATCACATCCCTTGAGCGCACTTGCCTAGTACTGCATGCTTTTCATTGACTTTCCATTTGTCTTACGCATAACCTTCTAGAACTGACCATTATACCAATGCATCTAGTTGGCCATGCATTGGTCGTGTCTACCAGTCAGCCATTTATTTCAATTGCATCAAGTTGACATTTTTAACTTCATGGGATCCTATAGCAGTTCCTAGGTCTCACAGGACTGCTTTCCCCTTTGTCGTACGAGGTTCATCGTATCATTTGTGCTCATAATGAGACAATCACATATCATTTACATCACATCTCTAGAGCGCACTTATCTAGTACTGCAAGCTTTTCATTGACTTTCCATTTGCTTACGCAAAACCTTCTAGAAATGACCATTATACCAATGCATCTAGTTGGCCATGCATTGGTCGTGTCAACCAGTCAACCATTTATTTCTATTACATAGAATTGACATTTTTAACCTGATGGGACCCTAGAGCAATTCCCAAGTCTCACAGGACTGCTTTCCCTTTTGTTGTACAGGGTTCATTGTATCTTTTACGCTCAAAATGAGACGACCACATACCATTTAGATCACATTCATGGAGCGCACTTGTTTAGTATTGGATGCTTTTCATTGACTTTGCTCTTGTCTTATGCGTAACCTCCCTGAACTGACCATTACACAAATGCATCAAGTTGGCCATGCATTGGTCGTGTCAACCAGTCTGCCATTTATTTGAAATGCATCTAATTGACATTTTGAACTTGATGGGATCCTAGAGGAATTCTCAGGTCTCACAAGACTGCTTTCCCTTTGTTGTACGGGATTCATCGTATTTTTTGCGCTCATAATGAGACGATCACATACAATTTACATCACATCTCTGGATCGCAGTCGTCTAGTATTGAATGCTTTTCATTGACTTAGCTCGTCTTTTGCGTAACCTCACAAAACTGACCATTACACCAACGCATCTAATTGGCCATGCATTGGTCGTCTCAACCAATGAGTCATTTACTTCAATTGCATCAAATTCACATTTTTAAACTTATGGTGTGCATGTTGCTTCATCAAGGTCCTAGAGCAGTTCTTAGGTATGACTGGACTGGTTTGCCTTTTGTTGTACGGGGTTTATCATATCTCTTGCGCCCATAACGAGACGATCACATATCATTTACATCACATCCCTTGAGCGCACGTGTCTAGTACTGCATGCTTCTCATTGACTTTCCATTTGTCTTACGCATAACCTTCTAGAAGTGACCATTATACCAATGCATCTAGTTGGCCATGCATTGGTCGTGTCAACCAGTCAGCCATTTATTTCAATTGCATCAAGTTGACATTTTTAACTTGATGGGATCCTATACACAAAGTACTTGTCTCTCCGTATGCAAAACAGATATGCTGAGAAGAGAGGATGAAAGAAGACGATGGAGGAAAGGGAGCAGCCGACTTAGCTTAGCCCTGCGTTCCTTAATCTTTTAATAAAAGAATAACCCTAATAGGGTACAACAGATTTGTACATAAAAAGATAAAAAATTACAAGAGAGCCACCGCCTAGTAACTTTAGGCGTGTGGATATAAGGAGAATGGATCGGGTCTGAACAGACCCGATCCCCATACGCTAACAGCTCCCCTCAAGTTGTGCATGAGATTTGATCATGCACAACTTGTTCTTCAAATCCCAAAAATGCTGCCCTGTGAGACCTTTGGTAAAAAGATCAGCTATCTGTTCATTGGTAGATATATAAGTAGGCAAGATCTCGGCTTCTTCAACCTTCTGTCGAATGAAATGTTGATCAATCTCTATATGTTTGGTGCGATTATGCAAAATGGGATTGAAAGCAATTTTTATCGCACTTTGATTGTCACATAGTAATGATGACCGAACAATAGGAAGATTGAGCTCTCCAAGTAAATGACGTAACCATGACGCTTCAGCCGTCCCTGCAGCCATTGCTCTATATTCTGCCTCAGTGCTAGATCGTGCAACAGCACGCTGCTTCTTACTGCTCCAACAAATGAGATTAGAATCAAGAAAGAGACAGAAACCTAAAACTGATCGTCGGTCATCGGGATCGCCTGCCCAGTCGGCATCAGTATATGTATATATGTTATGTCCAAGAGAAACATTGGAACATTTGGTGTAGACTAGTCCATCTCCAAGAGTAGCTTTGAGATACCGTAGGATCCGCTTAGCAGCATCCATATGTCCTTCAGTGGGTGCATGCATGAACTGAGAAATCTGATTTACAGCATATACTATGTCTGGGCGAGTAAAGGTAAGGTATTGTAACATACCAACAATGCTGCGATAAAATGTGGGATTGGAATATGCAGCAGTTCCATCAGATGCAGTCAATTTAGTATTCAGAACACTGGGGGTAGTGATGGGTTTGCAATTAGTCATACCTGCCCTATCCAAAACATCAAGGGTATACTTGTGCTGTGTAAGAGTCAAACTATCATTTGTCCTGTCAAGTTCGACACCCAAAAAATATCGTAATTCTCCCAGATCCTTCATCTTGAACTCTTGCTTCAACATACCTTTAACATAAGATATATGTGAAGAAGAATTCCCAGTTATAACAATATCATCAACATAGATAAGTAACCAGGTGATAGCTTCTCCAGTGCGATAGATAAACAAAGAGTGATCGAGAGAGCTTCAGAGAAAACCAATTTGTTGTATGTGATGAGAAAAACGATCAAACCATGACCTAGAAGCTTGCTTCAACCCATATAGAGACTTGTGTAATTTGCAAACCCATTTTTGAGAATCATGAGTAGTGTAGCCGGGAGGTTGCTCCATGTATACCTCTTCCTTAAGAATTCCATGAAGAAAAGCATTTTTGACATCTAACTGATAGAGAGGCCATCCATACGAGACTGCAAGAGAAATAATGACACGGATTGTTCCCATCTTGATGACTGGACTGAATGTTTCATCATAATCTTCCACATATTGCTGAGTGAAACCGCGCGCCACAAGTCGTGCTTTATACCGATCAATGCTACCATCTGGTTTATATTTCAGTTTATAAACCCATTTGGATCCCACAACATTCTTATCAGCTGGACGAGGGACAATCTGCCAAGTCTGACATTCATGCAAAGCTGCCTTGTTCTCACGTCTAATCTGATTATTTTTGTTCTGCGGGTTGTGCCAACATTCTGACTTTACATGCCCCCTCTTGTTGCAATAGAAACAAGTCGGAACCCTTCTAGATATGGCAGATGTAGTATTCATGCCCTGTGGTGTTGGGAGAATCCCTCTTCCCATTCCTGCCTGAGGAATCCAAGTACGAGTGCGATTCCCTTGCAATGCATGTGTCCCTGTGATCAGTACATTGTGACTGTTGGAAGGAATCAAATTCTGTCGCTGAACACGACTAGCTTCGTGTTGAAATAACTTAGCCTTGAGATCTTCGAAAGATGGAAGAATAGGTAGGACTTCCAAGGCTGTGCAAAAAATATCAAAATCTGTTCCCAATCCACTCAAGGCTTGTTGCACTTTGTCCTTGTCGCTGACGGGATGTCCAATGGCAGCAAGTTGATCACTTACACTTTTAATTTCATTCAAATATTCCAAAACAGTACGCGTCCCACGCTTGATGTCCTGAAATTGCCTTCTTAACTGCAGAAAACGTGCTTCGGATACTTGAGAATACATGGTGGCAAGGGTAGACCACAACTCTAGGGCTGTTAAATCATCATCAATACCTCCTAATCCTTCCTCTGACAAAGTAGAAGTAATATAGGCAACAAGAGACTGGTCGTGAGCCAGCCAAGCTTCATACTCAGGATTATTTTCATTAATGGTTTCATATTCAAATCTGATTTCACTCATAGCCGCAGCCCCAGCAGCTTGATCTCCCACTACGGTTTTCTTCACTTCACGGTCAATATACATAGGAGGTGCTGGAGTGGTCCCATCGATATGCCCGTAGAGTCTATGACTTTTGATAAAAGGGACTATTTGACGTTTCCAAGTCAAATAGTTACTATGATTCAGCTTTTGTGAAATAAGTTGGGAGAGAAAGCTGGAAGATAGAAAAGAGGGGGTCGGCTGATCCATAATTGATTTAGGGCAACGACAAAAATTAGGGCAAAACGATGAGAAGATTAGGGCACAACGATTAGGGCAAATCACGCAAGATTTAGGGCAGAAACTGAAAAAAAAGGGATGATCACGCCAGAAAAGAAAGAATTTAGGGCAGATTAGGGCTAATCACATCAAACTGAAATCACTCACCGGAGGACGATGCAACCTGGCTCTGATACCATGTAAGAATCTTCACAAAGTACTTGTCTCTCTGTATGCAAAACAGATATGCTGAGAAGAGAGGATGAAAGAAGACGATGGAGGAAAGGGAGCAGCCGACTTAGCTTAGCCCTGCGTTCCTTAATCTTTTAATAAAAGAATAACCCTAATAGGGTACAACAGATTTGTACATAAAAAGATAAAAAATTACAAGAGAGCCACCGCCTAGTAACTTTAGGCGTGTGGATATAAGGAGAATGGATCGGGTCTGAACAGACCCGATCCCCATACGCTAACACTCATCGTATCTTTTGCGCTCATAATGAGATGATCGCATATCATTTATATCATATCCCTTGAGCGCACTTGTCTAGTACTGCATGCTTTTCATTGAGTTTCCATTGGTTTTACGCATGACCTTCTAGAACTAACCATTATACCAATGGATCTAGTTGACCATGCATTGGTCGTGTCAACCAGTCAACCATTTATTTCAATTGCATCTAGTTGACATTTTTAACTTCATGGTGTGCATGTTACTTCATCAAGATCGTAAGGCAGTTTCCAGGTCTCACAGGACTGCTTTTCCTTTTGTTGTATGGGGTTCATCGTATATTTTGCGCTCATAATAAGTCGATCACATATCATTTACATCACATCCTTGAGCGCTCCTTAAGTTATATGTGTCGCTCACTGTTGCCAAGACAATGGGGCATGATGGACATGACTGTCACTAATAATCTCAAACAAAGTCTAATTTTGTTCATCAGAATTGGTCAAGAATGTGTTCCCACATGCAGCATCCGCTACTTCCGACGACAACCAGCATCACTCACTGATTTGAACCAATAATTTGTCTTATCTTTCATTATAAAAGAAACAAGCATTTCTTAAAGGCATGATATCCAAAACTCTAAATATGCACCTTATATCATATTTGAAGATAAAATTCATGAAGAGGACGACAAGGGTCCTAAGGACATAACAGTATAAAGTACAAAAGTTATAGTGACAATAGTCCGCTAAATAATCACGACTGTATCATGACATAATACTATAAATCATAATATAATTAGCACCATTCCAAAATTAACAACTACCAAAGCAACTAGAACATATAAAAATTGAAATCCAAGGATAAAAACGGTTGAGAGAACATAATGTACAAGTTCTATCATCCTCCAGAAAAAGGAAACAAGTGAACCAGAACTTGGTCATTTGTGCACTTGAGCAAATTTTTTAAAGTTTAAACCCATCGACCGAGGCTTCAACCAGGAATTAATTAAGTCATGACTCATCGGATTAATTTGGCGAATAAAATATATGACTATATGTGTGTTATATTGTTTTTAATTTATTATAACATTGATATGCTACATATAACATGTGTAATAATGTACCTGTGTGTATAAATGGAAAACTTAAAATAAAAATTTAAGTAATGTGTTCCCTACAATTACATGATTAGTATGTCCGGTTTTCTGTTAGTAAATTTTGGTAATGTACTAATGAGCGTATGTGTGTGTGTGACTTTGTAGACATTGTCATTACTTTGTATACATGAATGACTCCATTAAACTCTGGGACTAGGCTAACTTGGCCAAAGCTCTGCTGTCACGGCCAAAACTTGGATCACTCAGCCTGGTCATTCGAAGCCACAACTTCCCATTTCTTGATTCTTCCATTTTATTGACCAGATTGGAGACTAAGCTACCAAGTCTTAGACAACTCAGTTGGTTCGATCAAGTTATTAAACATGTACAAAGACAAATGACAATCCTGCACAATTAAAACAAGACAAGGAAGAGATAACCTCATTCACTTGAATACAATTTGTGATGCGCTTAGCTCTACCAGCGAACTGCAAAGTCCCCTTTGTTTCATCAACATGAACCTATAGATAGATGATTGATTGCATGTAACTATGATCTTTAATGGAATTGATCAAAAGAAAATACCTAGAAAAACCAGACTTAAGTTTTACCTCTTCATGTGCAACAGTACAGATAATGGAAGTCTTTGCATTGCGACCAAAGAGCAGCCTGAAGAATTGCGGTGAGCTTGCTATCACGGTAAGGAATATGTCCTCTGCAAAGATGATATACCAGTGACAAATTAGAATCCTAAAAATTACACCGCTAACAATGAAAATTTAAGAGGACAAAGGGCTACCTATGCCAGACCTTTGCCTAACACCACTATCACTAAGTCTGTTGATAACATTTCTAAGGGCCATTAAGCTTTTATTTTTGTATTTCCCTTCCTTCAAACCTACGCCACCAGCACCAGTCTTTGATCAGAAATCATAACTTATGCATAATGGTTTTGACACAGATGATGCTGGTGGCAGCAAGATTGATCCGATAAACCAAGAGAACAAACAGTCCCCCTCTATTATTCCCCAAACCGTGCACTTAAACTTCAAAATAAGATTGCTAAGCATGCATAGAATTTGTGTATTTTTATATCAACAAATGAGATTTCCAGGTTTTGTCATGTATACATATCTCATGAAAGTGACAAATTCTCACAAAAAGCCAAACAGAAGAAAGGGGAAAGTGGAAGGGGAGTAACATTGCAAAGACTAAGTGAAGCTTACCATTTTCTGATGCAGCTCTAATAGCATTAATATTTGCAGTTCCATTGACTTTATACATATGAGAGTTTGAGCCAAAGCCTCCAACACAAGATACCTAAAAATGGTCAAAATAACATATCTCGTCTCTCTTGAATAATGAAGGTGAAACCATTGCCAAAAAGCACATTATTCAAGCTTAATCTTCCAGGAACATAATAATAAAAAAAGAACACTAGCAATTGGATGAAATACATCAGCAACTCTTTGAAATTTACTTATTCACTAACTTTTATATGAGATGATCCAGAAACTCCAAAGACACAAGTCAGCAGGTCTCATCTTCCATATATCAAAAAACAACTTCTTACCTGTGACTTATTTGTGCAATTTATAAGTTTATGACTGATTAACAGTACAGCCTGCATAAATAGTTTGCCATCAAACAAATCTTAGCAGCAGGGTGCCGAAGGAAGTCCAACCTATTTTTTATCTAAGTTAATCATGCATACGCTGTTTAAACATTAACCAGGTGTTCCTAGAAACTGGATCAGGTTCTCATCTTGCATACATAACAACATTCTATCCACAGCTTGTGCATACACTTTACAAATGGTTAACTAACTAATAATAAGGTACAGTGGTACACCACTCATTTTGCCATTAAATAGTCTTAGCTGTTCGATGTCATGAAGGACCGATCTCTTTTTTCATTCACAAATGCTTTCTTGCCTAAGTTGATCATAAATACCCTGTTTATTTAGCAATTTTGTCTTCCTAGAAACTAGCAATAAGATTCTGAAATTATATACAGCCTTTCTCAATAGTCCATTTTCACCAGAAAGAACCATCAAATGTGGTACAAATAAATAGGCAGAAATTTTGAGAAAATACTTCCAAAAAGTGAACATTCTCAATAACAGTAAAAATTTCTTCAACCAAGGAAAGGAAGCAATGTTATCTTAAGTGACATCATGAATAAATGATATTTCAAATGAAGAATGATAAGTGTGGATCACATACCACAACAGTAACTCCATCAAAGGCATCCTTAAGTGAGTCTGGTACAAGCAGATCTCCTGAGAAAAGGATATCATTATACTTTTACCATAGTTGAAAGTTTGAAACATAGAGGATATGTATTAATTACCAACCTTTGAACCCATGTCATATTGTCTGCCCAAGCACCACGTACAGATGTCTTTCCAGACCTAAAGATAAAAAGTAAATGACAAATCAGGCAGATAGAAAGATGCTTTTACACTGCATTTGCCATTAACCAAATGCAACCAACCACTATATAGGAACTTTGTGTAAGATAATCCAAAACCTGGATTATATCGCAATAGAACATAGAATTTGTAGCATAATAGGTAATATTGCTAAACCATATCCTAGCTCATGCAAAACATTATGGGAAAGGGCTAAGGAGAGAGCTTCATAGAACAAATATTGACCAGTCACTAGAATCTAAATTCTAAATATCATCAAGGTCTCCATATTCCATCATATTGTGTACTTTTAAAACTGAGCATGCAATTTTAGAAACATCGAACTGCACCAATGGCCCCAGTAACCATATATGCCTACAGACATATCATTAGCACATCCTTGGACCCGGCATTGGCTGGATATTGGCATCATTAGGATAAGAGAATATCCTAAATTGACCTGTTAATATTGAACTGCCAATTAGGGCATCACTTAAAAGGGCAATGGAACAGGTCCCCAATCTTTTATTTGCCAAGGAAGGACTTCAATAAACTGTTGTCCTTGTTAGCCATACTTCAAAGTTTATCCTCCTAGATACTATGATTATGTGATCTATTAATAGGCTTGTGAATAATCTCTTTTACTTGCACAGATGGAATGTGAAATTTACATTAGGACCATTATTGGATTTTTCATATTATATATATATATATATGTGTGTGTGTGTGTGTGTGTGTGTGTGTGTGTGTGTGTGTGTGTGTGTGTGTGTGTGTGTGTGCGTGTATTTATTTAGATAATTGTGTACGAATTGGCAAGATTGCCACAAGAAGAATACAGAAAAATAATAAAATATCCTAGGGAAATTTTATAACAAAATATACTTGAAAATATCATTCATATAGGTTTTGATTTTCACTAAAAGATATTCCACAGTCGAATCTAAACCAGAACAAAAAGAGGGAGGTCTAGCTGAAGTACCCTTAATGACACCATGGCCTGGCAATCTAGCATAAATAGTTCTCCAGAAATAACAATATTTAAGGACTTAGTGGTTTCAATGTGTGCGACTCTGAGAGTCTATGCACCTACATGTGTGTGTGTGTGCTATAATACATACAATAGTGAATAGAAAATATATATGGCGTATACTCTTGAATTTGTGTTATTATTTTGTTAATATGTAAACAAATAGGGCAAAAAAAAAAATATGAGCACCGCTCCTGGATAACTAGTGACTTAAACTGAACCAGCCAAATCTACCAAATTCTGTAAAAAAGAAAAAGGTTTGTATTTTAAACATCCAATATACTCTAAAACAAAAAAGAAATACTAAAAGCTATTATGATCCCATATGCCATCATAAGAAACATATAGAAGATAGTTTCCAGAAGTGTGCTACATCAGAAACCAAAACAGAGACACGGACAGCATCTTCAGTTGACCATATCCCCAAACGCCGCAGATTCTTGCCCTCAGCTTTCTATAACCTAAATTGAATCTCAACATTAACCTCCATGGAGAAAAGTGTGGAAAGAGCTAATCAGGAACCTCCACGTAACTATGAGCTAATCTCAACATTAACCTAGATCTTTGATTTTTTCATCATAAACCTCCACGTATGAAACCCGAATCAAAAACTCACGATCTGTTGTCTAGTTTCAGAAATACAAGCAAACATCAGAAGAGAGAACACCAATCTACCATTTTAAAGGTTGGTCTTTATAGCATTCTAGCAGTTATTCGTGCGAAAAACAACATAACTACCAATTGAATATGCCGAAAGACTTTCTTGGACAGCCAGATGGATAACTCCTGGATCGTTTGAAGAACCTTGCATTGTGAAAGTTTTCCCACTGTCTGCCCATAACCGAAAACAGTTCCTGCAAGAATTGGGTACCACTTTTTAGAACAGTAAAACAGCGAAGCTCTCAGGCATGAGACTTCCTAAATAACCAAAATTAGTGTTGTTTGCGCTCGCAGCAGTTCAAACAATGATTCAGATCACAACGATGTTACAAAGGAAACGCGGATGTGAACATGACAAAAATCGTCCAATCCTTGAAAATACTAAAAGAACAAAAACTAATTCAAGAGGTACCATTGAATCCCTTGACTGCCGCTTCGTCGACATCCTTCGTATGGCGCTCATAAACCCTCAAGTTCGTGCAAGTCTCATCGAACACGTGATCTACACAGTCGGACCAAGAGCCCCGGTCAACGCTTTTTGCACTGTAAGAGGGAACCGCAGAGTAGAGAAGAACCTGCAGGACGGGAGGGCAAAAGGAGTTTACCGAAAGCGAAGGAGACGCTTAAAATGGGACCAGACCAGTGTGATCGTTAAACGTACTTGTAAGGTTCTGTAGAATGTAAGAAAAAGATTGACCGATTGATCGATCACTAAGTGTTGAAATCGCGAACAATGAGGGACGGTGAACTCCCTCTGGAAACCTCTCTATTGCCCTCGATCTCCGAACGCTCTTCTGTTTGTCGGCTTTCGATGGATCGATAGATCGACGAGCGAGGGCCAAGGCCGATCGAACTCTTCTCCACCTCGTTCCTCTGTCTCTCGACCTTTTAGATGGCCCCTTCCCTTCCAAGCAGTGGACCTAGCGGTCGAGCAGCATTGTTCTTGTGGGTCAAAAAATACCCTAATGAGAGCAGAAGAAACAGAAAGAGGGAATGGAGAAGGAAGGAAACGTAGTCTTTGCCACCAGAGGCAAGTGGAGAATCTGGTCCAGCGGGAGGAGGATGGATAGGAGCTGCTGCTCGCAATTCCTAATGATGAACTGCGGCAACCCACGCCCGCAGTCTGCATCCTCCTTCCATCGTCGGCGCCATCGAGGATCCAGCCTCGCTCGCTGAGAGAGAGAGAAGGTGCTTTCCCTCCTGGAACTCGGCGGGAAAAAGGAAAGCCTTCTTGAAACAGTAACGGTTGAGAAGTTGCGCTTCTTGAACTTTATAACTGAATATTTAAACGGTCTGTAAACTCAAATTTCTGTAGCGGCAATTGCAAATACAAAACATTAAATCATTCCCGCCAATTAATGAGTTACCGACAATTATTGTGAGAATATGAATGGATCAGATTTGAAGATGATGTATCTTTACATCTAATTTATTGGATATTCACTTGTTTAAATTCCACTTCGAAATCAAACGTGAATGTATATATTATATTTGAATCCAACTTTTAATTTCACAATTAACCCCGAGCTAGGATCCACTTTTAAATTCATAGCCACATCTATTTAAAATTATGATATGCTCCGAACTAGTTTCAAGTTATATGGATATTAGGAAATTTTAACTAAAGTTTATTATCCAGTCCTATACTTTCTAGTCGCATTCATTTCTTAAAATTGAATCAAAACCCCATATTTTCTGATCGAATTTATTTTTTTCTTCATATTCGGTAGATTTAAAGCAGTGTAGCTGGATATCAGATCCGAATTCAAATGTCGAGTCATAATGACGTCTTAGGCCTGAGCATATCTAATAATCCTTGTTGCTTGGATCAGAATGTAAGGGCTGATTCCCTCAATTTTTTATTTTTAAATCAATTTAAAATATTTTAAACTATTTTTTATTTAAATAAGAAGTTAGCCCATCTTCATCTATATTTGATTCCCATGATTTCAGAAATTTGAGAAATAATTTGAGAAAATTAATATGTTTGAATGGTGTTAATGTTCCTGTGAAAAATTAATTTTCTAACTAATTGATTTCCTAATGGCCCCGCTTTTTTGACCTACGTTTCACACTAAAAGCTAAAAACGACACGCAAATCATGTATATTTCCGTTATATTAAAAAAAAAAAAAAAAAACCTTAACTTGAGAACCAGAAAAACAGTAGTTATAATTTCTTGCAATATTTCAAATTAGGTATTTTTCCTTTTCAAATGGCATATGGATTTGATAAAAGTGGAAAGGCATAAAACTGTAATTTGAGAACACAATATTGAGAAAATGTATTTAGTTTTCTATAACGAAAGCATACTTCGAAGACGTGATCTTCAATGGTCGACGCACTGGGACTGAATGGCTAGAAGGCAATTATTCAACAAGATAATGCAAACAATTCGAACCAGTGGCAGAGCCACATGTAGTCTGGTGTGGGCAGTTGCCCACATTAGTTTCTTATAATTTATTTATTTTTACACTGGTATCTTTAAATATTATATATATACCCCCACCCCCAAAAACAAAATTATGAGTATTGCTATGTGGGTGCCCCTCCAGCCAATTGACTATATATTTTGAGTAATTGGATGTGGATTTAATTTAATGCAAGAAACAAGAGTTTCATGTTGTATATGTTTGTAACTCTCAACCAAACGGATCAATGTGTCTTACTAGGTCTGGCTAGATCGTAGATCGAAGAGTATGATGTAACAGGATATCCACATTTCATTCATGGTCCCAAGAAACTGTGAAGTTGTGATCATGGGATCTCAAATCAGAGGGAAGGCGGTGTGGATTGATTCTCGAATTTTTATTAAGATGGAAGGTTTGTAATCTGCGGTTTACTATGATTCATGCATCTTTCAAGCATATGATTTCAAATCTTTGCAATTAGAAAACGATGCTTGGAGATCCTAGAACGTAAGATCTTGAAATCACCTTGGATCTTAGATTTGATCTTTACGCGCGTTCTACCTACTTTTATGCTTCAATTTTGTCCACTTTTCCATAGAGGCAGCGATTATTTGGTACACAATCTCGCGGAGCCCAAGTAGAGGTGATGAAAAATTGATCAATGGAAAAGAATGAATGGATTACCGGATTGCTAACAGTGATTTGATTGACGATGAAGTAAAAGAGAATTCTTAGTTGGGGTGCCTTTTATTTCAATACATGTGGCCTTGTCCAGTATAGAAGGCGTTTGATTTATGACCTTAAGTTGAAGATAGCAAGATATTCTCTCCCAAAACAAAGCGCTATCCACGAATATTTTCAATGGTCTCACTTGGACTGAATGGCCATCTGAATGCAACTTGTCATCACACGATAAAGTAACTAAAAACTTTACGTAATTTATTTTACAAATGCATTTTCCATATTTTTAGACGTCCTACTTGGCATCGGGCCGGCCCGACATCTAAAATTCGAGCTCCGGGCCCGACTCGATTACATTAAAAAAATATTTTTTAATATAAAATAATACATGAAATAATTAATTATAATAAAATATTATATATATATATATATATTTAAAAAAATCATTATCCAAGAGATTTCATTTTTTCATGCCCGGGCCTAGGTTGAAGTCTGGACATGTACCTGGTACCCGACGGCGGCTCAGCCCAGTGCCCAGGCTTAATCCTATGCTCCGATGGCCTTCAAGAGATTTTTTTTTTTCTCCAACAATCTACTCTAAATCAGGGGTGGGCATCGGGCAGGGTCCGGTTTGGCCCGACTTGGCCCGGCCCAATTATAATAAAAACATTAAATTATAAAATAAACTTTAATATCAAATATTTTTTTAGTAATAAAATACATATTATTAAATTAATAAAAACTAATTTTAAAATGTTAACGGGCCGGATCAAGCCGAGCCCGGCCAGGATTTTTCACGGCCGACCTGGGCCCCCGCCGGTGGCCCAGCCAGGCGCCCACTCTTACACGAAATATAAACAAACTCCAGTGTGATATTATAGCATGCAAGAAGAAAAAATTGTTGCCGAATAGTCATGGCAAACCAGACTGCTATTCGAAGAAGAAATAAAAAATGCAGTCATGGCAAATCAGTTTGAAATTTTTGTTAATCCTTATTGACCAAGGTGGTCGTTGAACAAGTAATTCAGTTTGCATGTGAATAAGGGATTAACTGTAATGAGGTTATATGTATTGGAATAATTATTATCTCTAGTATAATCTAAACTATAGACAATGGTCAAGCATTTTAAAATAGAGATTAACTTTTGTCTTGGCAAGATATGTATGAAATTATGCTACATATTCTTCCCGACCTTTTAAAATATTATAAGTAAATTTACTTTCTACATAAAATGTTTCCCTGGAATGCCCTGCAAAGTATATAAATAAACATAATTAATTACATAAACCTCTCACCTCTGCATATAACTCTATATATAGTGCTCATATATTTGTGAAAGATCATGACTGCTTTTCAAAATCTCTATATAAACATCAGTAGCACTTCTGTAAAACTACTCTACTCATGAAACATAACACAAAGACATCATAAATTTGCCTTTTCATAGGAAATTTGCACGCTTTAAGCTCATCCTCTTAGTTTTCCCGGCCGCCTTTGCCCTTGCCATCAAAGAGGAGAACTGTTTTCTCCAGTCTCGTCATGAATGCCCTCTCGGCAACTCTACATACAGGCCTGAATCTTTGGCCTCAAAGGCCTTCTGGTTTGCTCTGATGGAGTATTTCTACGAATGCTCCTTATTGGCATCCTGGTGCTAACTGCTACCTTGATGAAACTATT
The DNA here is from genome assembly GCF_008831285.2 of Nymphaea colorata. Lineage (NCBI taxonomy): Eukaryota > Viridiplantae > Streptophyta > Magnoliopsida > Nymphaeales > Nymphaeaceae > Nymphaea > Nymphaea colorata. The sequence goes on from NC_045140.1 coordinate 17,979,746, forward strand.
TGGAGTACTTCAACTAGTTTTATTATCTATGCAGGATTCTTAGTTTAAAATTGTCAAGATGTGAGAACTTTATTGATCTTTTCGTGTTGCCTTTTCCAATGAAGCTTTATTATTAACATGAGATGATGATTGTGGAAGGAAAATAAAGGAAGCCCATGTACGCAAACTTGCCGGCCACATGAGAATTTCCATTTGCTTCGTTCCATCTTTCTAGGTATTACTCAAAAGAATGTTTTGTTATGAAGGAACATCATGGACGTGCTCATAGTTGACATCTTGCTGTTAAACACTTTGGATTACATTCACAAAATGAAAATTTTCAAACTGGAGCTTTTATGTTGCATATACGGCTAAAGATTAATGGTTTGGATGCATTGGGAGGTTTTGGCTTTGTTCTATATATAGAATTCGAGTCGGGTCACTCTTTCAACTTATTCAGTTGTCGCAAATTCATTCTCTTTCATCCCATGTCACAGATGGAATATTCTTTTCTTTCACAAATATTCTAATTAATCCCTAAGGCACTTGCTTTCAGGTTTATTAAATTATTGAGGATGCCTTTACTTAATTATAAGGAAATTGCCTTAATTATAAAGTTAACGCCCTTTTCAATGTACCCTTAAACCACGTGTGGCCACGGCACATGGGCGATCTGTTATTTTTGTTAATATAATTCGAGAGAAATATGTCAATGACTGACATATTATTAGAACCATTCATGAAATAATTGGATGACACAAAGGTTTTGCACAGTTCTACGAAAGATGATAAAATAATCCGTTCATGTCCTTAGTCTGTGTTCGAGGGCAGAACACACCATGTGACTTCAGAGGCCGCAGCATGGAGAGTAGGTCCACACAACCCATAGATATTTTGATAATTATTTAAAAATGAATGTCCTTTTTAGACTTTTTTATTTTTTTTCATTTCATTTTTTGTTCTTATAAAAAGTTTTCTTTCTCTATTAACTGGGGTTATTTTCGTCATTAACAATACTAACACACACAAAAAATTTGTGCACCAGTATAGTGTACATAACCAGCTTCATTTAGCATGTATGTCACACCATTTTCCCGATAACCAAAAAAATCAAAAGATTGATCAGGGAGGGAGGTTCCTTAGTCTTTTGAACCATCTAATCATTTGAACATATAGCGGGTTTTGCATGTGAAGACGAAGGAGCTTGAATGTTCACCTGAACACATGTTCGGCCTTCATGTACACATGCCTTGATCAGGCATGATAATTGAGTAGGCATGTAAAACAAGTCCAGCCAACTTGGACTTAACTCGAACTCACCCATGTAGGCTCGACTCGAGCTTAAGCTTGAGTTAAAATTAAAGTTATAAACGAGTCAATTTCAAGGTCCACTAGCTCGATTTGCTCGACTCAACTCATGTCTTACATGTTTTTCAGTACATTGAAAGGCATGTTAACAATTTTTGATAAATTTTAACACTTTTTTATGGTTTTCATTTTCATATATATATATATATATATATATATATATATATATATATATATATATATATATATATGAATCCGATAAGAGAAGAACTAGAGCTCGGTTTACTCGTTGGGAGCCAACCAGCGTCGGGAAAACTCCTGCACATGTCACGAAGGCGGGACATGTTCTGTCATGAGGAGTGAGGGCGGACGGCCACATGGAAATGTCGTATTCTAGCTCAGCTTTCAGCCGATCTAATAATAAATTATCCAGCACATCGTTCAAGTTTCCTTGAACAAATGCCGTTTGTTTTTTACTTGCTGCTCTGCACCTTTGCTGTTGATGCTTGTTGAATCTTGGTTGCGGGTGAGACATGAATTTGAGTAGTGAAACTGCACAATAAACCGGATCTAGTTAGTGAAGGGATATATCCGATTCGTTTATACATGCCAGACCCAACCATGTGCGTTCGAAATCACACCAATAATTGGATATATCCGATTCGTTTAGAACTGTCTTGGAGCCACCTATATAAGAGAGGAGAACGTGTAGTTATATACTGGTCAAGTAATTTCAACAAGCCAATTCGAGCTGAACAAAAGCAGCCTCAGATCTCGGAGGCAGGAGAAAGAGGAAGCGGCTTTGACCTCTTTCGAGTATCCCGAGCAGTCCAATTTCTATGTTCGGTTCGAACGCCCTGGATCTTCATCAGAAGTCGAGCACGAACTGGATTCTGTCTCAGTATTATTAGACCATTGAATTTGATTCAGTTCTTAATCTGACCGCCTTTTTGTCACCAAACCAAATTCTATCAGGACTGTTGTAGCTCATACCCAATCAAACATGGCAAAACATTCCTTCGGCAAAGGTGGTGAGTTTCATTTACTTTTCTAATTTTGTTCAAACACAGCAAAAAGTTGTCTTTTGACTCTTCTTTTGTTTATTTCCATGAGAAAAGATTTCTGGGATGGAAAATCTTTTGTGTAAACTAAACGACCTCTTCTTTTAGGGCTTACTCGTTAACTAAACTCGACAAAAGTGGCTTTACCAATCAAACATAGCAAAAAAAAAACTGTAAACAAACATTTGTCTTTACCTTGAACTGCCCTATAAGTACCTAGAAGCAAGAATCAGCAGCCTATGACCACTAACCATCAGTGTACCAATACCTTTGGAGTAGGAGGAATGGAGCTTCGGTTCTTACTTGGGCGGTGGGATTCTCCTCTTACTTGACCAGATGATTAAAACTTTATAACTTTTCATGTTAAGATATTTCCATGTCAAATTTAAAACTAATCAAAACATGGCTTTCTTCTTAATTATAAGCCTGATCAGCTATTTTTCATGTTCAGCCTTTCCACTTTGGTGCTTTTCCAAATTCATCCTTCTCTTTTTCTTTACTATCACAGCCACATGCTCATTATTGGAACTCATTCGAAACGATTTACAAAGTTTGTCAACTTGGATCGAAGAGATGAAGCTTATTTTAGAAAGGTTCAAGAAGATGCAGTCAAATTTTCACATCCCCAACATTGGTATTGATCGATTAGGTTTACTTTACTAAAGAGATATCCATAAATGGCTGAAACTAGATTGTTTATATCCTTTTTTTGTTTTGTTACAACAAACCACTTTGGGTTGAAAGATTTTGTTGCTTATTAGGGTGATGACTTTGCCTTTGAGAGCACAGCATAGTTAGTAAGACTGGTAGATTAATGAAAGTTTGGTCGTTAGTTTGATTTTTACAGTCGTTATTCCTTTGAATTGAATTCAAAGTGGTGTATATATGACATTTTAATTGATAGCCCATGTCTCTAAGCAGCCTCAAATACCAGAAAAAGAAAAAGAACTTCAATGAAATAAGTATGGAGGAGTAGATTATGATGACATAATGAAGTGCACCAACCTCCTCCTAACTTAAAATCGGTATCGAATTGAAACGTACACATGCAAAAAGTTGGAACATAATATTGTAAACACGTCACATGTCTACTTTCTTTACACGCAACGCCGCTACCACAAGAGATAAGCGACAAGCCGGGCAAAAGCGGCTCAGGTCATAAATTTCGGAGTTCCTAAAACTTTCAAGTTTGTGATTTTTTTCTTGTTTTATTATCAAGTCATGGATCTTGGTATTCTCAAACAACGGCGTCCGCCCACGGGATCGCATGGAGGATTTTGTTAAAGCACACACTAAAACGAAACCTCTCTCTCTCTCTCTCTCTCTCTCTCTCTCTCTCTCTCTCTACTTGCTTTTCGAAGTTTACTTTGTAGCTGAGTTTTCACATGTGGACACGACACGAGTGGCTTTCTATGAATGAGAGAGAGAAAAAAAAAGAAATGGTGAATAAAGTTATTAAGACTGCAACATAAGGACAATTTAGTTCCCACGCAAATTAAATCTATGATTTTTTTTCTCATATTTTTATTAATAAACACATGAGTTTAGCAAAACTACATAAGGAAGCAGTAACCAATAAGTTAACCATAAATCGATGAGGTCTCTGCGATAAAAGTTATAAATACTAAAGCAATTTTCAGTTTGTAGTTTTATATTAGGGATATTTTCATTAAGAGGCCTACTTTTTTGCTTCTAATTTCAAATTTTGCAATTTTCTTAATGAAAGTCATATTCTTGTGAAAATTTGTCAAATAAGAATGCAAAATAAACTCTTACCATGAGTAGTGCATGGCTTGTGCATGCAATTGCTCCTACCCACATACATGGTTTACATAATAATACATCATACTCATTTACTCATTTACATATTGGTTGCCTTTTAAACTTTTTGATTTTGAAATATTGGTCTCTTGCAGGGGCAAAACCAGGGGGGCTGGTAGGGGCCTAGCCTCGCACTTCCTTCTCACTTTTCAAAATTAAAAAAAAAAAATTACATGTAAAATTTTGAAAAAATATATTTCGGATTCTATAAAGATTTTAAAACTATAATTTAGACCTCTTCATAAAACTTTTAGTCTCTCCTCTTACGTTTAGTCTCTCCTCTTACGTGAGAGGCATTACGAAGAGAATAGTATGCCTAGCTACTAACCCTTGAACCGTCGATTCATATGCCGATGATTGCAATGAAGATATTTTCTTTTTTCTTTTTAGACGTTCCTTTGTACCTTTAGATTACGTTTTCATTATTTTATAAAAAGTATATATGATCTTCATTAAGAAAATCACATAAATATATCCCTTTTTCTAAGCCATGTAAAGAGAACTACCATGTTGTCTCTTTTGAAAAAACCCGTTGTGTTGGAAAACCGTAAGATGAGAGAACACAGTTTAGGGATGAAACCCAGTTGCTGAATTGCCTTCAAACTTGTTCGGATTCCGTGTGCTACCCACCCATCTCGCCTCTCTTTACTTGAAATAGCCATTTGTCAATTACTGTACCAGTTTCAATTCTCAATATATAAGCTTCAGAGACCGAGTGGTATGGGTTTACTACTTGCACCATATCACTCGTGAGAGTGATTTTATCTTTTTTTTTTAGATTTAAATCCAACAAGTTTTTCATATAAGCGAGAAAAGAAGATGAAAACCCATCACTCGGAAAAGACAGTATAGCGTTTTATAAAAGTAATGTTTCTTCCACTGCATCGGCTTACCGTATCATTTTCAATCGAACTTAGCTGATGACTGGTTGGGTTTGAATATCTAAATGTTTGATTGATACATAGGAGCTATTTGGCAATAGTAACACATGATTCATGTATCATGAAACTGTCTTAAAGAAAAAATGATATAACTAATAGATTCATGAGATAATATAAGAATATTCGGAGTTTCCTTTCGTCCAGTTGCAAGAGGATGATAATATAACAAAATGCCGTCCGCACGATGCACTGTTGATGAAGCCCAAAGGAAAACTTTCACAGAAGGCACTCATGTATTTTCTACAAGTTTGAAGGAAACCCTAATTATCTTTTCAATAAAATATAAAAGTTCTTACAAATCAGTAATTTTTTTTTCTGAAACTCTTTGAAAATCCCCGTGATGAAGGCCTAGACTCACGACTTTTAAATCAAATAAGTCAATAATTTAATATTTTTTTAGTAAAGGAGGCACCTTTTTTGTCTTTTTTCTCTTTGACTGCGGACCAGAGCAATAACTAACCACTTAAAGAACAAAACTGTCTTGAGCTTTCATGGTACTACCATGGATTAAGACCAGTGACGGAGCCACATAGTTTGAGCAGTTGCTCAAACTTGCCTCACAAGATCTCTTTATTTTTGTATTGGTATTTAAAAAATACATTCATTTATATAAAGCACTGCCCCGAGGTTTTATAATTACTCCTCTTCAGCGAGCTAAAATTCCTTGGCTCCGTCACCTATAAGGACTTAGAAAGATGTGTTAATATGAGAAAGTATAAGTTGCAAATTGGGAGGGTTACATGTCTTAAAGTGAATTCGTGTGGGGGGTTTTCAACTAAACACAATGGCGGTTTTCTTATAATATTTAAACTGTCGACTTCAAACATACAATATTAACTAAAACTTATTCCTCTCAAATAAAATAATACAAAGAAAACAGCCGCTTGTTGGACAGTTAGGGCCGACGGTGAACCTTCACTATTCAATGAGGGTCGAAGCTGTCTGTCCTTCATTCATTGTTAGAGTGAAGAGTTGTTTCCTCTTAAATAATTTTACTTGAAAGAAGTAATTCAGTAAGTCAATCTTTTTATTTTCTGTTTGGAGACCGCCATTTGAGAATAGTGGAGACAAGATGAGTGCTTACTTGTTTTGGGTGATAAAAGGTTGAAGCCTCCACCCAACCCAGTTTACAAGGAGCGGATAGCTGATAAAGTCTGTGTTTCAGGGGGCGGGTGGGAGTGGAATAATTATTGAACTTCTGATATCACAAGTAGATTCCTGGTGTGGAAAGACAAGGAGGGACCGGAGTTTGTGAATGGTAAAATTAACGCCCTGGAATCTCTTCAGCTGAGAGTTATGTTTCTTAAGATGACGAAAAACCTTCAGGAGCCTTCCGAGCCAAGCAACGCTTAAACCACAACTGATGGAAATCTCCATGCAAAACAAAAGCATTAGGAATTCTTCAAAAGCATTATGTCCACAAAACCAGACATGGATCAAAATAGAAGTTCAAATTTGCACCCGGTCCAGATCCATAAGGCGGGCTATAACTCGCTAACTTCCATTTTTGTCGATAAGATAAAGCTCGTAACGACTGCTATACTTAGAATTATATCTAAACCGTCCACTAAGAACGTCTGGATACGGTGACTGACATTCACGCGGCAGCTTCCCAGATAGCCCGTGATTACGACGATAAATCTTCAGCCGTCCATCCCAGAAATCAAGGGTCGATTTGCATCTGGGCACCACATTGGGAAACTCTTGTACTAGCTAAACGAACGACCGATGACCGTAGGATTCAGATCGGACGGTGGCGATTTGATGCTTACGCTCTGATGCCTGAGGCTGCTCCTCTTCTCGTCGCTTCTGTCTGGAAACCCTAACAGCGCTCGAGAGCCGAGCGCTTCAAAATTTTTAAAGCGAAGTTGAGGTCACGAGTGATGTCAAAAACTGTCGAAAGCAGAAAATTCCTTTAAAGGCAGAAAAGGCAATTATTCTTGTGCCCCGAGAAGATTGAACATTTCCACATAAAGGAAATGTTTGGTTGCAAAACGGGTGGGATCCAAATAGAGCCCTCGTGGATTTGATTTAACTAAACCCTCGCTTTAAATCTGCGGTTCTAACCGATTTTAGATCTAAAACTATATGTGTAAGATTACCGTTATGCCATACATTGAAATCTGATCTTAAATCCACGGTTTTTTTCATGCAACATGGATTTGAGATCCACATTACTTAGATCGAGTTGAGGATCTTTCAAAGCACACTCTTTAATGCAGTCTTGGATCTAAGATCCGAACTATCAAACATAACCTTATAGATCTCTAGTTAAAATGAAGGGGGTATGACTTGAGATCGACAGGTTTTTAAACGTGATAATTACAAATGTACAGCATTCACAACTTTCAAATGTAAGATTTTAGATTCGTGTTACAGTGGTGGAGCCACATGGTGGCTGGCTGGTGTTAATAAAATTAAGGAGGTAGTCGTCTATAAATAAGACAAATTTTATGGGCTGGTGCTGCATCCACCTCCACTATTGTCTTGTTCAAAATTAAAGATTTGAAGATTCTTAAAGATCATAAGATCTAAGACCCAAGGTAATCAAACACCCCGTTACTGGCTGCATACATTTTGAAAATTTTCAAGTTTTAAAGCGCCAAAAACTTCTGCAAGAGCCATAGAAGCTCCATTTAAACGGTAACCAAATACTATATTGAATATTATCTCCTTAGTCGCTTTTGGATCCAACCCACATTAAATGCATGGCACAACCGACGATCGTAGCCATGATTTTCTAAATGATTGGTCATGGAAGGCATAAGTGACTTGTACTTAGCTGTTGCCAATTAATCAATATCAAGACTTGAGTCCAATGCCAACCTCTAACTAAAATTCCAAACATGTTAAATAAAATATGGGAAATGGTCATCCCATATTTTTAAAAAAGTTTTTTGGAGAAAAACATATGCCAATGTGAAAACAACAAGATAATTGCGATTTTTTTTTTAACTTAGCATGTTTAAAAATTTTCCGTGAGCAATAGGAAAGTTTTTATACATAGTTAATATAATATATGCGCTAAATGAAATATTAAAATCAGAAAAATTGACATGGAAATGAACTTAGGTTTTCCTTACAATGTAAAGAACAAGAAATCAATCAAACAGAGCAATAAATTTACTTAACGAGCAGCTATTAAAACTACTCAACCTTAAAAGTTAACAATGGTGCTCAACGTTTGAGCTGCTCATTAAAAAAATATCAGTTTTAGCTATAAAATAAGAAAAGAAAACGATTTGATATAGAACGACAAAAATACATCTCATAAATCATCACTCTTGCTTGGTTGAAGAACTTAAAAAGAACATCTTTGTCACGTTTTATTAAAAATTAATGTCTGCTTTTAGAGGGCAGCTATACGAAGTTTTTTTCTCAAAAGTTGAACACACATTTGTTAACTTCCAAAAGTTCAATGGTCATTTATTATATTAAGTATTCCTTTTAAATTTTTATAATGTTTACAAGTGTGTACGACTTGCGGCCACAAACGACTCGAGTCGTTGCTAAGTTTCACATAGATCGCTAGTTGGCGAGCGAGTCCTTATCGAGTCGGTTGCAGCCGCATTATCAATATCGGTCCGCCCAGTCTGAGGCCTTTAAAACATCAGCAGGGCGACTAATAATCGGCGGATATTTATTTTTTAATATAATATTATTTTATTTTAAATTATATTTTTTTAAGAAATTGGATTTTTCATTATCAACACAATCCTGGCCGTTGAATCGCAGCGGCGCACAACTGTTAAGGGTTTTGATAAAAAAAAATAAACCTAAAATATAGGCACTACCAACTAATCGTCTTATTTACGTTTTTAGGAGAAAGAAAAATCTCAAAAAAGCTTTTAGGCATTTTCGAAAAATTATTGGAAATCAAATATCTGGAAATGTTTATAGTCGATAAAATATTTATAAATTTATTGAATGGAACGTAAGAGTTGTATAAAGAGTGTCAACCATCTCCAAACCAGGTCATTATAAGGAGTGTCAGCTTCGATCGAATTAAAATTAATCCATAAAAATGATGTACATATAAATATACGTGCGCCTTTTCTCGCTCCCCGGTTGGCGCTCAATTCTCTTTCTTCTTCCTTGCTCGTCTTCCTTCATCCTTTTTCCTTCCGTTCTAACTCCCAATTTATACAGATCCCCCTCTCCGTCTCCCTCTCTCTTCAGCAGTATTTTCTGCCTTTTTTGCGTCTCTCTAGATTGTTTAAGAACTCACCGTCTCTCTCTGTCGCTCTCTGGCTCGCTCGTTCGTTGGTTCGGTCCCCGACTTGCGGTCGGTCGGTCGGGCTTGGAGGACGGATCTGCAGGAGCTTGGTTGGAGGCATCGGTGGGAATTTGGCGGAGCAGCAGGGAAGGGCGAGGATCGAACAGTTTTCGCACGTCGTCAGGGCTGGAGGACTCGGTACAGCAGGCGGAGACGGAGCCGGAAAATGCTTTCGGGACCATGAAGGAGATTCGGGTTAAGACGGAGGGTTCTCCCGAGGTGAAGAGGTCTCGGGAGGAAGGCTACATGGCTGCTCACTTGAAGCGCCCGATTCTTCCCCCCCGCGGGGAGCCGTATGCTCTCTCTCTCCCTCCCTCCCTTGCTCTCTATGTTCTCCGCGTGTGTGTCTGTGTGTGTTTGTGCCATTCTATTTGGGATATTATGTGATTTTTCTGTGAACTTCTTGTATCAGCCAAAGGTTTTGTAGCGTGTACTTTTCAATTGTATGTGATGAACAGAAGGATTACGGTTTCTAAAACTTCATATATTTTCATTCGCGGTTGACGTACTTCTTCAAGCGTTTGGATTTTTTCGGCCTAAGGGAATAACTCGGATTTCCTAGCTTAAATAAATCGAGTTTTGATGTAGGGTCGTTTTTTTTTTTACCTTTCGTAGTCTCCGAGTTTTGGGATGGTTTCATTGCCCTCGTCTTAAATCTTGGGTACTAGGCTCTTCAAAATACAGACCTCTCGGCTGGAGAACTTAGACTGTTATTCGGGCTTGCTGCTTCTTGTTTTGTTCTTCTCCAGATTGATCAGAAGAATGAGAAAAGAAAAATAAACAGCTTTCTGGTTTGTAGGTCTAGTGAACCTCAAAATTTGAGATTTTCCCTTCTTGTCTATGTTTCTTATAGGCGTGGAGATTATTGAGGACGTTGTCAATAGAAAAAAGCTTTGACTTTTTACCGTTCGATCTCAATGTAAAACCTTTCACTGTATCGGTTTGATCGAGCGGCGTTTGGTTATATTCTTGTTGTACAGGTAGCAAATGGCGCATCGTGAACCTTTGCTGATTATCTCCTATGACTAATTTTATTGTTATTTTTGATCATGGGGATTTCTGAATGTAACCAATTTTCATTTTGAAGGAGATCTAGTTAAGAGTACGTTTAATATCATGTGCTCCTATTACTTTTTAAAGGAAAAGTTTCTCAATGTCGGTGATTGCATTCTATCATCGGATCCTTTCCCGTATGGCCCATGCTTAGAAGCGATGTTGGTGAGTGGTAGAAGGAGACATTACAATATTCATAATTATGCTTTTGAACTGAAACCGCAATCTCGTTACATTGCAATTCGGATCCATCTCCTTTGAAGTTTGACCAGTGTAGGAGAAATGAACTTCTGAACAAGCTAAGTAGGAAGTTAGCACAGAGGCGATTTGCTGTTGTATGTGTGATTGGCATATTGGAATCTGCATCTTTACCATTGGTGTATGATGTATAGGTCTGGTCAGCCTCAGAATTCTGGAGGGGGACAGAAATTAACTACTGGAGATGCCCTGGCATACCTGAAAGCAGTGAGAGAGATGTTCCATGATAAGAAGGAAAAATATGATGAATTCCTTGAAGTGATGAAAGAATTCAAGGCACAAAGGTTGAATATTGCTAATTTTCTTTTTCAATTTATTTATGTTCTTCGGACAGAAATTATAATTTTATTGCTGGTTTCAGGATTGATACAACCGGTGTTATTATGAGGGTTAAGGAGTTATTTAAGGGGCACAAAGACCTAATCTTAGGTTTCAATACATTTTTGCCAAAGGGCTATGAAATTACCCTATCAACAGATGATGCCCTTCCACCTAAAAAGCCTGTTGAGTTTGAGGAAGCGATCAATTTTGTTAACAAGATAAAGGTAAACATTTTGCCATAAACCATCAATTTTGTTATATAAACAATGGTAAAGTTTACGATTTGTATCTACTGTTTCATATATTTTGTGCCTCTAACTTTGCACATTAATTGTGTTGTTATGGAATCCAGACTCGTTTCCAGCATGATGAACGTGTATATAAAGCATTTTTAGAGATTCTGAATCAGTACAGAAAGGAGTGCAAATCAATTAGTGAAGTATATCAGGAGGTATATATATTGATATCATTTGTTTTTTTGACGTGTTCTTTGTACAGCTAATGAGACTAGTTCTCTCTATGCAACGTAGAGTAATTTTAGTTCTCTTTCATTAGCAGGTGGGTAAAATTGTTGAAGTTTTTTTCCTTTAGGGGTTAATGATACAATTTGAATATTTTCAGGTAGCTTATCTGTTTCGGGAGCACCATGACTTGCTTGAAGAATTTACACACTTTCTGCCAGATACAACTGCTACAGCTCCAGTTCAACAGGTCCCATCTGGAAGACATGTGTCAGGCAATTTGATCCGCAGGGATGAGAGGGGCCCTAGTGGAAGTACAGTAAGACATGTACATGAAAAGGTATTTCATTCATGGTGTTTCCTATATTCTGGTTCTCCTGAAGGGAATTGAGAGTGACTTATCACTCTTAAATTGATGGCTTTTAGAGGGAGAGGTCTAATTCACATGCCGATCGCGAGCTCGGTGTTGGCTGCCCAGAAGAAGAGCACGACAGAGCATTCCTTAAACTTGAAAAGGATCAGAGGAAACGGACTGAAAAAGAGAAAGAGCAGAAGGAAGAAAAGGAGAGGCGATATCATGATCAAGATAATAAAGTTCTAGATCATGATAGGGATGTAGAAAATACATCTTCAGTTTCGCACAAACGGAAGTTTAACAGGCAAACCGATGATGCAGTTGCTGATTGGCCACATGTTGATGGAGCTGAAAGTTTTGGATTACAGCCAGCACTGATGTCATCCTCTGATGACAAGCTTGCTCTAAAGAGTGAGTTACTTCTAAAAAATGGTAGTGTCTGCAAATGCATTTTTATGAGTTTGCTTGCCTTGAATACATGATGTTATGAAAAAGTTGATGTGGAATAGTGCATGAACTTTGTGGGCCTTTTTATGTGAGGAAAAATTTCAGAAGCTCATCTGTGGTCACCTATGTCTTTATTTGTTTTTTTCTTTCTTCATCAGTTTAATTGTTTGAAGATATCTTGTGTGAAGATGGCATAGCTGCATAGCGTTATATTCTGTGAGATCTATATGCAATGCTGTAAAGTTCAGTTTGACTCCAACTCGGTGAATTGGCTGATTTTGCTGAATTGGTTGCAAGATGGCAAAAAATATATTTCAAAATTATTTTTTTAAAATATAAAATATTAAATATAAAAACTGAATAATAAGTATAAATGGTCTGAAAATATTTTTAAAAATGGTTAAAAGCTGACACATGGCATCCTTGAATCAGCCTCCAAATTAGTTTGGTTTGTTACCTTTTTAATTCAATAGACTGATTCAGGCTAATTCTGACAATCTTGATGTTATTTCTTTGTTTTTGTGTTCCAGTGATGTATCCAAAAATTTTGTTTTTCTCCTTGTTAAAATTGTAGAGTTTAGAGTCCAGAAGTACCAGAGCTTCAAGTTCAAAATGTGCTTCTTTTGCAGAAATGGCTTGACCTTTGTTTATTGAGTTTTTTTTTTGTTTTTACTTTTTAGATTTTTTTTTACTAAAGACTCAAAGAGAATGGGATCATAGTTTACTAGTGAATGAAGATTGAAGAGCAAAGCTTAAAACACTTACAGTTTAACATCGTTTTGCGGTGCAAGTTCTTTGTCATTTAGTATTTTGTGCACTTTGTCTTAATGACTCGAACCTGTCCAAGTGCGAACCATGAATAGCATTTTTGATCAGTTTTAGTGTGAAGTGACTAAACAGATAGCTTCTAATAATGGATATTATGGTTTAACTTTGTTTTGCATGTATAAAGTGTATTTGTCTAGTATTTTGTAGACTCTGATATGGCATTGTTAATGACTTCAAACTGTCCAAGTGCCGATTCTGAATGGCATTCATAATCATTTGTTAGGGGATAAAATTCGCTGAAATGAATTCGAGCTCTACACATCGCAGGGTCAGCCAGGAAAAGCTTCCTGTTCAACAAGAACCCTTAAGAGCAAATATTCCTCCCCCCTCTACAAGGTTTCTGAATAATAGAGCCCCATTGCTTATGACTTGATCTTACCTGAGATGTGCTTCTGCTGTCCTTTCAATTATGAACAGCTACATTTTAGTCAAGCCTTTTGTGATGGGGATTGAAGCTGACCCTGACTGGAGAAAACTGTTTGACTTTGACCTCCCTTAGATAGATGATTGTACAGTGACTAAACTGTTATCTTCTAGTAATGGACACTTGATTAGGCATGAAATATTTTCTAGGGTTGGGCTTTTAGATTCTTCGAGGAATAAAAATGTTTGTTAGCTTGTACTTTTGATTTTTCGGTATCAAAAATTGCTCTTTTGTACTTTTTTTTCCCTTTGATCATTGGATTTGATGCACTTTAAAATTTATTATCCTTTTTTTTATGCCTCTAGTCGCATTCAAAAAGACTTTGTTCATGGTTTAAAAATGTGATTGTAACAGCATGTCTTTATGTTCTTCACAATGTATTTGTTGCTAATTCTAACCTAATACTGAAAATACATTTTCAGGTATGTATGCAAAGGAGTTCATTTTCTGTAACAAAGTCAAGGAGACATTAGATGAATCTCAATACCAGGAGTTCTTGAAGTGCCTTCATATATACAGCACTGAGATCATTTCACGCCTGAAATTGCAGAATTTGGTAATGTATTCACGTTGCAACCGTAGTAGATCCGTGTCTGTAAACTTTTGTTCTTAGAAAAATTCTCCTTCTGGAGTAAATGGCATAAATTATGTTTTTTTTCTCAATTTCTTGATCATCAATTTTGTTAACCTATTAACAAGAATATCAATGCTGGCTTCCCGGGAAAATAAGCAAGTCAAATGAAGGCCCATTATTACTCATTACAAAAAGTCACTGATTCATGTGTTCCAGCTGATTGGTTCTGCTTTTTGAACCATGCATTTCACTGGATAGAAACTTATTTGAAGGTGTTCATCTGGACAGAAACCTTAATAAAATTGTGCAGGTTGGGGGCCTATCAAATTATCTAGCTCACTTTGCAGGATGCTGTCCTGATCTGGTATAACAGATCTGTATGTGCATATACAAATCTCACCTGAATCTGAAAATGGGCCACATGCATGCGTGTTGGCAAGTGTGTAACTTTTTGACACGTATACACGTTGGCAGGTGTGTAACTTCTTTGATTTCTCCCATTTCTTAAACTATGCGAGCATTTACATGTGGGGCATAAGCCCTAAGGACAATCATGTCTTAGCTGATCAGTCTCATAAATTTTCATGTTATAGTTACCTTTACTCAGGGCACAAAATTTGGAGACAGCTTGTGGTTTTGGATCTTTAACGCTTGGCATCTTCCTGTTGTAATAGTATCTTATTTTCTGTTTTAGACCCTTTATCATAGGCTTGCAATCTGCACTGGTTTGTGACTGGAAAGCTGTTCTTGTGATTGTTATTAATTCTTTCTTTAATGCACGAGAATCTTATTTTCTGCACATATAGTGCCAGCATCATTAAGACAAGTTAGCACGCATAATGTGTTTAATTTAGTTGGAGATTCTTTTTTCCTTGTTGACGTACTTTTCATGGACATGTGGTTTCTTTTGACAACTTTGCCAACATTTATCCTCGTTCTTTACATTTGGCATGACAGCTTAATAGGTCATTGTTGAATGAGAGTTGTACTTAACGATACCATTCTTAAGGTCCATGTGGGCCAAGGTCAATGTGGAACTAGATTTTTTTTTTTTTAAACTTCTTTTCAGTTGTTTCACTTATCTGCTTAGAGGATTCTGTATGAAGTGATTAGTGACATGCTACTGCCAGTAAATAAAATAGTATGTTACTTTTTGAATCATTGACAGGACTGGTCCAGGGCAATCTTTGTTTGCCATCTGAAATGATATGAGTGGACAAATTCAAATTTTCACTGCTGTTCTATTCAGTCTCTCTGTCTCTCTCTCTTTTTGCTGCCAGAAAAAGCATAAATTAAAAATCAGTGGCTTCATTTAGTTTGGCGTGTCAGTGGCTTAATGATTTGTTCTTTTTCCTCCCTTTCTTTCAAACAGAACCATGAGAATTTGGGCATTACATATTGCTCTTTGTATCTTCCTGGGAACATGAAACATGTAGTTTTATACTTCAAAAAATTTTCACATTCATTAATTCTCCGAGTGACCTGGCACCCAGTTTATTGTTAATATGTTATGAATTCTGCCACCAACATGAAAGTGATAGTAACTGATTACAAATTGCACCAAAACATAATTTCATTTTTGTCTCCTTCCTTTCTATTCGCTGACATCATCAGTACATCAATTTTAGGTATCCGACTTGCTTGGGAAACATCCAGATCTCATGGAAGGGTTCATTGAATTTCTATCGCACTGCGAGAATACTGGTAACTAAGAAACATTTACTTTTGAATGCATAATTAACAAATTTTTCCCTAATGTGAACTTTTCATGTAGATGGCTTCCTTGAAGGCGTTATCGATAAAAGTAAGGACAAGTAGACTTCAGTACTGCATCACCTTAGTAATCTTTGTTGTTATTCTTCTTTGACCTATTTTTTAGAATTTAGTTGCTTATTATGAAGTTTAAAATTATTAGCTTGGTTTGTTGTTTTTTACATTTGCTTTTCTTATGGTTGGTTGAAAATTGATGGAAAATGTTTAAAGGTCCTTTATCCAAGCGAATGAAGGCTGAAGACAAGGAAAGGGATAGAGATGAATGTGGGAAGGACAAGGAACGCGAGAGAGACAAAGAAAAGGAAAGGGAAAGACCAGAGAGGGGTTCGCCCATAGTCCCCAAGGACTTGACTAATCACAAGGGCACAGTGTCAGCGAGTAAAGATAAAGTTGTTAACAAGCCTATTTCGGAGCTTGACCTCTCTGGCTGTGATCTATGTACCCCTAGCTACCGTCGCCTTCCAAAGCATGTGAGGCATTTACTCCCTTTTTGTTGTAGCTATTCTTTAGTATATTTATAGCTGTGATATTTATTCTGGTTGCAGATTATTGTTGTTTTCACTAGATTGTACTTCAATTTGATGTTTGTGTGTTTCTTTATGGCAGTACCAAACTTATGCAACCCATAGGACAGAACTTGCGACTGGTGTCCTGAATGATGATTGGGTGTCTGTGACTTCTGGAAGTGAAGACTACTCATTCAAACATATGCGGAAGAACCAATATGAAGAGAGTCTGTTCAGATGTGAAGATGATAGGTATATTTCTACTTGAGGCATTAGACTGGCATATGTGTTACAGATTTTGCTAACTTTTGTTATCTATCTTGGCATGTTTGATGTGTAATGTAAAATTTCAATCCCTATGTTGTCAAGGCACCTGGTCGCCAGGCAGACCCTAGCGCCTAGGCGGGCCTAGGAGAAAAGGCGGCCATTATTTTTTTTTAGTTATGTTAATATGTCAAGTTATTTTGACTAATGACTAGCTATTACTAATGTTTGAATGTGGAGAGTAGTAATATAATAACAAGCACAATCAAATTGAAAGGGGAGGTGAATTTTCAGTTTTCCATGGACTAGACATGTTGGCGCCTAGGCCAACCTAGGTGTCAACACATATCCTGTTGCCGAAGTGGTGGACTTAGGCGATGGGTGTGGACTCATGCTTAGTCCATGCCTTCGCGAGACCTTGACAACATGGGTCAATCAACAAACATTCTGACTTATCTATTATTTTATTTGTACGAATCGCTTGGATGCATTAACAGTTTTTCATGTTCTGAAGTTCATTATTTTATATTCATTAAATGCTTGGAATACCTTATTCTGGGTTAAGGTTCTCAAGTTATTGGCACATGATATTCTTTAATAGCAATTTGCTTCTGAGTTCTGTTTTTCAAATTCTGACCCAAGTAAAGGTGGATTCCGAGTTGGCCTTTAATCTAAATAAAGAAGCCATTATACCAAGCTTTGCAATTTTAAGTTGCTATCTTAGGTCTGTTTTGTCGTTTGGCTCTAGTCCAGCAAATGTCTGACCATATATTTTTCTTCATTGTGAATCTGTGAAGTTGAGTTGCTGGAATCTTGAGTTGGTTTTTCTTTCTCCTACTTAGCTCATTTCACCTTCTTGTTATGATTGCTCTCATGGTATTGCCTATGGTTGAGGCTGTGTCAGGTTTGAGTTGGACATGTTGTTGGAGTCAACGAATGTGACAATTAAGCGGGTTGAGGAACTCTCGGAAAGGATGCATAACAATTCAATAAAACCTGACAGCCAAATCCGCATAGAAGACCACCTTAATGGTTTGTATACAGTGTGTGATTGAAGAAACTGGATCATCCTTTTTCACTGTAATAGTCTGGACAATTGTGTTTTTGGTTTTTATTTTCTTTTAATCATTTTCAGCTATAAACTTGAGATGCATTGAGCGAATATATGGTGATCATGGTCTGGATGTAATTGAATTATTGCGCAAGAATGCACATGTGGCACTGCCTGTTATACTAGCTCGCCTGAAGCAAAAGCAGGAAGAATGGGCAAGATGCCGATTTGATATGAATAAAGTTTGGGGTGAAGTGTGTGCAAAGAACTATCATAAATCACTGGATCATCGTAGCTTTTATTTCAAGCAGCAAGACAAAAAGAGCTTGAGTACTAAAGGTACTTTTTGAAATTGTTGTTCATATCCATTTGCCTCCATTTTTTAGCTAAATTCCTTGCTTGAGGCAATGCAATATTTGTGAATATTCCTAAAGACACACCGTTAGCCTTCTGTAACGTTTGTTAAGGGAACTGATAGGTGTCGCAAGAGTTATGTCTCATATGAAACTTGAATGTGTTTCATAAAGGTCAACTTCTGTATGGGAATTGTGTGTGGTTGTGTGTAACAGTATGTTAAACTGATTCTCCTGTGATCTTAATTTTATTGCTTCCCTCGTCAATTTATCTAGATGGCCATTAGCAAAGACATGCCTTTCATTTCACCTTGTCCAAATTGGAAGTCAGATTTAGATCGGTACAAAAATAGTAGGACTAGTTGGGGACAAGTTGGTTTGAGTCAGTCCATATTGGTTTACTACAATAAAATGAATATGGAGGTGCATAAACACAACACTTAAAGTGAAAAAAGTAATAAAGATGCAAAATATTGTCATGGATTATGTCAACCACATAGCTCATCGATTGGATATAGCACTACATAATGATAAATTGAAATATTGAATGTAAAATAAATAATACATAGAAATACAAAATATACAAAATTGAAGAGTATATTTGCTATACAGTGTAGAACACAAAATATATATAGTGCTTCACATTTTATAGCACAGAAAGTATATATAGAATGTGTTTTAGATACAACAGATATATGCTACGGGGTGTACAAAATACATAAATAAAAAAAAAATACAGATTCAGAGGGCTTTACATTTTGTAGCACAAAAGTATCTATAGAGATTCATGTTCTAGAGCAGAGAATAATATAATATATATATATATATATAATACACACATTATAGAGCTTAGAAAATACGAAAACCAGAAAGTACGTGCAGTGTTAGTGCTCTATATTTTAGAGCATGAAAAATATATATTTATTTTTCATGCTCTAAAATATAGAGCACTAATGCTGCATATACTTTCTGTTTTTCATATGCAAGCTTCTTTGCAACTTACTGCTCTGTGGGTGGGTGGGGGAATAGGTGAACAACTTATTCGTTTAATAGAAGGAAAAAGAAAAAAAAGGATGAGTTTATAATGAACTGCTAAAGACAATGACATTTGATATCTTAGGGGGGTGTCTTTGTTGTTTTATTGAGTGTATCTAATATACATATATTGATATTTTGATTTTTGTGCAGCTTTATTGGCTGAGATTAAAGAAATAAATGAGAAAAAAAGAAAAGAGGATGATGTGCTACTGGCAGTAGCTGCTGGAAACAGGCGGCCTATAATTCCTAACCTCGAGTTCCAGTATACTGATCCAGATGTCAATGAAGACTTATATCAGATCATTAAGTACTCATGTGTAGAAGTTTGTCCAACTGTTGAACAACTGGATAAAGTGATGAAGATCTGGACTACTTTTCTAGAACCCATGCTTGGTGTCCCTCCTCGGCTCCACAGTGCAGAAGATACTGAAGAAGTAGTTAAGTCGAAGAATCGTACTCCAAAAGGTACTGCAGCTTGTGCTGTGGAAGGTGACAGCAGTCCAGGTGCTGCTGGTATTGTCAGCGATTCAAAGCCACCAACTTCTCTTGGTAATTCTGCTGATGCCATGGTCTCAGAGAATGGAAGTTCTTTGAGGGCCAACTTAGTGAATGGAGATACCAGTATTAAACAAAATGGTTCTGATGAGGTAGTAAAAGCACAGAATGGTGCTTCACCAACCAACGACATCTCTGGAGCCAATTTAAGTAGTGCTTCTAATAACTGGCTACCTGATTGCAACTCTTCACATTGCATCAGTACAGATAACATTCAAGGAAGATCTAATATGGAAAATATCTCAGGTTAGTATGTTGACATAAAAGAATGGTAATCTTTTGCAGTACTTATTATTGATATCCCTCTCCATTTGAATTGTTAGTGCATTAGACTAGTCAGCATTTTATGTTGAGTCCTCTCTATTGGCATGAGCTGATGCATCCTGAGCCAAACCGATTCATTTTTTCATAGTTGTAAAACATGTTGGCATAGTGGAATATGCTTTGTTTTTAATTATGTGTTTTCATGCCTGATTTCTGATTAATTCTCTGTTTTCGTTCTAGGTACTGCTACACTTTCAAAGCATTCTCATAGTATTTCAGAAAGCTCTGTTGAACCAAGGCGTATAGAGGGTCTTCCTTTTGCTACGGTAATTCTCAACAATTTGTGAAAACACACACGGACACACACACAAGGAGCAACAGCAGCAATGAGAATAAATAAAAGAGATAACAAATCAAGTGTTTCGCTAAGATTTCGAATAGCTGTCCCGAAAAAGGAGCTCTTTCTTAGTGGGATTTCTGGCTTGCACTTTAGCAATAAAAATCATGAATAAGTTTATTTTTCTTCTTCATTGCCAGGTTGGAGAAAATAGCAGGCAAGTTGGAACTGCAAATGAGGAAAGCACAACTGATAATAAAAAGGGTGAAGATTCTGTTGCTCATAGCAACCCTAAAGTTGAGAGAGAAGAGGGTGAACTGTCGCCAAATGCAGATCTTGTGGAAGACGGATTTGCAGTTTACCATGATCCTGCCATGGAACCTACTGCTAAAGCAAAGGATGGTTCTGAGAGTAGGCAGCACCATGGGAAGTGCAGTGGAGATGGTCAAGCATGTTGTGGAGAGGCAGGTGGGGAGCATGATGTTGATGCAGATGATGAAGGGGAAGAAAGTGCTCAGCGGTCAAATGAGGACAGTGAGAATGCATCTGAGGCTGCTGAGGATGTCTCTGGGAGTGAGTCAGGTGATGCTGACGAGTGTTCTAATGATGATCACGAAGAAGATGAGGATGATGAGCATGACGATGCCAAGGCTGAAAGTGAAGGAGAAGCTGAAGGTGTGGTCAGTCCTCTCGGATGTGAGGGGAGGCGGAAATCTTTACCATTTTCCGATCACTTCTTTAAAGCAGTGAAACCTCTTACAAAGCATGTGGTGCCACTGTTACATGACAGGGACAACAGAGAACATAAAGTTTTTTATGGGAATGATGCTTTCTATGTGCTTTTTAGACTTCACCAGGTGAGCGATACATGCCAATCAAGAATATGTAAGGGTTCTGTTTATATAATATTATCTCTTGTTTCCAGGCACTGTATGACAGAATTCTTTCAGCAAAGACGAATGCTACTTCTGCTGAAAGGAAATGGAGATCTGCAAAAGATACAAATCCACCTGATCAATATGCTAAGTAACTCTCTGCTGTATCTTTTCTTTCTGCTGTTAATTTATCCTTCTTTGGCCAGTTCTTGATGCCGTCTTTGTGTGCAGGTTTATGAGCGTTCTATACAGTTTACTTGATGGGAGTGCTGATAATGCAAAGTTTGAAGATGACTGCCGAGCAATCATTGGCACACAATCTTATGTTTTGTTCACACTGGATAAATTGATTTTTAAGCTTGTCAAACAGGTTTATTTCTAGTACACACGTTTTCCCTCATGGTTGTTAAAACTTAAAACTGAAAAGTTTAGTATGCTTTATCAATTGCTTGTCTTACATATTTTATTTTCAGCTCCAAGCAATCTCCTCTGATGAAATGGACAATAAGCTTCTTCAGCTGCATGCATATGAGAAGTCAAGAGCATCAATGAGATTTGTTGATTCTGTTTATCATGAGAATGCATGCGTTCTTTTGCATGAAGAGAACATATATCGGTTTGAATGTGTATGCATTTTCAACTCTTTTTCACTTGCTTCATATTTCCTTTTTGTCTATCATGTAAACTGAGCTATTTGGTTTTCGCAAGTCAGCATAATAAAATAATTATGATTTTGCAGTCATGCAATCCAACTCGCTTGTCCATCCAGCTGATGGATTATGGGCACGAAAAGCCTGAGGTTACAGCTGTTACAATAGATCCTACATTTGCTGCCTATTTGAATAATGAGTTCTTGTCAATCAATCCTGCAAGGAAAGAAAGACATGCACTTTTCCTTAAAAGGTTGCTATCTTCCTGAAAAGTGTAATAGCAGAACTGCTGTTACAATTTGTTTGTGCGTTTCAAGTGACTAATTAGATGCCATCACTCTTCTCAGGACTATGCAGAAATACACTAGCAAGGATGAATTTCTTTCCATATCAAATGCAATGGAAGGCGTTCAAGTTTTCAATGGCTTGGAGTGCAAGATATCTTGCAACAACTCTAAGGTAATACTATCGATTTCGATTTTCGTCTCATGCGTCTTCTGTAGATTCACCAAGTCATCCAAGTTAGGGGCATGTCTCTCACTTTTTCTGGACTAGTGGGTGCATCAGAATACTCTTCAAAATTGTCTATACCCGTAATGGGCAATGGATTCCTTACAAGAAGTTATGGCACCAAGTTGCTTATTTCTGGAGATGGCTAGACACAAACATGATAAAACAAAACTGGGGAAAAATAATTGTAACCTATTTAGTATTTATCAGACCTTTCCTAACAGGCTAGTATGTTGAAATGTATATATTACAGGCTTCATATGTTCTGGATACAGAAGACTTCTTGTATCGTACCCGTAGGAAAAGGATAACTGTGCCTCGTGGGGATTCTTTGAGTGATTTACCTGTGAAAACTTCCATGGGAAAGCTAGAGAGGTTCCACAGATGGCTTGGTGGTGCCTGAAACTGCTTTCTGGCAAGCAAATTGGTAATTCTGCCCCTCTGATTAGTTCCTCATCCTAGTTTGTCTGTTCATCATTGATTCCGAGCACATTTTTTCCTAATTCAAATGGATTGCCTGTGTTAATGCATGCTGTCGTCTCTCCGTTCTTGTGGATTTGCACAATTGCATGTTTTACAGATACATGGATTTCTTT
Source organism: Nymphaea colorata (assembly GCF_008831285.2). Lineage (NCBI taxonomy): Eukaryota > Viridiplantae > Streptophyta > Magnoliopsida > Nymphaeales > Nymphaeaceae > Nymphaea > Nymphaea colorata. Next base: position 18,002,625 of record NC_045140.1, read on the forward strand.
GTTCAGAAACTATTTATCTGCACTTGACAATGCATCTTTCATGATCAACTGCATTACAGAATCCAGTTTATGGAGAGGTTGGCCCAGGGGTTTCCCTGGCCCTGTCTGCTCCTTGTAGGCACTCTTTCCTTCTCATTCTCTTTCACCTCCTCTTGTCATTGCAGGATCTGGGGCTTGTGAAATTTCTCAATGTCCGCTCAAATGGCACCGCCACCTGTGCTTGCTCAAACTGGTAAAAACAACTCCTTCAGTGCTGACGGATCAAATTCTTAGTAACACAAATCAAAGCAACCAGGGGAGTTTCAGCCGGGTCTGACCCTTCATTCTCTTATGGAGTGAAAGTCCTCGAGTGGGATCAGCTCCTGGTAGCAGAATAACGAGCGGGCATGAACTTTTGATATATTCTTCTTATCATCCAATCTGGCCGGAGCTGCCATGTACAGATGGACAGGTGATTTTAGGCCTTGTGGTACCGCTGCTTCATCCACCCGAAGATAAATGTATACAACTAAGTTGTGGCTCTTACAGCATTAGTATTTTTCCTCAATGTCATTCATGGCTCAGAATGTGGCCCATATTTCTTTGCTGGGCTGCATGTTCATTGGAGTTTGTAGAGTGTAGATGTGGTCCTAAGAAAAGTTCCGTAGCAAGGGATTCCCACAACTAGGGATGTAAATGAAGTAACCAGGCTGATGTAAAATGGGTCAAATGATTCAATTGATTTAACGAACCTGCTCTGCTTGCCCTCCTATTAGTCGAGAGAATGTGATTTGTTTGGTGTTGCATACAAGTCAAGGGAAAAAGGGCATTGAGAAAAAAACAAAAAAAGGTAACATGGCCATGGAGACGATATAGTCGAGTTTATTCGAATTGAAAATGACCGATTTGTTTCCGGTAAAAAAGAAATTGGTTTAAAATGAGATTAACTGGGTGTATTTATGAGATTTTAGTCCAATAATCAGTAACCTGAACTTGAGATTCACTCTTGATGAACCGTAATGATGTTCTTCTGGAAAAAAACGTTACTTGATCAGTTGTGGTATTTTTAATGTTCTCTCGAAAGTGACGGTATTGTTGTATTATTTTTTATTACGTCTATCCATCCCGATGTTATGAAGATCAACTAAAGCATCGAATCTTACCTCTTGCTTAATCATTTTTTCAAATGATTCCTTTTGCTTTTGTTAATATAACGTGCTTGGACTTTTTTTCCTTTCTATGTAGATCCTTGATTGTCAATTCGATTTTCGTGGATCCTTGATCGTCAATTTGATTTCCATGGTCATACAGTACTTCTCTTGGCCAAGTTGAGGGTGCATTTAATTGAATCCATTCTTAGGTCACCGGAAGCAAAGGGAAAGGGACACAGTTCTTTCTTAGCAATTTCTCGCAAATGACTAGTCGGTGATGCGCAATTTGATTAATAAACTGATTTTTTTACCAAAACAACTGAAAGATTTTGCACCCGAAAATACTCTGCATTTTTTGATAATTTTATACATAAAAATATCTCCAATCCAATGTGATGGTCCAATTTTGCCCATGTATGGTCCTGGCATATTCGACGTCTAACAAATAAAAAGTCGCCGAATATCACAAAGGCATCGAACTTAAATGCACAAGGAAATCCAAGAACATTAAAAACGAATTTACAAAAAAGTTTTCACCAATTTACAGATACCACCTCACTTACGATGATTGACAATTCCTTCGAGGTTAGAAACTTACGTTCTAACGCCGGCTGTACGTTACTCGACCCTCTCTCCCAAAGCTGGGCAACGAAGGATGATGAGAATGTCCTTGCCTTTGATCTTCTTCTCATTTTTAACCCTTTCATTGGGACGTATGATACGGCATTACCTTTTCACCATAAAATATTATACCACCGAGTGAATTTAAAAGCTTAAGGTTTCTAGCCCTAGATTCTTTTCATTCTTATGCTTCGCAATCTTTGGGGCCATACGAACTACTTGGGCTTCACTCGAGAATTTGGGATTGAAATTTGAGAATCATAGTCGCGTCATTGTCAGGGATAGTGGAGATAACGTGGAATTCAGCCAGCAAACTTTAACAACGATGATCTAAAAGGATTAATCGGACTCGTCGATAAAATTCCATCGATTTGCAGAATCATTGCGCCTTTTCTATTTAACGAGCGAAGGAAAACAATGACATCATGGCTCTTTTCATCATCTCTATCCACAGTTGTAAGACAATGAGAATAGAACTAGGGGCCCAGCTAAAAGTTTTTTTTTTTTTTTTTATAAGGCACTAAATATATGGTTTAAAAATTTTCAATTGACAGGGGCAGTGACCCCGGGTCTGGTAAGGCTAATCCTAATTTATGCTTTTAGAGAATGGGCACTGCAGGGTGTATGCCCTGCGGTGACCCTACCCAATGGCTGAGCTAGGATTTCGTTTAGAGATGGGCCAAATAATCCAACCTCAAATTTGAGTAAGGGCCAAACTGAACCTAAGTAAAAAAAAATACATTGAACAACTAATTTTTTTTATTTTTCTAATATAATTTTTTTTTCCAGCTAGTTCGAGGCAAGCCACGGCCTAGGCGGCCCCCCCTCCCTCCGCCCCTGACCCTACCTATCTCTATCCCTCAATAAAACCTTCATATTCGGTCAAAGTAACACTGCTACTGTTCCATAAATTTGCATCGTTTAAATAGCTATTTGCTTTGTTTGTCACTTGGAGAGAAGCTTCAGTCCATTGTAAACCAACACGACATCATCCCGTTGCTTGGGTAAGTGGGAAAACAACTACTTTAGATTGGGGATTTGAAGAAGAGACACAATACAGTGAAAGTATAGTTTCCGTCATCTTCGACTCTATAACCCTACCATAATAATGCTAAAGTATAGTTTGCATTTTGAGTTCCTTTATGGAACTTTTTAGAAATGTAATTCCATCAAAATTTGGGCAATTCTTTTGCAAATTACTTAGTAATAAGTTGTTTATGTGGGCTTAAACCCGCGGCCAAGCATCTGGTAATCTCAAATTCGAAGCCTTGACACAAAAGATATCTCATTTTTCGTTTTTCTTGTATGGATGAAGATTCTATATAAGTTGAATGTATGTAGACTTTGAACTTTCAGTCATACAATTTGTTTATCAAGAACAAAATTTTTCTCTTTTACACAAATTTTGGAATATGAAGATCAATTATTGCCCGTGATTTTGTAAATGACATAAACATGGTTGGGTTATCCAGATTAACTGCTGTGCTCAATCATACGAAAAATTAAACAGTTGATGGGCCTTTTTGATCTTCTTTTTAAAGCTTAATGTTTATAAATAAGTGATTTATAAATTCGCCCGGTTTTTTCTTTTAACGGGTGCAGAGAAGTTTCAAAAGTTAATTTGTTAACTTAAAGTGCGTGTTAAAAGAAAATACTTCTGCACAGAATAGTAAGTTAATTGAATTGTGCGCAAGCAGTTTGCAACTGAGAGACTCAAAAGTAAGGCCATGAACATGGTTACACGATTGGTTAAAAAAAATGAGAAAAATAAAATGATTTCAAGAGATTGCATGTGGCTGATAAGCTTTGCCTCGCAGGCATGCGCCTGTCAATTCTCAAAAAGTATGGGAAGCATTTGGAAAATTTTTCTAGTTAATAAAGTAAACAAGGATTGGATCCAAATCCGCATAGGCACCAACGGTTATAAAGCCCGCCCAACTTATCCCGCCCTCTCCCAAGCATTTTCCCCCGCCCAACGGCGGAAATCAAGACTCCAAGAAGTAGCGGGAGGAGGGGAAGGGGAAAGGGAAGAGGAAGGAGGAGACATGAATGCTTCGTCTCGGTACTGTCACTGTTTCGTTCTTCCTCCGCGTCACCGAGGAATTTCTTTTTCCCGCCCTCTCCTTCTCTCGAACGGTTGCTCTTTCTCCTTCCTCTCCCTAACTCCCACCAAATTCCGCGCCCAAGAACGTGTCCGGGCATCTTTCTCATCAGAGAAAGAAGCCGTCGACTTGACCAGTAACAGGCTTTCTGAGGGCGAAGATGACGATGAGGATGAGGACGAGGCTGCCGAAGAGTATGATGAATTAGCTGAGAGGACGTGGAGTTACGAAGATGGGGAGGAGGAAGAAGAAGATGAGTATGGGTTGGAGGAGGAGGAGGAAGGAGAGGAAGAAGAAGAGGAAGAGGAAGAAAAGGGGTTGAGTTCGGAGGAGTTGCTGTTGAAGTCGAGGGAGGCAAAGCGGCAGAGAGTGGACAGGCTGCTTTCAGGAGCCAGGGAGTACGGGGAAGGCATCGTCTCTCTGGGGGACCTCATATCGATTTATGACTTCCGAATCGATAAATTTCAGGTATCCGTTGGGCTTCATTTTCTTGGTGTTCTTCTGTTTGCTGTCTTGATTCGTTGTTAAGTTTCGGCATTTTGAAGGTCTATCGAGAATCTCGTTGGTGGCGAACGACTCAGGGCTGTGTTACATAAGTTTTCCTTTTCTTTTATGTGGAATATGTCTTTTTCTTGATGTCATGTTACCGCCTATATAGACACCAGAATGTAGGATATTATGTATTGCGGTTGCGTGATCTCGGCTGTCTTGCTTACAGAGTGGGTAGTCCAATTGATTTGATCTGGATAATGATGCTTACCGGTGAACGCCCTCTAAGAGCATATGCGACAATCCTCTAATGATTTATATATCTATCCAATTCTCGTGATATGGGGGGAGACTTTTGAGCTAACTACAGAAGTTCAGGTGTTTCCCTGGAAGCTCTTGACATGCACAAAATATTTTGCTATTCCGTGCCAACTCTGCAAGATTAACCTCACAAAGACTAGCTTGGTTTTTTGCTTCTACTATTATAATTGGGTTTGAAGGTCTAAGAGTTAGAATTAGAAGCATTTATCATACTTGTTCCAATTCTATGTTTTCTAAATGATTCTTTCATTTGAATGTTTTCTCTTGCCTTAACAAGATAATCTTTCTGCAGCGGTTAGCCATTGAAGCATTCTTGAGAGGTTTGTCAGTTGTAGTGTCCGCACCAACAAGTAGTGGGAAGACTTTAATAGCTGAAACTGCAGCAGCATCTACATTAATTCGAGGAAGGCGCTTGTTCTACACCACCCCACTGAAGGCATTATCCAACCAGAAGTATCGGGAATTTCGGTAACTACATTGTCAAAGAAAAAGTTAATGTCACCTTCATGAATCGTGCACTCTTATGCTGTTCATATATGTACGTTATAAGAATAGCTTTGGTTTCTTAAAATGGGTTTGTGTTTAATGTTTGGTGGGATGTGGATTTTTTTACTGTGTTTCTTTTGTCCGATATTGTACTGGTGGAAATTTATCTTGGGAAGAAAATCATTCCTGCTTCAGCGTCTTGCTTATGCACTGTTTCCAATATTCTCTGTCTGCACAGGTTGCAGCTTGTTCTTAATTCATTGCTCCGTATGCCTGTTGTGTGTGGTACCATACCAGTACACATTTCTGCTATTGAGATAATTACTCTTTTCAAGTTCCGTTATGTGCAATTTCAGTGATGCATTTGGAGAAAGCAATGTGGGGCTCCTCACTGGTGATTCTGCAATAAACAAAGATGCACCGATTTTAATCATGACAACAGAGATTCTGCGCAATATGTTATATCAGAGGTATAGCAGAATTGTCGACGCACTGCCTAATATTCTAGTTGCATTTTGCAAGAATTTCTTCTACTTATCCATGCAGAAATTGTGATCACGGTCACAGATCTTGGTGACAGTTTGAGCATATTACGATCTTTTGCTAGATATAAGGAAAATGATATAAAAGGTAAAATATTGTTAGACAATGTAAACACAGTTAATGTTTCATGATAACATCCAATGATATCACAATACTAGAAAATTTATTTATTTGTTTAATAAGTAGCTTTTCTTTTCTTTTTTTTTTCTTTTAAGTTTGTACATCTTCTTGCTTAGTTTTTTCTTTTTTTGAAATTTATCAGAACGACATTAATATCATATTATCATGAGATGTTGCCTGACCTAGATATTAGCAGGGACGGATGTTTGTGAACATAGCTTATTATTTCCTGTGGTATTCTATGTTTTCGTTACATTGCCTGTCTGTATGTCATTTATACTCTGCAGATTGAGATGGAGTTTAACTTATGTCCATGTAGCAGTTATGTGACCTATCTCTATCTTTGCACACAGATACACAAACCCGTAAACACAGACAGACACACATCCACCCAACCACACATAAGTTAGCAAAGCCTGAAGTCGGACACAGGTTTGTTAGGGCCCAAAAAAGATTAGTTTGGTCTTGTCAATTTGAGTTAGTCTAAGTTCATCTAAGTCAATAATAAATCAATAAATAAATAAATAAATTGGTTCCAGTCAACTGACTAGTATTTTGGATACAGAGACATGCACGTACTCAAAATCAAAAGCACAAGAAACAAATTTTATCAAGGTACTAGGTCATGACAAGTGCTCGAGAGAGGATGATGAGTCTCTGCTGCATATTTTTTCTTGATGATTCCAAATTTAGGCACGGAGTTTGATAACATGCACCTGCCTTTCAATGAGCGGAATGACTTGCAACCTTCATAAAATCATAGCTGAAAAATACATTGTGGTCGATATAAAACATACACAAATGAAATTGCATGAAAGTTGCAAAATTTCTGAGCTATGGAATTTTTTGTGTCATTATGTACATCTTCTTCTACCCACGTTAAATGCATGCTGGAATGACGTGGTTTCATCTGAAGGGCTTAGTGTACTATCTATTCTTACTCTTGCATGTTGTCTGACAATTTCAATCAGAGCATGCTAGACATTGATTTTAGTGACCATTCAGGAATAAATAATATGTTGTTTTATGCTTATTTTAGCTTTACACTTGTTCAGTTGAAGGACATGCTGATTGCTTGTTTCTTGCTAGCTATACAACATGCATGCATGGTGGGGGTTTAGCATTTTTTAGAAAAGCATGATGGAAGAATCCCATGTTATTGAGCTAAAATATATAATGTATATGACTTAAATCACCTGCTGCCTCACCTGTCTTGCATTGATGTGTGTGCGGCAACCCAGTTGCCACATCTACGCGAGATAGCTTTCAGCCATTCATCGAAAGAAATCCTGTTTGAATAGATACCATCTCCAGTCTAGAACAAATTAATTTGGTGAAAATCATAGCCACAAAAATAAGCATGATTTTTTTGACACGATTTTTCATGATTTTTTTCATTTCTGTTTTTATTTTTTTTTTTGAACTTTTGTTTCATTGTTTTATTTCCTCTTGTTTTAGGTATTTACATAACCTCCTAAATGCAATACAATACTTATTAGTTTTCACTTCTTGTATTTCTACCTAACATTTTGATTTTTTATTTTTTTAAAAAGCTCTGAGATTTTTCCAAAAAAAAAAAAAAAAAAAAAAATCTTTGCCGATGAATACCCAAGAAAACCTCGCTGATGAAAACCCGAGAACAATATTTGTGGGTATGGTGAATATATACACATCATCTCATCTTAAAATATATTTCACAATCTGAGCAATGTCTTCAACGTCAGTAGGGAATTTAGCACATTGGTCTTGTCTCAGTCCTTACCTTACCAGCATCTGCTGAATTCTTTCATTTGGACTAAATGGTGGTTGGCTATTAGGGAGGTACCTTACAGTCTCTTTCTGTCTTGCAGTGTTGGTATGGTTTCAGCAGGGAGTAGATTATTCCTTGTTGATGTGATTGTTTTAGATGAGGTGCACTATCTCAGCGACATATCTCGGGGTACCGTTTGGGAAGAAGTTGTGAGTAATTTTTGGACTTTATCTTGTATCTTAATTCTAGTCTGTTGCATTTCATGATCCAGCCTCAGTTACTGAGCTGTGAATTTTAGGTGATTTATTGTCCAAAAGAAGTACAACTTTTGTGCCTCTCGGCAACTATTGCAAATCCTGAGGAGCTAGCGGGTTGGATTAGTCAGGTAGGTTTCATGCTTTGGTTATTTTTGTAGATTCTGAATGTCCTGCTGCATGAATGGGTTATACTAACTGTCATGGCTCCTTGAATCAATGTTGTAAAACACGTATCGTAAGCTGTGTCGGTCGGGCTTTAAGATATGCCGTATCATAACGTATCGTAACCGTATCGTAATTTTTTCTTTAAAAATAAATCAGAAAAAATTAAAAAAAATCGAAAAATTCATAAAAAAAATCAGAAAAAATTAGAAATAATAAATTTTTCATAGAAAACATGTTTTAGATAATGATAGACTTATTATTGCTAAATGCTATAAACTTATGCATTCACGGTTCATCATTCATGCTTCATAGAAGCAATTGCATTTGCCATGACTTGAAATTGAAAAGAATTAGCTGCATTAAATGGAATACTTGCATCATAAAACCATTTTTCTACCATCTTTTGTGCTTGATATAACATATCTTTAGATGTCATAGCAGCACAAATCTGCGGCTTACCACCTGGGCTAGTATATGAAGGGAAAAAGCTCTTAATAGAACCAACACTAGACCTACCAGTAGGAACTCTACCACTAGGTGGTCGCATACCACGCCTGGCCCTAATATTTGCTGTGCCTCTTCTCTTCCTTCCCGTTATGCCAGATCGACCTCCTTCATACATGATCCCTTTTCCTCTACGATCTCTACCTCTTGAGGTCCCCAAATATGTTCTTAGACTGCTATCATCTTCATCATCACATTCATAAGCTTCTTCCTCTTCTTCTTCATCTTCCAAAGACTCATTATAGCCTACATCTGCCTCTTCAATTTCTTCTTGTATCTTCTTTTGACATAAAACATGAAACATATCTAAACATTGCTGACACACAAATGGAGGCAAAGGTTTGTTTGGTCCTCCAACACAAGGAGACGCATCTTTGGAGGTCCCTGCCAAATGGTGTTTCATTCTATTAATCCCTCCTGAAAATGTATTCCCACAAAAGCTACATTTGAGTTTCAAGCGATTATTCTCCTTCACCCTTTTGCACCATTGCCATGTAAGATCCATATCTTCAAAAAAAAAAAAAAAAACGAAATCCTATGGTAAACTTAATGAAAAACATTCAAAATCTTTCAATCTACGATTGTACGGTAAAAAATTATGAATATATGGTAAAAACATGAGATTTCATACCTTACGAAGAAGAAATGAAGAAAACCCCTTTCCTCCCAACGAAAATCAACCACCCACGCACAAATTGACCCCTTAAAATCTTCGATTTCACTGTGAAAATCAACTTTTTGATGGTGAAAATTGACAATCGCCCTCCTTGACGGTAGTATCCGAGAGTGAGAAATGAAGAACAAAGGGTATTTTTCAAAAAGAAGTCAAATAAGTAGGTCTCGGGCGGGTTTCTGCGAAATCAGCCCGTATCGTACGATGCACCCCCTATTTACGAGGGGAGGGGGGTGTATCGTACCGTATTTTCAAAACGGTATGGTACGTATCGTACGATACGTACAACACTGCCTTGAATGTTCCTTGTTGCTGAATTTGATAGCTTTTCTTAGCATCCATCTCAGTTTCCTGCTTTTGATTATGATGATTCAGTTTAATTGAACAACTTGTTGTTTGGCTTGTCAGAGAGTTCATTTTTTACTTTTTCAGAAATTGAGTCGAACTTGAAGTCTTGTCTTGGCTTTTTAGGCTTATTTGTTTAAATTTTATTAATACAATCTTATATATTATTATATCACATTTTGTTTATAATATTAAGATGAAATTCAGGATTTTTAAAAGTATTGTTTTGAAAAGGAAAACTGTTTGCTTTTTTTTTTTTGTGGTTTCGCATGAGCTACCTCTTGCTATTTCATGGCTTATGTATACAAGCAAAGCTCAAGCTCAAGCTCAATCTCAGGCCTTATCACACCATGCCCCAAGCCAACAAGCTGCCAATTCCAAGCTGGTTTTGGATTAACTTATATTTTATGGCCTGCAAACAATGTCCATTCTCTCTGTTTCTCAGCCCCAGTCTGTAAACTATTGTGACATATTGTCTGATATGAATTAGGTTTTCTATGCATGTTATTCTTATTTTTTGCTCCATTTTCTTCTCCAGATTCACGGACCTACAGAATTAGTTACCTCTGCAAAGCGACCTGTTCCTTTGAACTGGCATTTCTCCATGAAGAGTTCCATGTTGCCACTCCTTAATGAGAAAGGAAACGGAATGAACCGGTAGGCTATTCTACTCTCTATTATTTGTTTAACCATTTTCTCCAATTGTTTTAAAGTACTTCTTTTCAACTGCAAGGGAAACATTCAGAAAAATCTTGGGCATTTTCCTTACATAAGGATTCTTCCCTGGTGGGCAAGAATTTCCAAAGCAAAAATAAGGTGCCATGAGAAGGCTGGCACTGATGGATTCCCATATAAGCAGTTTATGGCCTGTAGTTTCCTGCTGAGCCACTCATCGCGTGCTGCTGTGGAAAAAACATTTTTTGTTAGGAAAAGCACTTCCTTTTGCTGCCAGTTGGAGGCAGTGAATGTTTCTCTCTCTAAAAATTCTCGTATTGACTTTGCCTGCTGTAGTGCTTTCCATGCTGCATCTGGAATTGCTCATGATTTTCATGTCATTGCACCTAAGTTTGCTTGGTGAGTCATTCTTATCCATGTTGAAGTCACCACAGATCATCCAGGGCATAGAGATCGCGTCCACAATCTTTCTATAGATGGTCTAATTATGTGATTCTGAATGACAACAAATTTTCTGTTGCTTGAAATCAAACTACATCTTGTTGTTTGTATGCCTTTAAACTATATTAGTTTCAATGTTTGTAACACCTGTTGCTTTTCTGTCTATGCAGAAGTTATTGTATGGAAATTCAATTAGCTTTTCATTATATATTAAAACAGGAGGCTTTCAGTAAAATATTTACAGCAGTCTGCTTTGGATGACAAATCATATGAGGAAGGATTCCGGAGAAAAAATTTTAGAAAATCTGGGAAAGATCGCATCTATGGGCACAGCAACACCCTAATGGGGCAAGCACGGTTGTCAGAGAATGACATGAATGCTCTACGTCGTTCACAAGTATGCTTATGGTTGATTTCACAGGATTATGACGTACTTTTGTGTGTGTGTGTGTGTGTGAGAGAGAGAGAGAGAGGGCATGTGTGATGGTGTTGTCAAAATATTGTGATTTGAATGAGACTATTCTGATATTGTTGTAAAAGATGAACATGTTATGCCATTTGGCTGTGCAATATGTTCAAATTCTGACACAGTTTTGACTTAATTTACCAATTTTCATTATTTTCATGACTTTGTAATCATGTCCTTCATGACTTTGTAACAGTGTCACTGAAAGCGTTTTGTTTGAAAAAAAACATGAAAGAATTTCTAAAAACAAGTAAGCCGAAAAAGGGAAAAAACTTATTTTTTTAAATGCCAAAATGATAAAACACAAAAAAATGGATTTTATTCGTGTTTTTTTTTCTTTTTTTTTGCTTCCTATTTTTTTGCATTTTTTTTACGTTTTCTACATTTTTTAGCTATCAGATTTTTGTTTTCACATTTTCCACATTTTATTTTTAGTTTTTTAATTTTTTTTTAGAATTTGCCTAAATTTTCTTGAGAAAAACAACTTTGCTGTATTATACCCTAGAAAAACTTCACCATTTTATACCGATAAACGATATTTATGACAATGCTTTGTAACCATGTCCTTCTAATCTGTTTACACTTTACACTTACTGTAAGTCCTTTTTTCCTGAAAAATGTTCCTGGGAACAAAATTTTAAATTTTATTTATTATAATAATTAGTTTTTAGCATTGTTTTTGCAATTAGTTTAGTTTTTTGAATTTAAATTTGTTTCTTATTAGGTACCACAAATCAGAGATACGTTACGTCATCTTAGGACAAGAAATATGCTTCCCACTATTTGGTTTGTATTTAGTCGTAGAGGATGTGATGCTGCTGTAAAGTACCTTGAGGATTGCAATCTCTTGGATGAATTTGAAATGGGTGAGGTAGAGCTGGCCTTGAAGAAATTCAAGTTTCAGTTTCCAGACGCTGTCAGGGAGATCTCTGTAAGAGGTCTTCTGCAGGGAGTTGCAGCACATCATGCTGGCTGTTTGCCCCTTTGGAAATCATTTATTGAGGAGCTTTTCCAGAGAGGCCTTATTAAGGTTGTTTTTGCCACAGAAACCCTGGCTGCTGGGATTAACATGCCAGCTCGCACTACAGTTATTTCATCTCTCAGTAAAAGAACTGAAAACAGGCGTGTACTGTTAAGCTCTAATGAGCTACTTCAGATGGCGGGTAGAGCTGGGCGCAGAGGAATTGATAAAGAAGGCCATGTTGTCCTTGTTCAGACTCCATTTGAAGGAGCAGAAGAATGCTGCAAGCTTCTCTTCCGGGGTGCTGAGCCTCTTGTCTCACAATTTACTGCTTCATATGGGATGGTTCTCAACCTCCTTGGTGTATGTTTAACTTTCTTTTTCTAAATCTCTTTTATTGTTCTTGTTATTTCATGTATCAATTTTCTTAGCAGAAATTTACTGGTTCATAGGGATCAAGAGTTACTCATAAATCTAAGGAAGATGATCTCAAGGTGTTTCGTGCTGGGCGAACATTAGAAGAAGCTCGTCAGCTAGTTGAGAAGAGCTTTGGAAATTATGTTGGAAGCAATGTTATGCTGGCAGCACAAGAGGAATATCAAAAAATACAGGAGGAGATTGAACTTCTAACATTTGAAACTAGTGCTGAAGCCATTGATAGGAAATGCAGGGAACAGTTGCCTGAGATGGCATATAAGGAAATCTTTGAAATGCAAGAAGAACTGAGGGTATGTCCTCCTTTTATTTTTTGCTCCAAGGAGCCTTTCTCCTGTTATTACTCGCTTGAGAGCTGTCCATGGCAAGCAAATGACGGATCACATATCTGCCCATTCTCTCTTCTGTCTTTCAAACATCAAAAAGGATATTCACTGAAAGGGGAATAATAGATTGATCCAAACCAGAGAGAAGGGCAAGCAAGTGGACTTAGCTCTCAAACTATTTCTTTATTCCTATACCTGTGATGTTCCTAGGATTATTCACAAGTGGTATTCAAGCTCTCATTTTTGCAACGTTAGCCGTGGCTTATATAGGTGAATCCAAGGATGGTCATCATTGAGTACAAATAAGAAATTACAATAATAATAATAATAAATATACACACACACACATACACACCCCCTTTCAATACATCCAATAAGGTTTCTGGCTTGCTCTGTGAAGAACATTAAAGTTTTTCCTATCTAGTTATTATAACCACATGCTTTGTGTGATAGAGAGTCTTGAGAAGTATTCATGCTATAGTCGAGCAAGTTCAAGTCATCATAATATATCCGATTGAAGGATAAATTTTAAGGTCTATGATATATGTTGCTCAATGCTAATGGGTCAACCATTTACTGATGTCTACAAATGTAGATGAGAATTGTGAAGTTGTTCATACTAATTTCACTTTGTGGGCTTCATTGGCCCACCTGAATCTGTACATCTATTTGGGACAGTTTTAGAACTTTTCTTAAATTAGAACATTTCTTAATGTGTCTGGAGATTTTGTGTTGCAGATATTAAGGTCTCCTAAATTGATAACTAGTTCATTAGGTTGGTCCAGCAGGATGGAATAATGAATTAGTTTTTTCCAGAATTTGGTTGTGGTATATTCTCAAGAATGTTGAATTTGCATGTGCATTTAATGCTGTCTAATATTCTTCCCTGTTGGACTTAGAATAATTAACCAATCTGAGATCTACTCCAAATTCATATTTTATAGTAGGCAAATTAGGTTCCTTGGCCTGAAAATACATTTTTCACTTCTGATGATCAAGTTTTTTCAGGTTCAAAAAAGGATAAGAAAACAACTGCGGCGGACCCTTGAAATGGAAAGAATGTCAGCATTGAAGCCACTTTTGCAAGGGTCACAAGGCGGCCTACTGCCATACATATGTTTACAGTATAAGGACAAGGAAACGGCTCAGCATTTCATCCCAGCTGTGTATTTGGGGAAACTTGAAACTTTCTGTTCTATAAAGCTTCCTGACTTGGTAATCCATTATGTGTGCAAAATATCATATACCAAAAGTGCCATGTTGATGACTTTAACATGTCAAAAGGATGCCAGATAGGATTTTTTTTTTCCAGGTTCTGGAACAGATGACTCCTTTTGGTTGACTATTGGCTACAAGTTTGTGCTTTCTTTCTGATGTGAAAGTTCAGTACCGTCCATCTGCAAATTTATGCAAAATAAAAATTTTTTGTTCTAAGAAATTGTTTAGATTGTTAGTAGGAATATCGTGGAGGCTGACAGAGAGTTTAATGGAGTGGAATCACCATACAATCACCATTGAAATTATTGCAAACCTCTTTTTAGTAAAAAGGGCGGTCTAGGCACCCTAGGCTGTTGGCCTCTCTGGTTTTTGCTTAGGATACAGTACCTAAGTGGCACACTGAATATGCACTCTCTCTCTCTCTCTCGGTCACAAATTTTGTTTACGGGTGAGGTTTTTCTCTGGTATGATAAGGCAGAGTTGTTTTGCTCGGGAAAATCTTGGCAAATTTTAAAACAGTTGAAAAAAAGAAGATTTGAAAAGTAAAATGTAGTAGTAAAATATGTAAAAAAACGTGAAAAACCTAACAAAATAAGGAAAAAAAATAAAAACTATAAAGGTACGTGAAAAAATGCAAAAAAAGTGATAAAATTCCCAAAAAAGCATGAGAAAAAGTTTTTGCTTATTTCGATTTAGCATTTAGAAAAATATAGCATTTTTGGCCTTGTTATTTCGGCCAACTTATTTTACGTGTTTTACCACATCTTTTTCGAAAAAGGAACATGTTTTTTGTGGCTATAATTAGTACATACACACACATACATATGGTGGCGATACAATCTTACGTTGCATGGTGTTTTTAGTGATGGTTTCAAAAATTTTGTCATCCAACAACATTCAGCAGCCGGCTGATTTCAATTCCTATATATATGTGTGTATGTTAATGTTGAATATTGTACTGAACATATATAATTTTTTCCTAAACTGCCAATTGATATAGTGTATAATATTGCTGAAACTGTCAGTTTCTACTGGTCTGTGTATTTGAACCTATTGAAGGTTTTGTTTAAGCACCTAGGCCTTGACTTGGCTTTTTTTGAAGGTCCAGCACCCAGACCCTGCCAGTGCTTTCGAATACTTGTGTGAGGACATAGTTTTGAAAATAGTAATTTCACATTCTCACAGCTTTTTGTTCTTTAAATAAAAAATGTATATAGCCTGTGTTATACATGTAAATTATTGCCTGTATGCTTGAGAAGATGATTCTGATATTGTTCAAAATTTTGTTCCATACTCATTTGCATGGTAGGACGATGATGGCCAATCTCTTGAAGTGGAAACCATCGAATTGACACAAGATCTTGGAAATACTAAATCATCAGAAGAAGCCAAACCTTGTTATTATGTGGCCCTTGGATCTGATAATTCGTGGTATCTGTTCACAGAGAGATTTATTAAGACAGTTTATAGAACTGGTCTGCCAGATGCTCCTTTGGTTCACGGCGATTTGTCACCAAGCTGCATAATGAGACAACTTCTTGAGAAGCATGACTTGGTGTGGGAGAAACTTTCGAGTTCTGAATTTGGTAACTTATGGTGCATGGAAGGATCACTAGAGACATGGTCATGGAGTTTGAATGTACCTGTCTTGAGTAGCTTATCTATGGATGATGAGGTATCCACAGTGTTCTTTTATTATTTTTCTAACAATGCTATGATATCTCATTATATTCTTCTGAAACATATCTCTAATTTTTACCTAACTTTTGTAATCCAACTGTTGTCATGCTGCTTATTTGTCTTTATTGTTTGCCTCCATTTTCAGGTTCAAGAAATATCTCCAACGTATAGTCAGGCTCTGGAGAGTTACACTGATCAGAGGAGCAAGGTTAAACGTTTGAAGAAAAAGCTCATGAATTCAAGAGGTTACAAGGAGTATAAGAGGATCATAGATATAGCCAGTGTTACACGGGAGAAGATTGAACGCTTGAAGGATAGATCAAACCGTTTGATAAGTAGGATACAGCAGATTGAGCCTTCTGGATGGAAGGAGTTTGTACAGGTTTGCTATCACTTCTCACTAAGCCATATGCATGTTTGGCATTTAATTTATGTCATTATGTTGGTAAGTTCTTTCATAAACCCTTCTAACAGTTGGAACTAAAGCCCTTGAAGTTGAAAAAGGCCAAAAATTCAGCCAAGTGTGTTCCTTCCATGTTGGTATAATTTGGCAGAGTCTGCCTAACTCTGGCTTGTCTATCTTTTTCTCTCCTTTTTTCCCAAATTATGTTTTGTACTGGTTACATAATGATTTCCAGTTTGGAAAAGGACCAAGGCAAGTCTCAGGTTGGCTGGTCATAGGATTTGAATTAACTTTTGTAGAGAGTGAATATCATCTTTCAGTGGTTCATTGAAATTATTAGATGGCATCAGATGCGAGGGGGTGGGAGTAGTGGGAAGGTAAACTGGTTAGATTCCCATGGGACCCTTGTGCAAGTCAAATTGAGATATGTCATGCTGTGTAGTCAAAAGCATGCATAGGTTCTTGCCTAGGCCTTGTGCAGCCACCTTTTTCACTGGGCCGTAATATGTAGGCACCATCTTTGAAAAAGGGTCTTAAACAAGATTTTGCTTCCTCCTTTTCTCTTATCGGTTTCTACTTCTTCCTTTATCCTTTTTATTTTCTTAGGTTTGTGCTTTTTTTTTTCTTCTTTTTCATTGTTTTCTCCTTCTCCTCTTCCTTCTCTTTCTTTCTCCTTCTTACTGTTTTCGAGACACCTAGGTTCCCTCCTATCCATTTTGAGGTCCATTGCCTGCTTTTGAGTTTTGACCACAGATATCTGTTGGAGTCCAGGTGGTTCACCCAAGGATTTTAGCACTGCTCCTTTGAGGCTTCAGGACCGGTTTTCCTTTCAATTGAAAAAAAATGATCCAATGGCATTATTTCACCCATATTGTAACTCTGCATAATTATTTTTGTTGTCTAATGTGCCAGTCTTTTTTGTGTTTATATAGCTTTTTTTCTTGATTGTAAATCTCTAGTAAGAAAGCTTTATGTACACCAACGGATAATCTGGTGGCAGTTTCAATTTTCAAGTGGTTGTTTCTCATGTTCTCTCAGCTTTACGTCTAACTGCTACATTATGGATGCTGGTAAAGGCTCAACATGTGGCATAATTTGTTAAATCAATAAATTCAAGTCATTGATCTAAAAGAGGCAGGGGAAAAAGGACTGCACAGATGCTGTGGTTGCCACTATATGATGCATAGATTACTTTCTTGCATTCATGATCAACTAGTCTAGATTGATCATTTTATCAAAATCTGAAGCTCCCATTTCTTGCAAATGCAGGTCAGCAATGTCATACACGAGGCAAGAGCTTTAGATATCAGCACACACACGATATTCCCTCTTGGCGAAACTGCATCAGCAATCAGAGGAGAAAATGAACTTTGGTTAGCAATGGTTCTTCGAAATAAAATATTAGTGAGCTTAAAGCCTTTACAGCTAGCTGCAGTTTGTGGTAGTTTGGTTTCTGATGGGCTAAAAGTTCGTCCATGGAAGGATAACAGGTGCATCTTGCTTCTTATATTCAAAATTTTCTTCTTTCCGTATTTTTTTCCCTTTTCTCTGAAACTGGAAATCTGTTCTTCACTGCATGTTTCATTTGCTGAATGCATGTCTTTTGTGTTCAGTGGCACATTTGCTTTTCTTGCATCACTGATGCAGTAGCAGTTTATTTCATATTAGATTTAGTTTGGATCCATATATTTGATGTATTTGTTTGGTTCTTCACTATCAAGTTAAATATGGACCTTTTATTTCAATAGTGGATCCAAGATCCAATGTAGATAGAAAAGACCTATTTAAGGGGACGTGATTCATTTGTGATTAGTGAGGTTGATCGGTTGAAACCTTAATTTCTGTTCTGTTATTTCCTTTGTACTTCTTTGCTTTCCATTGATTTTACTTTCTTATTCATTGTTTGGTTCATAGTTTGCTATGGGGATTAGAGCTAAACCCTCTAATCATTGCGTCAAATTAGTATCAGAGGTAGGTTCTCCTTTGTTCTTTGCAATGACAAAAGAGACGAAGGGAAATCCTGGTTTGAAGTATATACCGAAGAGTTTGAAGACCGACTCTATGGTTGTTGAAGCTGCAAGGGAGCATGTCATGGTTGGGTGAAGCTTTTGATGTTAGTGCATTAAAAGTTGGTAAAGGGGCGCAAAAAGTTGGTAAAGGTGAAACCATTGACGTGGAGCCGACACATTACCCTTCACTTAAGGCTGATGATGATGGCACAGAGGGGTGCACTAGCAGCAGAAACGACCCTGCTCCATCACCCGTTTTTGTTGTCAGCTATGTCATATGGGTGCTCATAAACGGCTGCTGCACGCATGTTGCACCCTTGTCGATATTGGTTCTGGTGCTTCTCCGACACAGCATGTCCATTGCGGTCAGCTGAATCGGGCCAAAACTGATCATTTTAAATGCATACTTGATTGAACTAGCTCTAATACAAAATTTTTATATGTAAATATAGATAAATAAGGCTATTAAACAGTTAAATAACTATGTAACAATGCACATACACACACACGCGTGCGCACACACACACACACACTATATATATATATATATATATATATATATATATATATATATATATATATATATATATATATATATATATATATATATATATATATATATATATATATATATATATATACACACATCCTCACGTCATCCACACCTAATCTTTTTCGAAAAATTATTGCATCCGCGCCCGTACCTCACACCCATATGACAGGTTGTCGGAGGACAAATCTGATGGTTGTCTTCAAGATAACCCAGTTTCAGCAGAAACGTCATCATCAAGGGCCGAGACATCCTTTTGGTTGCTGATGCTGTGTCGGGCTGCACCCGACTTGGTCAAACCTGATCTGCTGCCGCCAGACTTCACTTTCACCAGTGTTGAGAACAGTGGTTCTCCCCATTCACTAGCAATGGCAGAGCGTAGCATTGTGTTCCTCAAATGCCTCTTTAAGACCCTCTCGCTCTCTGTCACATGGGTGCAGGTGTGGTTGTGAGATGCGGCAAGTTCCAAAACAAATTGGTGTGGCTGTGACTGCAACTGCGGCAAGGGCACACACACATGTATATACATGTACACGTAATCTGTTGTGCAAGTAATTTTAGTTGTCTATATTTTGAATTTTTTTTATCAAGGTTGTCTTAATCTCATGCAAAGTTCAAAATTTTATTAAATAAAATAAGGGAGGGAGAGAGAGAGAAGAGGGAAGAAGAAAATACTAGGCGAAAAAAAAGAAAAAAAAAGAGAAAAAATGAACAAGTGCCGTCAGCAGTAACCGACTAGGTTTGACCAAGTTGGGTGCTGTGTTGGGCTGCACTCACACCCGCACCTGAGTCAACTCGGGTGCGCCACCATTTTTGGTGCACACCTTTGTGACTTGACCCTCACTGCAGCAGCATATGCCATCGTCACCATCAATGTTGCTGAGATTTGCCTTTCTCGGTCAACCCCTTCGTCATCCAATGTGCACCGTCTGCCCATAGCAACTTTCCTTGGCAGCACCCCTAAAGATCTCCTTCCCACCAGAGAATCTCCTGTTGCACAGTCTTGTTGCAATCAATGTTGTAAAAGGCGAAAAGGCAAGGTGAGGTATTGAGCCTCCCATGAGGCGAGGCAAGGAATAGGTTGAAGCATAGGCTTCACGGTCAAACTTGTGAATTGTGTAATATGAATAAAAAGAATAAGAAAATTGGAAAAAAAAAACTAAAGTAACAATCATATCAATTGTACTCATTTTCTAATATAACTAATTTTTTTGCATAATAAAGGTTATAATTTTTTCTAAAATAAAATTGTTGCAACATAAAGCTTTGGAGGGTGGGAGGTAGAGAGCCCTAAAATAATAATAGGGGAATTGTTACATTATTGATCCCTAAAATAATAATAGGGGAATTGGTGGTGCAGAGTCAAAAAAAAGAGATTATGACTTAAAGCTATTGACAGCCCCTAGGTTGTCTTTGTTTTTCCATTTACCGTATCAGTGTGAAGCTTGTGGTTGTGTTTTCATATTTCTAGTTGGTAAATATGCTTCCATAGCATTCATATTTCTTTTATTGATCTCTATTTCATCTATTAATGGCAGTGAAAGATTTTATATGCTAAGCGTGCCTCTGAATGATTTAATGGTTTTTCCTTGTTTAGGAAGTATGTGCATTTGTCACTGACATTTTTTAATTTTAGTTATATATATGAAGCATCACCTGTTGTGACAAATGTCATCAAATGTTTGGATGTTCAAAGAAGCTCACTTTTAAAGCTACAAGCTAAATATGGGGTGGAGGTGAGAAGATCCCTAAGAAGGGCATTCTTTTGTATCATTTATTTACTCAATCTGGCTGGCTGTTTGATGTTCTTTCTGTACAGATTCCATGTGAACTTGATGGCCAATTCTCTGGAATGGTTGAAGCCTGGGCTTCTGGCTTAACCTGGAGAGAGATTATGATGGATTGTGCAATGGATGAGGGAGACCTTGCTAGACTCTTGCGGCGCACGATTGATCTTCTGGCTCAAGTATTTCTTGTTTTTTTTGCCCCTTTCTTCAGTCTGAATTTAGCTATATATTTCTATACTAGTTGCTTGTTCTCAAGTAGTTATAGATTGCCTGATGATAAGAAAAATATCGTCTCTTTACCACTACACAGATCCGGAATCACGTCATTCATGACGTCTTACAATCAAAAGTTTTTGTACTTGATGATTAAAGAAAATGTGTAACTGTTTCTTTCCCTTCTGCATAGCAACTTGCTTTACTTACGTTCTAAGCTTATTTCCATAATGCTACTGTAGTTGCAATGCAATCACAATCACTTTTATGTCCTTGTTTTGCTTGTCCAATGTGCTCATGTGAACAAACTATGTCTTATTTCTAAAAATGTCAATGCATATGATGATTTCTTAGCTTTGGCCTAGTAGGTATCTGAATGCCAATAATGAGCCAAGAAAGCATCCCAGCTTTCATGATTTCTATATTCTCACTTGTTCATCTAATGTCTTTATTTCTCTGATTCTTTTTTACTTTTACCATACTTATCTAGATAGTCATGCTCCTTGTGGAGCTGACTACGTGGTTCTCTCACCTAGCAGCATCTAGGTGGGAGAGTACAATTATATTATGTAATTTATATTTGCTAATCATGATTTTTGGTATAAAATTACCTATGGCGAGCTTGGATGCTGTGTTTTCTTCAATCAATGGGTGGTATATGCCGATAACAGCATGATAATATGACAGACTGATGATAAAAGGGTGGTTTGATTGTATAGCAACGTGAAGCATGGTAAAATTCAATGAAAAGAAAAGCTTATTCGTTTCAATCAGTGCACTGACTGCTTTGTAAAATATTGTATAACACTAATCCATGTGCGCGAATAAAGATGAGTAAACACAGACGAGGAGTACTTGCTACTTATCCATAAGCATGTTCCTGCATTTGTGTATAATTAATGTACCATCATTACACACTTGCGTTCCATTTTCCATTACTTTTGCGGTGGCTTATTTAGTATCAAATTGATGCCTTTTTTGTGTTACGTTACAGATACCTAAACTGCCAGACATTGACCATTCGTTGCAAACAAATGCATCTACGGCGGCACATGTTATGGATCGACCTCCTATCAGTGAGCTTGTTGGGTAAATTATTGAGTGGTAAGATCTTTGTTACCTAGTCCTTGTCATTCAGAAGTGCTTATTCCATGAAAGTGGTGGTTGGGTTGGTTTTTTTTTTTTTTTTTGGTTGGTTGTTGGGGGGGGGGTTGGTGGTGTTGGTGTTGACATTGTTACTGCACTGTCTAGCATGTTATTATTATTATCCGATAAAGCTATATGATCAATATTGTTCATTTAGTTTGATCAAACAGCTCTTTTAAGTGCAAAACCATGGGTCTTCATTCACCAAAATTTAGTTACATAGGGTTTTCCAGCATTTCCCTTGGATTGGGAATGCGTTTCCTCTCAGTCAAACTGAAGCGGAAGGCATTTATGAGGTGAAATGGGCAAAAGCTGAAAGGCTGATATCTAAGAAATTCAAGCATCTGTTGGCATGACATTGACATCCTGGAGGGTTGGTCACGTTATAAGAGACGAAAACATTGACGTGTCAATAACCCATCAGAGTAAGAAACTTTAGCAATAGGGCCATCAATGTACAAGTTTTGCACGTTGTAACTTTGTACTTGATGCTGAGGAGGAGTCTGAAAGTTCTAAACTGGTGTTAATTTGACTTCAAACTTCTAAACTGGATGGTCTTTTGTTATGATGTTATAACTGTCGAGCGATGACCCTTTTGTAGGCTTGCCCTTTTTTCTGAATGCGGATCGTTGAGCTTCCTCAGTTTCTAGGAGCTCTCATGGCATCTTGTCATGGGGGTGCAGGGAGCATGAGTTGGTTAGTCCCGATTTTTTAGCATATTTTGTTTACGAACAGTTGATTCACTATTATTGCGTAAAATGTTTTATCTATTACCATTTTGCGTCTGTCGAGTGATTTACGGCCCATGGTTTTGAAAGCAATTAAGCTCTGAAGAAACCCCTGAAAGTAAGATGGCGTATGACTTATGTATGGACGGTTTCTGTTAAACAACCAGGTTCTATCATTGGTGTGTTACGAATATCAACTACTGGAGATTCTTAGCATTCGCGTGTCAATATGTAGGGGGTGAGTGCGAGAGAAAATTGTCATGATTATTCGGTTTCAATCAATGCGGTACCCCATGGTGCTTCTAGAAAAAGGTTGTTGACCAAATGGACAAAAAAAACAAGAAGCTTTCTAATCAGATGCCTCGGATAATTAGGTTACTAAGATGATGCACCTCTTTTGCAGAATGGAGATAAAGGTTCTCCACCTGTTTTATTTATCTCCGCGGCGCAGGTCCAAAAGCCTCTGAAGTATTTCCATACCTTCTTAATTATGCTAGCAATCTGGAAGATCTATATTTGCGATTCAACTAGCTGCATGTCACACGGGCAGATAGGTGGTAACATGATCTCAGTTCCTTTTCATAGAGAGAGCTACAAATGTTTTATGCTGCAAGTGACAAATCAAACTAGGTATCCATGTTGACAAGCCTAACTCATCATGGAAACTGGGTTGATTCCGAAGATCCAGTTGAACAATGGACCGTTGCAAGATGAATACCAGAATCCAGGCCCTTACATGTTAAAGAGATATTGGTGGACCAGTGTGGGCATATCAAGTTTTAGGCAGAAGCGGCAAACCTGAATCCATCTGCATGGGCTTTTGATAATCTCAAGATCTGAATTTTCTTCTTTCCTGATAAATTGTGTCTCTTACTTTAGGAAGGTCTAACGCAAGTTGTTTCCAGCAAATATGTTGGGATGACGGATAGCTACTTTTCTTGACAAGAACAAAAACAAAGGAGTAAATATTCGTGATAAAGCTTCTACCAAACTTTTGAACAAAGAAAAGATACAAAGGCGAAAGGCGAATCCTGTCCCCCGGAGAGACGACTGTTTTGCTTCCGCAGTCTATTCATATCCTACTTGCAATGGAGACACGGGGAGAACCCAAAGCCTTGGCCTTCCGCCGCAGAATAAACTTTTGAATCTTCCCAGTTGACGTCTTGGGCAGCTCCTCAAACAGAACAGTCTTCGGCACCATGTAGTGAGGCAGCTTTTGCCTGCAGAAAGAAATGATGTCTGCCTCTGTAATTTGCCCCTCGTGCTCTGGCTTCAGGCTCAGGAATGCACAGGGAGTCTCGCCCCAATATTCATCTGGCCGGGCCACAATCGCCGCCTCATTGATGGCTGGGTGAGTGTACAAGATGGACTCAACTTCCACACTGCTGACATTCTCACCACCACTGATGATGATATCCTTGGACCTGTCCTTGATTTCTAGGTAGCCATCTGGATGCATGACTCCAACGTCGCCGGTAAAGAACCAGCCATCCCTCATGCTCATGGCTGTGGCTTCCGGGTTCTTTAGGTAACCTAACATGATGCATCCTCCTCTTAAGACTATCTCACCCAGTGTGGTGCCGTCTCTAGGAACACTTTTCAGTGTGTCCTTGTCCACCACATCCATCTCAACCATGCCTAGGGCCCTTACCCCTTGCCTTGCCTTCAGCCTAGCTCGATCAGATGCAGGCAGGCGGTTCCATTTCTGTTTCCATGCACAGGACACTACCAACCCTCCCGTCTCCGTCAATCCATAGCCGTGGCTTACCGAGAATCCGAGTGCTTCAGTCCGGAAGAGAACTGCAGCAGGTGGCGGCGCGCCGGCTGTGAGGATCTGAACTGGGTGCGGCAACTGAGCTGATTTGGCGCCATTGCTGATCATGTTGAGCACAACCGGTGCGCCGCACATATGGGTCACCTTGTGTTCTGCTATGGCCGAGAATATGGTGCCCGGGTCGAACCGTCTCAGGCATACGTTGGTTCCTCCCAGGGCAGCCATTCCCCAAGGGAAGCTCCAACCATTAGCGTGAAACATGGGGAGCGTCCAAAGGTACACGGGTTGGCCGGTGACCCCCCAATCAATCAATGAATTAAGGGACATGATGAATAGGCCGCGGTGGCAGTGGACGACCCCCTTCGGGTCGGAGGTGGTGCCGGATGTATAGTTGAGCACCATCGGTGTCCACTCGCTGAGTGGCCATACCCATTTGAACTTGGGATCCCCTTTCTTCACCAAGTCTTCATATGTCGCCATGATCTCTGGCCTGCTTCCGCTTGCTCTGGGTCTTAGGTCATCATCGTCTTCAGAATCATCTTCTTTTATTAAGACCATCTTAGGGGCTGATTTTGTTTTTGCAGAAACCAGGGCGAGCGCTTCATTGACAACCGGCAAAAACTGGTAGTCGACAATGACAAGCTTCGACTCACTGTGAAGTAGAATCACCGAAATGGTTCTAGCGTCAAGGCGGGCGTTGATGCTGTTGAAGATGGCACCAGACATGGGGACAGCAAAATGCATCTCGTACATGGCAGGGATGTTGGGAGAAATGACCGAAACCTGAATGATCAGAGACTATTAAAAAAAAAAAAACTGTTGTTCAAAGAAAACCAGAAAGTTAGTATCTGCAGAGGTGGAGAAGGCATAGAAGGATTACCACATCTCCCCTGCCTATACCCAGAGACGAAAGTGAGGAAGCGAGCCTCAGGCATCTCTCCAACGTTTGGGACCATGTGAAAGAGGTCCCGTTGTAGACGATTGAGGTGCACTCTCCATAGACCAAAGCTGCTCTCTCTAGGAAGGTGAGAGGAGTGAGAGGGGGAGAATTAGGAAGACTGGGCTTCAGCTGATCCATGACTGGAGAGAGAGAGAGAGAGAGAGAGAGAGAGAGAGAGAGATTAGTTCAGTTATATCTATATATTTATATCATAGAGATCGCACTTTATACCCGTCATCCCGAGTGCTGAGCAAATGTTGTCATCTTCCCTGCAAGGATGGATGCCTCCGGAGAAAAGGAGAAAGATTAATGGAAAAGTTTTTTTGTCCGAGAGGACCACTAAACTCCACGTGATTTGAAAAGAGTTGCACTTGAACGTAAAGAGATTTGAAATGACGTAACCAATACGAAATCTCTTAGAACCACTGAATAGTTAATTAAACGATCGTTTCATCCTCAATGATGAAATCGAGATTGTATGGAAAACCCAGCTACCTTTCGGATTCACGGGCAGGAAGGGGTCCTTTTCAACGATTAGGTCCACATTTCTTGGTTAGTTTGTTACTTCCACGGCTTGGACTTCTGGATCTCACCTCCCACATCTTTGATGATGAGTGAAGCAGACATGACCCCATAGGGGACCCAAATACATAAGCCTATCTTCATTTGTATGGCTGACGATTTTTTCTGCTTTTTCTTGCCTCCTGATTACATGCAATCTTTCTTTAGTGGACCATCCATGGTTGAGTTATCTGTCCATTTGAATTGAATTCGACGCAGGGGCTGATCAAGGGCCTTGAAAAATCAACCATTTTTGTTGAATCGCATGAACCTGCTATGAATCGCTTGCATGATTCAGGGCCGCTAAATCGCCATTGTTAGCTAAAAAAAGAAGACATGGTGCAACAGAAAAGATCTTTTAGCGACTAGCTATACTTCCGTTGGCATCACCGGTCAAAGGAGCAACCACTGGAAAATTGGGGATGCCAGCAAGAAGAGGTCGGACTCATCAGGGTAAAGGCCATGCAAAATGAGAGCGCCACCTGATCGAATTTTCGTTGAAGCGTCGAACTCTAGCGGAAGCAGCAGTGCAAATTTTCCTAATTGCTGGTGATGGCATCTTCTTCTCCACGGCATTAGAGGCTGCCCATTCATAGGCAGAAAACAAAGGGGCTTGTCGCCTTACAATGCCTACAGTTTCAACAGTAGGATTGGCCTCACAACTTCTCCGGAGGTACAGTCTTCCCATTAACTCTCTGTGTTGGCCTTTCATCTTTACCAAATGGGCAAATTTCAGATTATCGCACCAGGTCAAGGATTAGGTCTGATCACTACCTGCAGCCATAAAAGAATCTCTATCCTCCACTTCCTGCCCAGGCAGCAGTTAGCATGATAAGTTTAACGCTTTTCCAAATAGATTTCCTCAACCAGACGAATGTCAAACTATTGTCGTCATGTACTCGAGAATTGCGGAATTTTCAGCAGCTTTAAAGCACCACCAGGGGACACCATAGATGCCATCCTCTCTTAGCCCATTCAGACTTGAATTTGCAGCCCCACCACCAGCATAAAAAATCCGGCAAAGTTCTTTTGAATTGTTCCTGAACATTAAATTTCAAACTTCTCATTTTCCATACAAACAGAGCTATCTTACATCTCAAAAGCAGATCTATCGTTTCTTCATATAAGCCACAAGAAGGACATCTGTTAGCCAGATGTATCCCAAATTTCTTCAGCCTGTTGAATGCAAGTAATCTTCTTTCAAAAGCCAGGAACAATCTCCATTTTGCATGAGGCAAGGCATCGTTTTCCTTTTAGCATATGTTCTTGAACGTATCTTCCTCGGAGAAAGGCTCCCTGTTCTCCGCCTACAAGTGTAGCCAAAATCAGCTCTACTCTCTTTGCCACGACTTTAGTGATCATTTTATACAAGCAGTTGCATAATGCTACCAGGCGGAAATCTGTAATATAAATCACAAGTTGTTTTTTTTTGGATTCAAGATTATGTGCGACCCATTCACTCGTCTGATGAGTTCCCTGTTTTAAAGAAATCACCAATAGCAACAACCACTTTATTTCTTAAAAAATTCTACATTAAATCCATCGGACCATGGTGCTTTCCCATTTTTCATTTTAAAAACAGTCCTACGCACATCCTCGATGGTGATAGGCGTGAGTAAAAGTTCTAAATCAAAATGTATTTTTCCTGATTTACAGAATTTCGATTCGGTTTCCGCCCAATTGTTGGATCATCAAGCTTTTCCTTTTGTTTCAAATACTGATTTGGATAATATTGGAAAAACAAGTGACAGATGGACCGCAGTAAATTTTGCAGCGGGGATTGAGCTTATCCGACGGGACTTAACTGATATAGTTTGGCAGTTCCATGTCTTCACCAACTAGAAGATGTAGTGTACTTTGGATGATCTCAAACTAATGTATTATTAATCCATAAAAACTATTTATTTTCCTTCCGTCGATATGTATTGTTGTACTGGAGGCTCCCTCCCTCCCTCCCTCTCTTTCTCTTTCTTTATCTTTTGGTATTAAACAAATACGATGCTTCCTAAGATCTTGCCAGTTGCCATTGTTATTTAAAAAAATGATAGGAAAATTTTGTGCATGGTAGCATGCACAAGTAGGCTTGAAAAGTCTCCGGATGCATTCAGTATTCAGTGGAAGCAGCGTTGATGCTGCTCATGATACTGACGGGCCCGTAGTTGTCGCGACTTCACCCACACCCACCAATCTCGGACATGCACGAGAGGGACATGTATACTAATACTCATAATGAGAGAAGGGTAGCTTTTATCTGTACAGGAAGGTCACTTAACTTGTGATCAATGATCGAAAGAAAAGCACTTAGCTATATATTCTAGTTTCAACAATGCCGTCGACGTCTCTATCCGCGCCATGCTGTTTTTCCAAGCAGTATGGGACCACGGGCCAATGTGTTTTGGCCTGTATCGAGTGGCCGCTGTAAAATACTGATTTTAACATTGTTTTACTTTTATATTGATCGATCATAATTGGGCCCTGAAAGGAGCCATTTCTGGGTCCCTTTCGTACACAACCACACTAACAACATTATTGGCTTTGAAATTTCCTTGTATGGGTTCGCTTTGAAACTTCCTATTTGGGTTCAATTTGATTGAAGACAAGGCAAAGGTTGTTCAGTATCAAACACTTTGGAGGGGAACTTATCAACTGTACACGCTGTAAAGATGTTTTGAAAGGGACCGCGGGCTTTGCTTACAACCATTTAAGAGAGACATTGACAATTTTGTGTGGATCCTTAACGTATTTATAGAACATGCTTTGTTTATTAGGTGAACTTAGTCATCTTACCGCTCAAGAAAAGTGCCGAGTCTCCTACCATCCTCCCATTCCCTTATGATACCAGACATTTTCAATGTCTCAAGGTGATACGCTGTGATGCTTCAACTCGCACATTGCCGCCTTTTTTTCTTTTTGTGGTATATAAAGTTTACATACCAATAGATCAAAACAGAATCTCGACACCAACAAACCCCAAATCCATTGCAACACCAACCCCTCTGAAATATAAGTATATGTGAATTCACTTCTAAAGCAGCGGACTTGTAGATAGCTACGGCTGCTTCAGCTTATAGCTTTTCCTCTTACATAAACAATTCCAACCACCAGGCCAAATCATCTTCGTTGTATTGGAAGAAAAAAAGGGTTGGGGACTCCTTCTGGCTCACGATCGCCTCAAAAGGGTCATCTATGGCGTCTACCATCAAAGATCAAGAACCTGACTCTCGTATTCAGCTCACAACAACTATCATAAGGTTCAGGCAGTAGATTCTGATATGGTAAACTTAATTTTCTTTCATGCTAGTAGCTTGGCATAGCTAGCCAGCCAGGTAAAGGGCTTGTAAAAGTCCGGTCATTGGTTCTAATTTCTGTAAAGATCAAGTGTGGACGTATATATGACCTGAGATAGACTGTTACTCAAGATTTTACACCACCGAGCAATTCATTAACTCTCCCAGCTTGGGTGCAGTTTGTAGTTTGCCAAAATATGTGAGTTTTATGTCTTGTTTGGATGGACAGAAAGGAAGGGATTGATCAATCAATCTTTTGTTTGGTTGACTAATTAAAAAAAAAAGAAAAAAAAAAGAAAAGTAAAAAAAATTGTTTGGTTGCAAAGAATGAGAAAGGGAAGGGAGGGAATTGAAAGAATGCTCTAATGTAAACCCGATCTCTCAAAAATTAAAGAAATTGAGAAGGAAATAAAAAATCTATCCCTTTCTACCGTATATCCTTGACCTTGTGTGACTCTCTCTATCCCTCCCCGCTATTGGTTAAGTCTCTAACGAGCACCTACTCCGACTCTCTCTCCCTTCTTGCCACTACTCGAGACTTGAACAACGGAAACCATACCAACCATCGCTCGAGTCACCATCGCGGCCTCTAAATGAATTGCCACTGTTCATTGTGTTTCTTGTATACCTCTGGAGTTGAATATTAGGGGTATTATTATAAAATAATTTAAATTCTATTATTTTCTTTTCTTTATGTAAATATGATTTTAACAATTCTTTCATTTTTATTCAAACAAGCTGTCACCTCTTTTCTTTTCTTTTTTTTTTTCTTCCTTTCTCATTTTTTTTCTTCCTATCTTTTCCTTTCCTTTCCACTCCTCCCTTTCCCTTCATCCAAACAAGGTTATCGACCATGACATGCATGGGTTCATGAGACATTATTCAGCACGAAAACTTTTTCCCATTGGAAGAGGCAAGCGACCGAATGACTGCGGAAAGCGGAAGTGCCCCCAAGGCAAATTAATGTTATTCGCTGTGGGGTACAGAGGAAAGGAGAAAAGATCTGGGAGAAATCTAATGACAGTGATTTTGAGTTTGACTGTGGTCCATTCTTACTATTATTAAGGGCTAAGAGTGTGTTTTTTTTTTGTTGGTACAACTAAGAGGGTGTTTTCAATGATAATGTCAATAAATATCGGGTATATGTGGATACAGCAGTTGCATATTGTCCTACTTTCTTTTTCTGAATTAGAGGTAATTAAACATTTAAAGATTTACTGCTCTCTACACCAACAGAACATGATTCAGAAGCAGAAGTGTATTTTTTTTATTTTATATATATATGTATTGTGTATATACATTTGTAAAAATTATATTTGAAATAAAAGAATACTTAAAATCATAAACTAGTAGAAATTTTTCTTAACTATTTTTTTCCCCGATTTCATTTTTCAGAAAAATATATCAAAATAGTATTGTAAAATTATATTTGAAATAAAAGAATACTTATAATCATCAACTAATGGGAAATTTTCTTAACTAATTTTTTCCCCGATTACATTTTTTAGAAAAATATATAAAATAGTGAAAAGATTTAGCTTAAATATGTCTGCAGATATAACATTCTGATAAAAGAATTAAAATTATAGCTTAAGCTTAGCTTGAATATGCTTGGAGTTTAAAGTTGAGAAAATAATATACACACGACTACGACTATAGATCCATTTATGTACTTATATGACGATGGATAAATGTTCTATGTTTTTCTCTTATTATGTTGAATGAGAAATTTACAAGAAATCGTTAATTTTCCAATTATCAAAATTTTTATATCCTTACGAAAAAAATATCTGCCATTGATGGCCACAGAGAGAGAGAGAGAGAGATTGGTATATGCCAAAGAGACAAAATCATATAATCTCAAGTTAACCTCTTAGTGGTGTTTTTAATTTCACCTGAATACGCAAGTATTTAACAGCTTTGGTTTAAAATACACTTATAAAAAGCCTCAGATCCTTTTGGCATCAATCTTTTCGTGTTATAAAAGGCCATTGATTTATTTTTTTGTTTTTTTATTTAAACTTAGAAATATTAAATCCGTTTGGTTAATGGTTAATAAGGTTTTATATGTAAAGTTACTTAAAAAAATATTAAAAAGTACCTTTACACGTCATACCTTTTGTATTATAATTAAATGGATCTTAAGTATGTATGGATAGCATCCTGAAATGACATTTTGGAGGCAAAATGCACAAAAGGACGTTGAAGGCATGTTTTTGGTGAAACAGTGCTTCAAAAGCAAGTGAATAGCTCAACTTCTCCTAAGGTTTTCTACAGAAAACACTGTTTTGGATGTGTCATCCAAACATACAACTCAAGTTTTAAAAATAGTTAGAAAAACTGATTTTTTTTTTTAACAAAACCTGAATTTTATAAAAAAGAATGCCATCCAAAACTCCTAAAAGAATAACGTAGCTAACTAGCCTGATAGACTGGTATTATAATAAACATTATTCCTTTAAACTGCAAACAATAGTAATTGGATGAGATATTTTAGCTGACAAATATATCACAAGTAACCTTATAATATGAGGTGGGAAAGGGAATCAGGCTTCATTCACTAAAAAGGTTTCATCCATACACTACAAAATATCTTCGTAAAATTTGTATATTTACTCATACAACACATTTTTGGATGAAGGTAAGCACGGCCAACTCTTTCACAAGGTGGCAAAAAAATTGATGAGCACAACTCTTTTGAAGGAAAAGGAAGGAGAACACTTTCACGTGTTAGCGTCTCCTTGCTGGAATTGAAAACGGAAGTTACGTGACAATCCTTCCTTCGTTGAGAAGGTAAAACAAAAGGAATCACCGGCTGTGTCACATCAGAATGACCATGCTATATATGTGCAGTAGGTGGACTGAATTTCGGTGGCCGTCTTCAGGGAAACGAAGATACTCAAGTTAAGGCTAGGCAAGTGAGGTTGCCGGCAAAATCAATAATGTTAATCAAAGAGAATGAAGCAAGCTGCTTGAGTAGCCTCCTCGCATACGACTAGAGGCCTGTGACTGTGTTTGAAGGCAGGTCTGAGCACTATACTTGATGCTGCCCAGCCCAAGACCCCAAAAGTGGAGAGAACGCTAAAACTTGTTTATGAAAACTTGAAAAAACAAGCTGGTTGAGTAAATATATGCATTTGCTTTTACATTCGTCTCAACATATTGATTCACTCGGCCCTGCTTGCTGTTGGGTGTCCGACTGATTACTCCATCTTACCTACACTAGCAACGTCCTGAGTGTTGCAGGAGCCAATCTTTATTAGGCCAGACATTTCCGTGATTGCTGAAAAGTAGCAGCTGGATGCTTCGTCTTAAGTGATATATGCGGCCGTATGCAATTGAAAAGCTTTCCAACTTCCAAGAAATGCTTACCCATGGCAATTGAAATACAAGCTAAACGTTTCCTACGGGATCCTGGTTACTGTAGAGTTCCCAAACTGGAAGTTCTGAATTTTCGTGTACTCCATGGAACTAAAGTTGCAGACTGTGGAACTGTTGGTTCAGTCCGGTTGCTTGCATTCTCGAAGTTCCAAAAGTTACCTTGGAGTGTTGGGTTATATATATATACATGTACACACTACATAAAACAATTTTCATTAATGAAACATGTAAATTGGCAAACACCTTAAATAAGATTTCCCAAGACATTTTTTCGTAAGAAGATAAAAAGAGTACAAAATCATTATCATAAAAAACTTATATAGGTATTGAGAAATTTATCAGGTATAATACAATAAAGTTATATATCTCTAAAATAAAATGAAAAAATCTCGACCAACATTTAAAAAAACTTAAAACATTTAATAAATCCTAAAAGTTATAAAAAAATAAAAAAAACACATCACTTTTTTTATTTTCTAATATTTTTTAAAAAAATGCGAGTTTTTTTTTAATTTTCTAATGTTTTTTTTTAAATGCGGGTTTTTAATTATACCGTGCTGTTTTACGTATTATACACGTTTTTTTTTAATAAAAAGCGTTTTTTATGACAGTGGTACAAACGTGTCATTGGTGACTGGGTTTTAAGGGAAGACCTGGAGAACGTCCCAGGAAACATAGGAGGAAGGGGGATTACCATGTGAGCACGCAGATGATGCAGACATCTACAACCTTTTATTGCAGCTGATTTGTTAACTGGAACTCACAAATTGCCCACCAAGTGAGCACCCAAACACACACTACACTCACTCGACACTCAACTCTCACTCACAGGTAAATTGGGGTGAGCACAAATAGGAAGAAGAAGTCGGTGGTGGAAGATTCCACCGGCTTCAAAAACTGTTTTTTATTTGATTTTTAATCATTACTTTTTATCACAAGCAACATAGGTCCACCGACGTTTGAGAGCCCTCTCGAGTCTCGACTCTGCTAGGCAGTCGGTGATGAATCTTCACAGTAGAAAATAATTTTGCTTCAAGGCTTGGTGAAAAATAATATCAGCCTCTTGTGAATTATGTATGATACTGACCTGATAAGAACCTCTGTGGTGCTTCATTATAGGTTTGAGTTGGAATACCGTGGCTAAGTTCCTAGGCTCTTGGCTGAATCGTTCTTTTAGCCATTTGATGGGCGTTTTTGTTCTCAGCGTCGAGTTCTCGTTTCGTCTTTCTTTTCTGTGTGCCAATCTTGTAGTTTAGATTTTACATGTGCTTTTCCGTGATGCTTGGCTTCCCTGTTTTACGTTTATTAGCGTGTGTATTAATTACAATCAGATGGCCAAGTTAATCACACTTTAATTGCGCAACTTATGTGTATCCATCCCTTGCATAAGCAAAAGGGTCACATTGATCATCCTTGCAACTTACAGGAGCGTCCACTTGGATCTTTCATGCTTAAAAACAGTAATCTAAGTAACACACAAAGTGGTGATTCTTTACCTGCTAAAGATCTCGTGCTGGAACATAATCTCTAGATTATCACGTAATTATGCTTTTCATATGCGTATTTTGTTCTGTTTTTCGGGTATCATTTTATGGAGTGTTGGCAGAAGCTTTGAAGAGGATCATGATTCCAAACTCTTTCCTTCGGTTATGAGAGACAAGGAGATCATCCAAGCTGGTAAACATGACAGTTGAAACTACTGATGTCACGTACGAAGGCAAGGTCCTTCTGCCATTAGAGTGCTACTGAAACCATGACCAGTACAAAGGCATCTGCTCATGATGTGTTGTTTCATCACCAGGACAAAGGTCAACTCCCGTTGCTTATGATCTGCAATCTCCAGCAACGCTTTTGGTTTTGATCCTTGAATTGTTGCTTTCCAGTGACTTTTACTCGCAGCATTCATAAGTAGAACCTTTATTGACGTTTTGCTCTTGCCGATAAAAACCCCCAAAAGTGTTTAGTTTTGTTGAGTTCGGTTTGAGTCCTTGCAAGGATTGCACTTCTTGCTACCGCAGGACATAAAGCAGCAGTCATACTCTTGGGCAACATGCCTGTGCAATTTTAGCGTTCCATGTCAACTTTTGATTGCATTGCTAATGGGAGCATAATTGCTCAACCGACAGAGGAAATTAACTTACTTGCTTAGAGTTTTGCAGTTGACTCTCTCTCATGTTACAAGCGATCAAAGTGTAGGTTGATTTAGACATAAAGGGCAACTGCCTTCTCCTTGGGATCTTTGTAGTTTTACTGCCGGCCACACGACAAGTTTTCAACTTTTCATTATATTATTT
This sequence comes from Nymphaea colorata, assembly GCF_008831285.2. Classification (NCBI taxonomy): domain Eukaryota; kingdom Viridiplantae; phylum Streptophyta; class Magnoliopsida; order Nymphaeales; family Nymphaeaceae; genus Nymphaea; species Nymphaea colorata. Next base: position 18,037,406 of record NC_045140.1, read on the forward strand.
TCATTCGAGTGGTTGTCTACGTAATTCAATGTATTTGGTTACTGTATTTTCACTCATCTGTCTTTCAGTTTTCTGAGAATTTGAGTACTGTTATCGCTTTTGTCTTGGAAACTGAATGGGGTGTCCAAGGCTTCAATTACATATACAAGGTCTTGCAGTCAGTATTAGGATAGCTCATTCTGAGGAGTTAAAAGCAAGCGTGAAGGTTACAAATACAAACCTCCTTAGCATGGACAGACTTACAAGATATAATGTAGAGCAGCAAGTCTTTAGCCAGGGAAAATCTTTACCCGTGGCTAAGAGCTAATGCGTTAAAGTTGCTAGACCCGATCATTCCATGACTCGGGTCCCTTTTCACCCTCGAAAATGTACGAGACAAAGGGTCACGATTACAGAGCAGGCAGCAGTGCACAAAGAGACACCGATCGAAAACTACGTAGGGTGGATGATATTTTTTATTTTTTATTTTTTTTTATAAAAGCATGAGTATTTTAAGACTTTTTAGTTTTTAAACTTTTTCATAATCTTATGGAGAGGGAGGACTGAGCTGATCCTGGTTATTTTCCGTTGACATAATAATTTCAGCCTATGTTGCCCTTCCAAATCGGAAAGATAACTTAATCACTTCCATAGAAAATGGTTTGAGTATAAAACATAACTAAAAGTGCGTTAAAGTTCAGACTAAGTCATAGATGATGGATCATGCATGTATCGAGAGACTCAATTAAAGGTTGAGTGTATATAAAGCATGGCTAAAAGTATGTTAAGAATTAGGATTACATATATGGATGTAAGTGATCTTCAAGTAGTGTCTCTTCAAATATCTCATATGCATATGTTTCATTGTTTTAGCCATCAGGCTCGTTTTTAAACAAACCTCCCATGTAAATTGCAAAAGTTATAAGAACATAAGAATGAGAAAAAAACTTAAACATTCGGTTTGTGGACTAGATTTTATTAACCGAGAAAGCTAAGACTTTTTGATTTTTTAAAACTTTACAAAATCCAATTTATACATTTGATCTGAATATCTTTAATGATTCCTATAAACTTTAGTTCATTTCATTGCATTCAACTGTATAATTGAACTTACAAAAAAATCAATTTCCTACTATTTAAAAGCGGAAAACTTCGTTGACTGGTTTATAAATGTAAAGGTGTATACGTAGTTCTCTAACAGTCTTGAGCTCGTTCGATGCATTGCATCATACATTAAACACATTACCAGATGCAACAGATCAGATTGTACGCTGTCAGATGCTTTCTCTATCCGAGTTATATGAATATATAATGCTACACCATAAACCATTGGTAATGCTCTCGTAACATGATGCTTTTAAGACAATTGATAAATATTTGTCATCATGCAACATTTGACAGCCAACCCACCTTATGCATATTGCATGAGGCACAAGCCAGACGACTTTTTCTTCCAAACCCACACGGAGAAATCAGTGGCTACCTCTGTGGCGGGACGGTATTTTAATTTTGTTTCCCTAAAAACAGTCACAAAAACATAATATTGGTGGCCGTCAATTGCTTGGTCATGGTTTTTAGTGACACGAGAAAAAAACCATCCAATCCAATAACAGACGTAGCTGGCTGATTTCATTATTATTATTATATATATATATATATATATATATATATATATATATATATATATACAAAGTTTATTTCTTGATTCATTAAAATAATCTATCCATCTAGACGTCCCACACATAACGTCTCAGAGTTTTAAATAGTAAGGTTTTTTTCAGGTATAATACAACAAACTTGAAAAAAATATAAAAAATATAAAAAATATGATAAATTTTTTAAAATTTTAAAAAACTAAGATAAGCAGATTTGCAACAAATAAAAATAAAAAAAACTGTTTGGCAAGCAAAAACTGAAAAAAATGAAAAAACTGGAAAAGTAAAAAAAACAACGTGTTAAAAACACATTAAAAAAATATGTTTTTAAAGTTTTAATTGACCATTTAATTTATTTGTTTTAAAAAAAACGTGTTTTTTATGATTATGATATATATATATAAGAAAAACAATCTAGCAAACGCCCATATAACTGGATTCTTATGGTCTATCATAGCATACGTCCAATGCGTGTATGTTAAAGCAGATGGTAAGAGGGAATCCCTCCTTGCTGGAAGGATCCACCCCATATATATATTTATGTATAGGAAAACAGGTAGTTTACCTTTATTACTGGACTTAATGGGAACCATCTAAACATGCTAAACAGATTAGCTAAGCAGATTAGATGGTGGAGTTATAAAAATATGGAAGAAAAGTTGTTTTTTAAATAATGCTAAATCGTGGGGTCATTTATGTGGACAGAATATACAATGAGTTCTTTGAAGATCAGCAGATTGATGATGTACCAACTACTCTGCAAATTTTCAATTAATTAAGGGGTCACTGAATCGTTTTCAATATTAAAGAAATGATTTGAGATAGCATCATTCGGTCCTTCGAGGTCACTGTTCAACGAAGCTGCTTTTGTAAAAGCGTTCAAACCAAGAAGATATGAACAAGAAGAAGAACGGGGAAGGCCTGCATTATAAGCATAATAGTTCAGACGAGTATATTATTCAAAAAATTGGACGCAATGGAAAAGTTTCTAATCAAGTCAATAAGTATTTAGAAAGGCCCCAGTCCCCTCGTCTTCAACCTATAACTACAGTATTCGTCAACTTTCGCCGCGGCATCCAACTTGTGACATATTCAAAGGCGCAAAAGAAGTCATGAAGTTATTAAAGATCATTTGTGATTGTTTGGCATCTCTGCTCAGTTCTCCGGTCCAAAAATCTTAAAAATGCTAAGAATTAATACTATATTATATGTAGACGATCTTCAATTTGTGTCTCTTCAAATATTTCATATGTTTGTTTTCTCAAGTGTCATGAGCTCGTTTTTAATAAATCTAACCATTTAAAATAGACGTAAACATACATACAAAATATAAGAATGAGAAAAAAATCTTAAACAATCTATGTGTAGACGAGATGCTATAAACCAGAAAGCTAAGACTGTCGATTTTTTAGAACTTATAAATTAGATCTGCATTTCTTTTGGGTCTTAATTATAAATTTTAGCATTTAACAATCAACACTACAATCGAACTTATAAAAAATATCATTCATATTAGCTGAACCTAGGAAGAAAACTCAGACTAATAGTGAAATAAATAATTTTGAAAACAGTTAAATAGCGTTTGAATGAAAAAAATGGTTTTTTTTATAAGTCTGGTTTATTAAAACTTTGGTTTTATAATTAATTTTGAAACATGGTTTGTGTGTTTGGGGAACTAGTTATACGTAGACAAAAAGATGAATAAAAATCATAATCACCAAAATACCCCGACACCGAACAGAAGGGTGTCATTCTAACGCGCCGCCCCGGCCCCTGAATGCCATAATACGGCACTGTGACCTGTGTAATTCCTTTGAAGGGGAGCTTCTCTCCGCAGTCCCTCCTGAGCACCATCCTGTCTGCTACTTTTATCATATAAAACATAATCTAGAAGGTCGTTGGCCCCCCTTTCGCCGCGCTCTTAATTCAATTTCACTGTCTGTGATATATAAGTTTCAACGTTCACGCGTTCTGATCTTGGCGTTGGCATATGGGGACGACTTTAGCAGCACGTCTTTTCCCCGCCTTCTGGCCTCTATATACCTTCTCCGACGATACGACCAACCGAGAGACTCGAACAGCCTTCACCGCCAAGGCAGTCTCATTCTGCAAGTTGCACCTCTTCCGAAGGTGATCGCGTTGATTATGTAAAGTTATGCATTCCTTGTTCTGCTGGTTATTGGCCTCTGTTTTTGCTTGGTCCTAGATAGACACCATGAAGTTGTCAATACCAATCGTGTTTAGCAGTCTCACTCATCAGTTAGTAAGCTTACGCAGCACCCTTGATTCCAATGGCGTGTTTTTGCCATTTTCACCCGTCTTTCAGCATTCGATTTCTTTGGGTTTTCAACTCTTATTCTTGATTGTGCTGATACCCGTCTGGATGTCAAGAAGATCGCAGAGGGTCACTTCGTCTAGACCTTCAGGTCTGTTTTATAGTTTGACCCTGGGTTGTAGCCTGGGGTTGTGTTTCCTGTTTGGAGGATTAAGCGTTTTCCACTATCTGAAGTACAGTGATAGGAATTCCATTGAAATCATTACTACCCAAGTTGATTTTTTGGTGCAAATTGTAGCTTGGTGTGCGATTTCTGGGTTTTTGAGGTTTGGAGTATCAAGCAAAAGGTTTCCAATTTTGCTGAGAATATGGTGGTTGGTTTTCTTCATTGTTTCTGTTTATGGCTTCGCTATTGATTTTGTCCTCCCGAAAAGGTCTTATGTGGTTGGGAAATATGCTTGGGTCTATCTTTTGTCTAGTCTTGTTGGGTTGTTCCTTTCTTGTGCTTCTGTGTATGGTGATACCGGCGTAGATGATAAAGATGAGGAGGCCTATTTCAGAGAACCTCTATTAAATGGTTCTGCCGAAAACAAGGTCGCTGTTGATACTGTCACACCATATGCCAATGCAGGATTTCTTAGTTTGCTTTCATTTTCTTGGTTGGATCCTTTGTTCTCAGTAGGATACAGGAAAGCGTTGGACATAAAAGATATCCCAGAAGTTAGCGATAAAGATAGTGCCAAATTTGTTTACACAAATTTTAAAAGTAGGCTGGATGAGGAATCTGATGAACCTATAGGAAAATTGAGATTGTTCAAAGCGTTGTTCTGCACTGTCTGGAAGGAAGTATTATGGACAGCGTTCCTCTGCCTACTGCATACTCTTTCTACGTTTGTTGGTCCTTACCTTATCGACTCACTGGTCCAGTATGTCAATGGCCGCCAGAGGTTTGCCCACGAAGGCTACCTCCTGGTTATTGTCTTTCTTGCCGCAAAGGTGGTGCAAAGTGTCTCACAGCGACACTGGCTTTTCATAACACGGCAGATTGGTATCAGAAACAGAGCAGCACTGAGTGCCATGATTTATGAAAAGGGTCTTTCTCTCTCTAGCAAATCTCGGAAGGAGCGTACTAGCGGGGAGATCATAAATCTGGTGAGTGTGGACGCCAGTAGGATTGGCGAATTTAGTTGGTACTTGCATGACCTGTGGGTGGTGCCTCTTGAAATTACTATCGCCTTAGCAATCCTGTACAAGAATCTGGGATTAGCTTCAATTGCTGCCTTGATAGCTGCTTTCCTGGTTATGTTGGCAAATTTTCCTTTGGTTAAATGGCAAGAGAACTTCCAAGAAAAGCTTATGGAGTCAAAGGATGAGAGGATGAAGGCAACTTCCGAGATCTTGAGGAACATGAGGATTCTGAAACTCCAGGCTTGGGAAATGAGGTTCTTGTCAAAGATTATGGACTTACGGAGAACTGAAGAAAGTTGGTTGAAAAAACTCATTTACACATCAGCATTTATGAATTTTGTTATTTGGGGTGCACCTATTTTCATATCCGCTGCTGCGTTTGGGTCGTGCATGATTCTGGGGATCCCACTTAGGTCTGGCAAGGTTCTATCGGCACTTGCTACATTTGAGATACTACAGCAGCCAATTTACACTCTGCCAGACACTATTTCAATGATCACGCAAGTTAAAGTTTCCCTTGATAGGATTTCGTCTTTTCTTCAACTTGAAGATATGCAACCAGATGCAATTGAGAAATTGCCTAAAGACAATTTTATCCCAGCTGTTGAGATATGTGATGGTACCTTCTCTTGGGATCCACTATCAAGCCATTCTACCCTGCAAAATCTCAATTTGAAAGTTAACCATGGGATGAAGATTGCTGTCTGTGGACCTGTTGGTTCAGGAAAAACTAGCCTGCTTTCTTGCATGCTAGGTGAGGTTCCAAGGATATCTGGAACTGTCCGTTTGAGTGGAAGAACTGCCTATGTTGCTCAGTCTTCTTGGGTACAGGGTGGTAAGATTGAAGAGAATATTCTTTTCGGCAAAGAGATGGACAGAGAAAGGTATGAACATGTCCTTGATGTTTGTGATTTAAGGAAGGACCTGGAAATACTGCCCTTTGGAGATCAAACCATTATAGGGGAAAGAGGAATTAACCTGAGTGGTGGGCAGAAACAGAGAGTGCAAATTGCACGGGCTCTATACCAGGATGCTGACATTTATTTACTTGATGATCCTTTTAGTGCTGTTGATGCTCACACCGGTAGTCACCTCTTTAAGGTATGTGTGCTTTATTTTTTTTTGCGACTAATTTCCTGCATTTAATATTTCATCAGTCTAATTATGTGATGCACCTAATCAGGGTACTGATAACGAGATAAAATCTTCAGATTCATAATTGAAATGTATTTCTGCTTTTCATACTTTATGTTCTTCAATGCTTTTGTCCCTTGTTGGTTCTGAAAGTTCTCATTCCTAAGGGTGTAAATAATTTATTTGAAATGCAACACACAAAAGTTGACTTCTTTTTCCACGTGCAAATTACTTCATTTTTGCAGGAATGTTTGCATGGTTTCTTAGGTTCAAAGACTGTGATATATGTAACCCATCAAGTGGAATTTTTACCCAGTGCTGATCTTGTTCTGGTGAGTTCTTTGGTGTCTTTGATTATTGTTCTCAAGTTTCTTCTGTTCTTTTCTGGTGGAATTTCTGGCCTCTAAATTCATGGTTATGTCTCATTGTAGGTTATGCGAGATGGGAGGATTGCACAATCTGGTCATTATGCTAGCATTCTTAGCTCTGGATCCGACTTCATGGAACTGGTTGGTGCACATGAGCATACTCTGTCAGCCATAAAAGCTGCTGGTGCTGCTCTTGATTCACAACCATCTGATGTCAATGATTTAAACATATGTTCTAAGGTGGAAACCAATGAAGAGGATGAATTTGGATATGATGAGGTTAATGATGATAAAGATAAGATAGAAGAGCTGGTAGAGGAAAAGTACCAGCTTGTTCAAGAAGAAGAGAGAGAGAAAGGGAGAGTTGGGCTCTCAGTATACTGGGAATATATTACAGCAACATATGGTGGGGCATTAGTCCCATTGATTCTACTTAGTCAAATTGCCTTTAACTTTTTTGAAATAGGAAGCAACTATTGGATGGCATCGGCCACACCAGTTTCTGATGAGAAGCCATCTCCTGTGGGTGGAATTACTTTGATTTTAGTCTATGTTGTGTTGTCCATGGCTAGTGCTATATGTGACCTGATCATGGCCTTGTTAATAGGAACTGTTGGCTTTAAAACTGCAACAGTACTCTTCAATAAGCTGCACATGTGCATGTTTCGTTCACCAATGTCGTTCTTTGATTCTACTCCAACTGGTCGTATTCTGAACAGGGTAAGTCCATTTGTTGTTGTCTTCTTGTGGTAGTTCCACTTCCACTCAGCCAGGTGCATGTTGTCTTTACCTTTTTTCTTTTCCTTCAGGTATCAACTGATCAGAGTGAAGTAGACCTATCCATTTCAGGGTTGCTGGGATCTTGTGCTTTCTATGTTATAGAGCTTCTTGCGAGCATTGCAGTGATTTCACAGATTTCATGGCATGTTTTTGTTGTTTTTGTACCAGTTGTTGCTGCTTGCGTGTGGTTGCAGGTAAGGATGCTTCAGTGTTGTGTATAGTGTGCTAGAAACTTTTTGGGTGAATCTACATAGATTTGGAAAGGATGCTTTTCCAATTTTTTTCTCTAGATTTTTGTTTCATCCGATAATTTGGTTGATTTCAATGGCTCATATTGTGGCAGCAATATTACTTGCCCACTTCTCGTGAACTAGCCCGATTGAGTGGAGTGTTTGAGGCCCCTATGCTGCAGCATTTTTCGGAGACTATCTCTGGATCATCTATAATTAGGAGTTTCAATGAAGAGTCAAGATTCATGAGGACAAACCTCCTGGTGATAGATAACTTTTCTAAGCCAAATTTTCATTCTGCTGCTGCAATGGAGTGGCTTTGCTTGCGCTTGGATCTTCTGTCGTCTCTCATTTTTGCCTTTTCTTTGGTTTTCTTGATCTCATTGCCCAAGGGTGTAATTGATCCAGGTAACTGCATTCATATCTTGCAAGACCACATATACTCACAGCATCTAAGAGATATCATGAACTATGTATGATCTGCATATTCTCAAAACTGTTCTTTTATTTTTTCTTTCAGGTATTGCGGGATTGGCCGTGACTTATGGGTTAAACCTGAACATGTTGCAAATATATTTCATATGGTGCTTATGCAATGTCGAGAATAATATGATCTCTGTGGAGCGAATTCTACAGTACACTTGTATTCCTCCTGAACCTCCTCTTACAATAGAAACTAGCAGGCCAAGCAAGGATTGGCCATCTTATGGAGAAATTGATATCAGCAATCTGCAGGTAGTTATGGCTTTATCACATGTCAAAGTCTATCTTTGAAAATGGAGTTGGTGTTAACATTTAACATTTGGTGTAGGTCCGCTATGCTCCTCATCTGCCACTAGTTTTAAAAGGTCTCACATGCACTTTTCGTGGAGGGTCAAAGACGGGCATAGTGGGAAGAACAGGCAGTGGGAAATCCACGCTTGTGCAAACACTCTTTCGCATTATTGACCCATCATGTGGTCAGATTGTGATAGATGGTATTGACATCTCTACAGTTGGGCTGCATGACCTGAGATCTAGATTAAGCATCATTCCTCAAGAACCAACAATGTTTGAGGGAACGATAAGGACCAATCTTGATCCTCTTGAAGAACATACTGATGAAGAAATTTGGGAGGTATCCATGTGTTATCCTTTTACGATTGTCGACATCAATTAGTCAAAGTTTTAAGATTTCTTTCTTCTATGTCCTTTGTGCATGTTACGTTTCAGGCTTTAGACAAATGCCAACTTGGTGAAGTGGTGAGGCAGAAAGAGCACAAGCTTGATGCAACAGGTCTGGTTCTTCATTTGTAATATTTGTGATCATAGTTGTATTTTGTGTCTAAATCTTAATGCTGATTGTTGCAGTGACTGAGAATGGAGAGAATTGGAGTGTGGGGCAGAGGCAGCTCGTTTGTTTGGGGAGAGTGTTATTGAAGAGGAGTAAAATTTTGGTGCTTGATGAAGCAACCGCTTCTGTTGATACTGTAACTGATGGCCTAATTCAGCAGACATTGAGGCAACATTTTTCTGATTGCAGCATTCTGATGATAGCACACCGGATAGCATCTGTTCTCGACAGTGATATGGTCCTTGTCTTGGACAATGGTTTGTTTCTTACTATTATCTTTGGAAAAAGGTTCCCTTGCTCCATTTCTGTATGTGCTTACCTACCTTTTGTTTTTTCCCATTAGGTATTGTTGCTGAATATGAATCTCCAGGAAAACTTTTGCAGGATGGCTCCTCAGCATTTTCAATGCTTGTAAATGAGTACGCGATGAGATCCAGCCACTAGTTTTCAGAATTTGGTGGTTAATGATGCTAAGTAGGTATTCCAGACGTGACAATTTTTTGTCAAGTTAATGCAATTCACGGCAAGGAAGAACCTTCTTACTATAAGTTGCATGCGGGGAACAGTTGCTCTAAGATAAATGAGCTACAAGCAATACGATGGCATCACTTACATTCTTCAGTGGATAGGATCTTTTTTTGTTGTATCTATATATAGGTTCAACTTCGAGATTTTGATTGTTGTTTAAACTCTAGCATCTGCATCTGTATGTGATTTCTTGATTGAGTCTTCCTCAATAAGATGGCGATACTTCATCTTTTCATTTCTTTTTGTGGATGAGATGCCTAAGGAGCAAAGAGAGTAAAAGTAAATAAAAAACACCATAGCATGTTACTCAGCGGGAAAAGAAGTTTACAATGCACTGTGAACTGGATTATTGAATTTTATATATGTGCTTGTCTAATTTTTCCCTAGTGGACTTGTAATGTTTTGTAAAATATTTTTCAGAAGCAAATTACTGATCACCCAAGACCAGAATCATGAGGTTTCATGTCGAGCATTGTCGACCAAAAAATAATTATTGCAATCCCATGTTTCTCTAAATTTGAAGATTATTGTGATCTGTGATTTCCAGTCACATCATCTGTGGGAAATCCAAGCTTGTCTGTGCCTACGAGAATGTGCCCTTTGATATTATTTTGTTTATTGTGGAGCATCTGAAAGAATAAATGTGCATTTCAGAAAGCAACTTAGAAATAAAATAAATCTATTGGGAACTCTTGCCCCGGAAGGTATGTAACAATGCACATAAACACACACGCGTACACACATATATATATATATATATACATCCTCACGTCATCCACACCTAATCTATTTTGAAAAATTATTGCATCCGTGCTCGTACCTCACACCCATGTGACATAGGTTGTCGAAGGACAAATCTGATGGTTGTCTTCAAGATAACCCAGTTTCAGCAGAAACGTCATCATCAAGGGCCGAGACATCCTTTTGATTGCTGATGCTGTGTCGGGCTGCACCCGACTTGGTCAAACCTGATCTGCTGCCGCCAGACTTCACTTTCACCGGTGTTGAGAACAGCAGTTCTCCTAGCAATGGCAGAGCCTAGCATTGTGTTCCTCAAATGCCTCTTTAAGACCCTCTCGCTCTCTGTCACATGGGTGCAGGTGTGGTTGTGAGATGCGGCAAGTTCCAAAACAAATTGGTGTGGCTGTGACTGCAACTGCGGTAATCTGTTGTGCAAGTAATTTTAGTTGTCTATATTTTGAATTTTTTTTATCAAGGTTGTTTTAATCTCATGCAAAGTTCAAAATTTTATTAAATAAAATAAGGGAGGGAGAGAGAGAAGAGGGAAGAAGGAAATGCTAGGCGAAAAAAAAAGAAAAAAAAAAAGAAAAAATGAACAAGTGCGGTCAGCAGTAACAGACTAGGTTTGACCAAGTTGGGTGCGGTGTTGGGCTGCACTCGCACCCGCACCTGAGTCAGCTCGGGTGCGCCACCATTTTTGGTGCACACCTTTGTGTCGTCACCATCAATCTTTCTGAGATTTGCCTTTCTCGGGCAGCGAGGCAAGGAATAGGTTGAAGCATAGGCTTCACGGTCAAACTTGTGAATTGTGTAATATGTATAAAAACAATAAGAAAATTGGAAAAAAAAAAACTAAAGTAACAATCATATCAATTGTACTCATTTTCTAATATAACTAATTTTTTTGCATAATAAAGGTTATAATTTTTTTTAAAATAAAATTATTGCAACATAAAGCTTTGGAGGGTGGGAGGTAGAGAGCCCCTAGGTTGTCTTTGTTTTTCCATTTACCGTATCAGTGTGAAGCTTGTGGTTGTGTTTTCATATTTCTAGTTGGTAAATATGCTTCCATAGCATTCATATTTCTTTTATTGATCTCTATTTCATCTAAATAAGTGAGAAACTAATAACACAAACATAAAAAAGATAGATTTGTAATAAATAAAAAAAATAAAAAATAAAAAAAATTGTTTGACATTAAAAAAACTGAAACAAATGAAAACAGTAAAAAAACACGTTAAAAACATGTTAAAAAAATATTTTTTAAGTTCTAAATGACCATTTAATTTATTGCTTTTTTTTTTCGAAAAAACACAATTTCTGTGACTATGATATATATATATATATATTGGTCATGAAAATATTTTTTGTTGTTAAAAACTGTGACCAAGTAATTAGTCATTGCGAATGCACATTGTGCAATGGTTTTGAGCGACAAAAAAAAAAAAAAAACTATTTAGTCGTTTGATTTCAATTTCTTATATATATATACAACGTAGCACTTCTGCCATCTCGTTCCCCTCTTGGTTGTATAGTGGTTGCTTAGCTACTTGAATTAAATAAGTCCAGCAGTCGAAGGAATTTTATTTTCTAAAATGTAGTGTAATGTCACAAAATATTTAAGCGTTTCCTTTTTTAAAAAGCATTGCCATTCATGTAAACTCTGACTGCAAGAACCTACAATCTTTTAAGCTGCGTTTGATATAAAATCTGTAAGATTTTATAACCATGGACTCTTTTCTTTGATTTTTCATCCAAGCTTTTCTTAATGTAAAAAGGCTAAATAAATGAAGGCTTCAGTTTGAGACCTTCAGTTTGAGGAACCGTGTATATCATCAACCATATATATTTTATCACGTCAACAAAATCATGTCATATCAAAAAAAAAAAAAAAAGAAGAAAAATAGACGCTCTTCAGTTGATGGGGGTTGGTGCATAGTAGTGCCGATTGGGCTTTTAAACGCATTCGCACATAATAATTAAGGATAGGCATGAAGTGGAAGCGGATGGACTTATAACGTCCGATCTATTGAGAGGAAAAATCGGCTAATTTCTCATTTTATACATGTGTGTGCGCGTGTGACTGACTGTCGTCCATCCATGTCCATGTCTTGGAACTATTTGGGCATGCTTGTTCAGCAATCTGCCGTCCTGGAGACATTAAATTATCAATGACAAAGGGTGAACTCAAATTGGTGCCTCGCCCAGGCGTAGCATGTAAAAAATAACCGTAAATTTCATTTTTTTTTTATTAAAGAGAACATGTGATCAGAGGCACATATGAATGAATCTCCATCACATGCCACAGTGAGGAGCAACAACCAATCAAAGTATGAAATTGTACATCATTGTGTTCATCGTGTATGAAATTGTACATCTCTAGACAAATGCTGCCGGCTAGCTAAAATTTTTGGCTAATCTAATACTCAGTCAACTAATTTTTTTCCTTTATTATGTTTTGAGTTGACCATAGATTGCTTGCTGTGGGTGGTTCGATGGCAGGCACATGATCTATCTGTTCTTTGCGGCGGCCTTTCTTACTATTTCTAGTTAATGGCAGATTTGCCGTTTCAACTTGAAGTAAAAGCTTGCTTGGGGGTAAACCATTTAATGTGTCTCCTTTACATTTAGCCAATGTAGTGATTGTACATATATATGACACCAGTTTTCTATCCGCGTCAAATTCCTATGACAAACAGCTGTGTTAATATAATATACAAGGTCTAGGACTAATAACTCGAAAAACAATTTTCACAGCATTTTGAAATTTTAACATATATATGCACTTTTCATAATGAAAAGCTTGGGAATCGGCTAATAATATTTAACCTTTTATATACAATTTGAGTTTATAATTACCAATTTTCATACCAAATGTTTATGATATATAACTTGTACATAAAAAGGTTATAACTAATGAACATAGACCAAAAATAAGAATCACAACATCTTGGCTTCAGGTCACCTGGGCCCATCTTACATCTTGGCTTCAGGTCACCTAGACCTATCTTAGTGCGCCCACGCAACAGTCTTCTAGCACGGGTGGAGCTACATGCAAGCATGTACAGGAAGTTGTCCACGCAGTCCCACAGAATTTATTACTTTTTACATTGGTGGCTCCCAACAATTTGTTTATTCATATACTGTCTTCCCATTAATTATTTGCCAATGCCCTTTGATGATTTTATTACGTTTAAGATTTTTTTTTTTTAATAAGTACCCATTGGCCAAAAATTTCCAGCACAACCTCTTGCAGTCTAAGCGCTGCAAATAGCTTCATCTTCTAAACTCCTTGAACCTAGGTGATGAACAGCACATGGAAATCTTAGGCATGGCTTTAACAATATAAATTGATAATCACGGTCATACTATAATGTTGAGATTATGTTTAAAAAATTTCTTATCATGTAATTTAAACGTTTTTGTTTGATTCTTGACATAAGTGGACTGAGATCTCTCTCTCTCTCTCTCTCACACACACACACACACACACACAAACATGCATTCCCAGTTTTTTTATTTGAATTTTCACATATATCACCTTCCTCATTTATAATCCCCAGCTATGCTAAGCTAATCGCGGATCGAATTTTGGAAGCCTTGTCATTGGGGTTATCAAAATGGGGCTCGGGTAGGAGTCCAATACAAAAAGTGGGGAGCCATTTAGATTGCGTCTGATGATCTCATCTTCTTCCATTACATATCAACATTTTCCCGGCGGGTATGTACACTGTTTATTTTTTATTAGTTTAACTATTGTTTTAGTTTTATTGTGGGTATCTTACCCCACCTGGCTTAAGATCCACAAGTTGTCTAGTAGGAAAAACATTTGGGGAGTGTCTAATGAATCTGCCCCTTAATAGAGCATTAGAACTATTGCTTTACGAACCTACCCCAATATTCTAGGCAAATTCATTGGACACTCGCAAACTGTATTTGCTGTTAGACAACACCTGAAAGTCATTATTTGTACTCATGGTCCTAGCAATGTTGACTAGACACCTTTAGGATTTGAACTAGCAACTAGCTACTTACTAACCATACAAGCATCAAACCCTTTCGTATGTTATTGTCTCAAATTTGCCCAAAAAACTAAGGGGGATTCATCAAACACTTCAAATTGGAGACAATCGGGGTTGCACATGGGATAGTAACATGACAAATTACTATAACCAAATGTTCCCTTGGATTTGGATTTTTTGATAAGGTTAATTAAAGTACTCCAACCGAATACTTAGAGGACCGAACCCTTATTGGAGATCTCACCAGGTATTGGAGGACTCACGTGCCCATCCTTGTGTTTTGTACTCCCTTTCAGCACAATGTAATATAGATGGGGGCCTTTAGATACGAGGGAGTCCATTTTTTAAAAACTTAAATTAGTGGTTGAACTTGAATGGGTGGATCTAGGTTCAATTTTATAGGACAGCTTCACAAGACCAGAGTCACAGTCCATGACTAAATAAAAATTTGTTGCCCTTAAAAGGTTGTTTCATTGCTGTCTACTGGGACGACATACAGGAAGTCCTGTCTATCACATTACTGTCCTATTCTTATGGACAATGATGTTCTTTGTTCACCGTTTGATAATTTTATGAACAGAACATTATGTTCTTCTTGTCCAGCGTTTATTTCACATATATCAGTTTTGTTTGTTCCTGTCTGACGTTTGTTTCTGTTCTGTTTGATCTGTCTGTTATGTTCGATGTTTGTGTCTTTCATAGTGTTCTGTTTAGTGTTTGTTTATATTCTGTTTGAAATGTAATATGCCATTTATAGTTTCAACAGTAAGACATCAATAGCTTGTGATTTCTTTATCAGTTTAAAAATCATTTTTTTAGATAAAAAAAATTTAAGTAGTACAATCTAGTGGAATCATCCCATCCCAGCTCTTAAATTGAGGAGTTGGGATATGCCCGTCAAAGGAGAAGAACGCTATTGGTGGTTTTCTACATGAATGTAAGAATACAGTATGTGATGACAACAAGTTGGAGAGCAAGAGGGTACCGTGAAGGGTAACAAAATATGTTGCTCGTTGCATTTATATTTCTACCTATAATACGAGTAAAAGAAAGAAAAAAAAAACCTCTTTGCAGTACTGCATCATGATAGTTAGAATTGATCCACAAGTAGTACATCAGATGATACACTTCCAGTTTCTTATAATAAATAGTTTCCAGAAGATCCACGAATTCGCAACGTCGATGATATTGGTGGCATTTATTGTGCATAGATCAAGAAAATCTTCAAATTTTTGAGCTACTGCAAAACAAGGTGCATGGGGCCATCGTCTGAGCTAAGTCTGCACAGGCATAAGAAGCGAGCTCACAAATCACCAAATTAGCCCTTGGGATAAAATCTCTTGAATGGAACAAGATGTCGATGAAATGTAAAGCTAAAACAGGTTGGGAACAAGCAATGGCAGTGAAGATGATATAACAATCTGTTCATGCTTATCCACATCACACGAGAGTACACAGATGGTGAATCGGCATCTTGTTCTTTTATGCTTGCTTTACACATCAACGAACCAAGGAATCAATCACTACCAATTTGTTTCAACCCAGCTGACATTTACAACTTTATGCACTTATTTTACAGCAAATACATCGAGACACCAGATACAATGTTCAAACAGCACATTTAGTTTTTTATAGTAAGGTTCTGTTTGTGAGATGTGCTTCGAGGGGGGACATCATGGATTTACAAGCTAAGATATTAAGTTAAGCTGGTCAAATTTCAAAAAAAAAATAAAAATAATAAAACGTAATTTTCATAGTCACATTACATTAATATTTCTTGTACTACTTTTCATTTGTCTATTTTTATGCACGATCTCATCCATCTCCGTATGATGATCAGATTTTATAATCTGATTGCACATTTGTAATGTGGGTATTAAATTTTCTCGCCGATCGAATGCGATCAACTATGCGAAATTAGGTGTTGCACCTCTTTGAAATTTGATTTGAAATTGAGATCAAAGCCTTTAGACAAAGTATTTTCGCTCATGCATTTGGTAACATAAATTGGAGACCATAAGCAAGTGTTTCCTTTCTCCTTTCCTTTCCCTGACGCATTTGAGGATACTGAGAAAAGATTCAACATCTTGTTTTTAGAAAAAGGAAGAAAAGAAAAAGAAGGAAAGAAGTGGGTTTTTAATGTTCAACTCTGCGGATGGCTAAAAATGGGATACAAATAAAATTTTTAATGTTCGATTAATAGGGTTAAAGGTTTGACGTAGGTAAACCACGAAGCATGTTTAAGTGATACTCTTTCTTTGAATGCATGTTGGCTTCCATGGATATTCATTAAAGACATCCACACACACACATACATGTACACATGTGTTCAACGAATCCTGCTTACATAATCTACTCCAACAAATAAAATTTTCTGGTTTGCCGACATCGGGCAACATATATTGTATTTAAGAACACAAAACTTAGCTTAGCTTACTAAACTTAATTCAATTGTATATATGGTTAATCGTGCCCATTTGATTGAGGGACTGGCACTCACTATATATTTGAGGGAATTTTATATATAAGCATGCAAAAATTTAAGGTCAAGCAATAGGTAAATAAGAGAATCTTATTAGACTGTATGGGCAACTGCCAACATGCCCTCATGTGTCTCCGCCCAATACAGAAGGTATTTAAGAGCAAATTTGTAGTGGTTGGAGTTAGACATGCTTGGCTTGTGAAAATGCAACTGCATAGATCATGGGATAGGAGGAGGGAGAACATGACTTAAAACAAATTTGATGATCAATTTGGTGATGTGAGTGTGTTTGTTGCAATATATATATATATATATTCTCAAAATAATATATAAGAAATGAAACTTATACTTCAAAATTTACCTGTACATAATAAATGGGAGTAACCATATATATATACACACACATATATACCAAAAAAATATATATATATATATAACTATATACTCAAAATAATATATAAGAAATGAAACTTATACTTCAAAATTTACCTGTACATAATAAATGAGTGTAACCAATAAGGGATATATGCACACACACACATATATATACCCAAAAAGTCAAACACATATCATAGGTATCAGGATGCAAATCACCTTGTGTTTTAAATCACATTGGAATCCCAAAAAATTAAGCAGCTACTGATATTTCATGAAGCTTTACCATATCATGTTAGTCGTAAAATAAGATAGAGATAAACATCTTTGTTATTTTCTTAATATATTGGTGGTCATTTTACAAGGTCTGACATAAATTTTTTTTGCATGGACAAAGTTCTTAAGCTATTCCATTCAAATTTCAGATTCAGAAATCAGATTGATCGTGATTTCAGTTTTGATTAGTTAAATAATGTTTCACAGCAAAAATCTCTTTAAAGTGTCAATATTTCAGGAAATGACTTGATTTAGTATATGGCATGACTTTCAGTACAAAATTTTGTTTTTTAGCTAGTATGAGAAAAAAATTCTCTCCTCATAACAACAATTATAAATGGAGAGGACATGGGGGAGACCAGACACCGAATTGCAAGGCAAAAAACTTGTGCTAGAGTTGGGAAAACCTTGACTACGATGCACTCTCTTGGTTGGAAAAGAACATGTTGGCCAAAATTTTATTCACATTAAGTCTGTTTCAGTCTAAGCTTTAAAGGTCTAGATCTGGTTTTTTTGTTCCCAAAAACTAGTGCTGAGTAGTTTTTTCTAGGCAAAGTTTCTTGAGACTAAGTACTTACACTTCAGGAGGTACATTATTAGGTATTTCCATCTCTCTTTTTCCTTTCTTCTTTTTCTTTTCTTTCCTTGCTTTATTTAGTTTTTGCTTGCGTAATTGTTTGTTTCTTATTTGGCAAAAAATTAAATCAGTTTGCAATTTTTTTTTTGCCTAGATCTTAATGTTTTTTTAAAATTTTATTGTTTATGTTTGATTTATTTCTGCTTTTTGCCTGGTGTTAGGGCATCTGCCCTAGATGCCCAAGGATCCTAAGATATTTTATGGTAGTCTCCCAAGTGCAGGAGATTACAAGTATCTGCATTCAAACAATATTGGATCTATTATCATAACCAAATGCAATTCCCTCAACCCCCAATGCAGTCTCTCTCTCTCTCTCTTATATATGTTTGCACTATCGAAAAACTTTCCCACGTGTCGATGAATGCATGTTTTTTTTTGTAGTGCATGCACAAAACAAAGTAAGAGTCTCCATTATTTTTCCTTTTTGAAAACTAGAGATATGCTCAATTTCTGTTGACTGTAACTCTAGTTATTTCTCATTAGCTAGTAGCAATTTACTTTAACCATTTGTTTTTCTGTAAATAATGTACACACCTTACTATTGTACTCATCTTATCCTTGAAATATGGAATACAATGGACTCTTGGGTCCCATTTGATAGATTCTCCCAAATTTTGTTGTCTTTCAAATTCTAAATTGCCAGTATAATGCATTCTGGGCATTCAAGAAATATGCCTTCTAAATTTTGGATAATATGGCGAACTTTCACCAATTGGATTTTTTATGTTCCTCAAGTATGTTGGCATTGTAAATAAAAGTTCTGATCGTCAATTTCCAGTAAATAGATGAATCTATTCAAGTGTTCAAGTTCCAAGAAAAATGAGAATATTACAGAAAATCATTAAGATGGTAAATGATCGCTTACCATAAGGAGGAACATCTTTGTTTGATGGAAAGTGGATTACTAAATGCAAAGGGAGGGAAGATTACGAAATGCAAAGGGAGGGAAGATTACAAAATGCAAAGAGAGTGCTTATTTTGTGCCATTGAAATTATGGGATTCGAGCTTTTAGTAATTCAGAGCATGAGATTTACCGGGACTCCAGCAGATGAGTTTCCTGCTTGACGGTCGGACTGTTACTGTTGTGGACCCATAGTTGGTGTATGGTTTTATGGTTTTAGGTTGGCGAAAACAAAAAAAAAAAATCTCATATAATTTGGAAGGGACATGAAAAAATTAGAATTTGTTTGTATTTATGTGACTTGTGTTTGTGTATATCTTATTAGTGAATATGATCACAACATCAATTATGAAACCAAAATCTTGTAGCCTCCTGGCCGAACCAATTATCATCCTAGACGAAAAGTTGTAAAAGAATTGTATCGAGTACAGCCAATACAAGCAACTGCACTAATGGTTGGGCCAAAGTAGACTTTTCTTACTTGAAAGAGAGACGTAACTGCACAAATCCATTTGCCCACAAAAAAATTAGAAAGTATAAATAGAAAGCACATACATTTTATTTCATGTTACATCAAGATCAACGTCCAAATAACCTTTAGGAACTATATCAAAGAGGAAGCCGCGTGGAAATCTAATGTAGCGAGAGGAAGAAAGAGGGGGACTGCAGGTCTTCAGTGGCAGCTCTTCCACAGCAGCAAGACAGAAGCAAGGCAGCTGTGTCTTCTTCAGCGGGACATGTATGTTTGCTTCTCGACCATTGCTTCTCTCTCTTCCCATCTTTCTATCACTTTTTACCGTTTATTTATTTATTGCTAATTAATTTTGTTTTATCTCATAAATTCGTCATTCCCTTTGACTAGCTACTAATTGCAGAGGTCCAAGATGATGGTTGATATGCTTTCTTTCTCTCTCTCTCTCTCTCTCTATATATATATATATATATATATATATATATATATATATATATATTATATGTTCATTCTTTTTCCTTATCCCATTTTGTTAGAAAGACAACTCTACGTTTATTATTTATTATTATTGGTTTTGTCACCTTTCTGTGTTCACCAACCCTCGCTCACGCTAACATGTCCATAACAATTGCTACTAGAAGTTGACATTAAATATGTCTTCATAAAAAGTTATGAGCCAGGCTAAAGTTTGGATCTTGTTGGATCTTGTGATCAGTTCTTTCCATTTAAGATCAGAAGAAAAATTAGTGTATTTGCGTGGAAAACCAATGTACATAAATCCTGCTTAGAAGCAATGCAATATAAACTTTTTAACGTGACAGAAATAATAGATGCACACATTATATTACAAATCAGGAACTGCAAATTGCAGAGGTACAAGGTCTGCCGAGGGTGCCTGAGAGGCTGCCGAGGTGTCGCCGAGCCCTATGCTGCTCCCAAGATCACTTCCAACTGCACTCCGGGAAAGGCTTGTACAGGGTTGGCCGCCTTTCATTTTAAATTGATATGCTAACAACATAAAAAGCATTACTTGGGCCATAGAAAGCTTTGTTTAGGAAAAAAAAAAAACCAAAAAACTAAGAGTTTATAATATTTAGCTGACCACCACTCTTTACTATTATACTTATATTGACACATAGGTATAACTTAATTATGATCTAGTATCACTCAAATAAACAGTCAAATTTTCCAAAAATTTAAGTGAGAAAGAGGAGAAAATGAAAAAGTCTGCATCAGTGCATGTGTGAAACTCAGAGGTCTTTCCGCTCTAAGCCTATATTGTGTTTTCTAAGCATTAAAGGTGAAATTTGGTGTTTGTGTATCTTTTCAAGAAACTACAAGCAGGATATTAACGATGAAAGATCTATATACTCAAAATAACCTATAAGAAATGAAACTTATACTTAAAAATTTACCTTTACATAATAAATTGGAGTAACCAATACGGGATATATATATATATATATATCATAGCATTTGCCCAAAAAGTCAAATGCATATCCTAGGTATTGGGATCCAAATCATGTTGTGTTCTAAATCACATTGGAATCATAAAAAACTAAGCACCTACTATATGCATCAAACTCTACCATATCGTGTTAGTCATACAATAAGATAGAGATAAATATCTTTTTTATTTTCTTAATATATTGGTTGTCATTTTATAGGGACTGTATGCACAAATATTGATAGAAATTTTGCATGCATGGACAAAGTTCTTAGGCTATTCCATTCAAATTTCAGATTCAGAAATCGGATTCATCGTGATATCAGTTTTGATCAATTAAATAATGTTTCGCAGCAAAAATCTCCTTAAAATGTCAATATTTCAGGAAATGGCTTGATTTAGTGCATGACACGACTTTCTATACAAAATTTAGTTTTGTACCTATTATGAAAAAAAAGTTCTCTCCTCACAACTATTATAAATGGAGAGGACATAGGGGAGACCAAACACCAAATTGAAAGGCTAAAAAGCTTGTGCTAGAGTTGGGAAAACCCTGACTATGTTGCGCTCTCCTGAGAAGAAAAGAGCGTGTTAGCCAAAATTTTGTTCACATTAGTTCTATTTTAGTTTTAAAGGTCTAGTTTTGGTTTTTTGTTCCTAAAAACTAGTGATGATCCGTTTTCTTCTAGGCAAAGTTTTCTTGAGACTAAGTACTTCACAAACTTCAGGAGATGACGTATTAAGTATTTCCCTATCTCTTTTTCCTTTCTTCTTTTTTTTTCTTTCCTTGCTTTATTTATTTTCCCTTGCGTAATTGTTTATTTCTTATTTGGTATAAGTTTAAATCAGTTTGCAATCTTTTTATGTCAAGATCTTAATGTTTTTTTTTAAATTTTATTGTTTATGTTTGATTTAGTTCTGACACCCAAGGATCTTAAGATATGTTTAGGTAGTATCCCAAGTGTAGGAGATTATAAACATCCGTGTTCAAACAAAATTGGATCAATTAACATAACCAAATGCAATTCCCTCAACCTCTCCCTCTCTCTTTTATATATATATATATATGTACTATCGAAGTGTTTTCCTACACGTCAGTGAATGCACTTTTTTTTTTGTAGTGGATGCACAAGACAAAGTAAGAGTCTCCATTATTTTTCTTTTTTGAAAACTAAAGATATGCTCAATTTCTATTGACTATAACTCGAGTTATTTTTCATTAACAAGTAGCAGTTCACTTTGACAATTTGTTTTTCTATAAATAATGTATACACCTTACTATTGTACTCATCATATCCTTGAAACGTTGAATACAATGGACTCTTGGGTCCCATTTGAAAGGTTCTCCCAAATTTTGTCCTTCTTTCTCTTGTCTTTCGAATTCTTAGTTGACAGTCTGGGCATTCAAGAAGGTCTTCAAGAAATATGTCTTCTAAATTTTGGATGATATGAAGAACTCTACCAATTGGATTTTTGAAGTTCCTCAAGTAGGTTGGTAAATAGACATTCTGATTGTTAATTTTTACCGCAAGGAAAAGATTTGCCTTAAATTGAACAACCAAAAGAGTCTTTTAGAAGATGGAGACTCGTCCTTAGTTGCGCATTAGTGTATTCGAGGGGTAAACTGCAAGGTAATATCAATGCCAAGACGTGCCCAAATATTTAAAAGTGAAGGCATAAATCAGAAAAAAAAAAAATTGATTTTAATATTGCCAATACGTCCACTGGTTTATTGGGCTCTGTCCGAGCTGGCAGCCACGTGGCATGTGACATTCAGCGGTCATTTGATGTGGCCATTTGACGAAAAGACCCCCGCCGTTTAACGCCTTCCCTGTCTTACCCGGATTCGGATTGGTATGTGAAACGACATGACGAATTTGAATCCAATTAATAAAGATATCTGAATTTATATATTAAAGTTCTGCCAAATAGATTCATAATCACACCGTTAATCTGGTAAAACCCTATTAATTATGGTTTATTAATTGACTTTTCTTCCTTAAAACCCTATTATTTGAACAAATAAACAAGTCTTTGGTAAAAATCAGTCCGTTGATTGATATATATATATGTATGTGAACTGCAAGGGTCTTAGTTAAGAGATCCATTAATCGAATAATAATATAATATATGAAACTATAATATAACATCTAAATACAATTATTTCAATATATACAAATGTATATATATTTATGAGGGAGAAAAATGAAATTAAACTGTTTTTTAAGAGTCTGAAATACTTTTTTAAAGTAGGAGGGAGAAAAATGAAAATGAATGAGTATCCTTAAACGAAACTCTATCTATATAAAAGACCAGCCAAACATATACCAAACTTGATAATAATGATCTCAGCCATCGATTTCCATGAGATCAAACGGTGAAAATTAAATTGTGAATGTACAAGATAAACTATTGTTTAAAAGTCTGAAATACCCCTCAAAAGAGAGAGAAATTTCATAGCAAACTCATTTATTTGTTTTTTCCAAAAGATACTTTGGATTATTGAAAAAAAAAAGACTTCTATATTTGCAATTTAATCTCTACCGTCATCAAGTCCGATATATAAGGGTATGATAGCTAGCTGGTCTTTTGTATAGATAGGGTTTCGTTTAAGGATACTCATTCATTTTCATTTTTCTCCCTCCTACTTTAAAAAGTATTTCAGACTGTTGAAAAAAACAGTTTTATTTCTGTTTTTGTCACTTAATCTGCACCCTCTAATTTCTTTAGAACTGACGGCCGACATGATATCCTTAAGGGTTTGAATGTTTATCTATATATGGACGTCTCTTAGACATACAACCATATATTTTAACAACTAATAAAATGTTGTACAACACAAACTGCAGTAAATATTTTGTGCAATTAGAAATGATTGACGTCCTATCATAAAACCATTCAAAATTTCAAATTGCAAATACTAAGATGGGACTCGTAGATCTGAAACAAATAATAGATCGTTAGAAATATGCTTCTCTTACCTGAATGACTCGGAGGATAACACAAAATTTGAAAGCAAAAGCATGTCATCTGGATGGAGCGATGCTTTTTGAGCTCCCACAAGGCTGATAACCTGCAGACTTTATATGCTAAAGCTAATACACAATACCAACCACAATGGAAAAACATGTAAACCCAAAAATGATACTAATGATGGATCTCTTTCAGAAAATATCATTGTGGTTTTTGCAAAATTTTTCATTTTGAGAATGTTTTCAAAATGTAAAGATTGTTCTTTTCCAATTTTTTTCTGACATTTTTGCTATGTTTTTTTAAAAACATCCGCAATATTTGTGATGCTATACATACATACAAACACACACACACTCAACAAAACAGCAGCCCGCAGGCTGGCTGGTCCGTGCTTGGGCGTCGGGCTATTCGTCAGACTTGACCCGATAATTTAATTAAAATATCATTTTACTTGAACATAAATATATATACATTTGCATATATTGAAATAATTGTATTTAGATGTTATATTATAGTTTCATATATTATATTAATATGAAAAAAAAAGTTCAACAACCAAGTCGGGTCCGGCTTTCCAATTGTAACGTCTTCATCTTATCCCCTGACTTTTCTAACTCAAATTAATAATCTTTTTGAAATCACTAATGGGGTGCTTATTTTTTAATGGAAATTTGGAAGCAATCAACTGACTGATTTTTACCAAAGACTTGTTTATTTGTTCAAATAATAGGGTTTTAAGGAAGAAAAGTCAATTAATAAACCATAATTAATAGGGTTTTACCAGATTAACGGTGTGATTATGAATCTATTTGGCAGAACTTTAATATATAAATTCAGATATCTTTATTAATTGGATTCAAATTCGTCATGTCGTTTCACATACCAATCCGAATCCGGGTAAGACAGGGAAGGCGTTAAACGGCGGGGGTCTTTTCGTCAAATGGCCACATCAAATGACCGCTGAATGTCACATGCCACGTGGCTGCCAGCTCGGACAGAGCCCAATAAACCAGTGGACGTATTGGCAATATTAAAATCAATTTTTTTTTTTCAGATTTATGCCTTCATTTTTAAATATCTGGGCACGTCTTGGCATTGATATTACCTTGCAGTTTACGCCTCGAACTCGAATACACTAATGCGTAAATTTTTAGCATTCACATTAAGTTTAGCATTGTCGGGCAGAGGTAGTGTGTAGTTAAGCAAAGGCAGCGGCCGGATTAAGAAAATTTTAAAAGTGGGAGACCTTTAAGGTAAAACTTCTGCATTATAAGAAAGAACACGACGAGAGAGAGAGCGGGGGAGGGAATATTCACTACCTATTTTTCCGGCCAATGCAGCGATTTGCCGGCGAGTGTGTCATCGTCAAAAGCGTCTCCCCTCTACGGCATTTGTGACCGGAACCCTTTAAAACCCCTCCCCTCCGCTCCGGAGGCTTTCCCAGCACGCCTCGTTCTCCTTCCGTTCCGTTCCGTTCGGGAGCCTCGCCCAGCGGATTCCCGCCGGAGGTCCCCGCCGGAGTTATCTCAGGTACGGCATCTCGAACTCGCGAGCTATCGGTATATCGCATGGCTTAGTTTCCTGTTCGTGTACCGTGCATTCGGAGACACGGACTCAACTGAAGGCGAAGCTGTTTAGTTGCGGGCCTTCCCCTTTTCTTGCCTGAAACATTTCTGCTCTTTCCTGCGTGTAGAACGGGTTTTCTAGCCGTAGGAGTGCTCGTGGAGACAAACGGTGCTCCGAAGACAAGCATTCGCGTGGTTTTCTCGAGTTTGGTTGTTCTGAAGAGTGGCATTTCCTGGCAGCGGAGGAACCTGTGACAGACCAACAGCAACGCAAGGTATAGACACAAATGAAAGCATGTCATTTATAAATTAATGAGGTTAACTGTTAGCCTGTTTTATAAATTTCTACTTGTGCGAAGGAATGACGAAGTCTGGGATCAGGGATTCGGGGGAGTCTCCATCTAACTTGTGGAGGGCTCCTGAGAGTTTTAGAAAGTTCTTAGTAAATACGGCTTTAAGAATTTCACGGACAGCCACGGCCCTTGAATAAGACCTGTATTAAATCGCTGAACATTCGAGAAAAAGAAGCATTTTACTTTCCTCTGGAAATTGAGATGAAGCAATAGGGGTATGGATTAATGCCCATCACCACTTCTTCCATATCATGGAGATACGGGGCCTAAGGACCTATAACGGTCACCCATTTATCATTGTTCTTTTTTTATTTCACACCAGTAAATATTGGATTCTTAATTGTGCGATATGGTAATATTTAGGAACAATACGTTGCGCATCGGGAACTTTGATTCTGGAATGAATAAAAGTACCCCCTGGGGCCCGATTTTGATTCCAGCATCCATTTATAATTTTGGAATCAAAATGTTGTGTTTGATTTTGATTTCAGCGATGGAGGCAATGGACACCGCGGCGGGGGAACGGGGATGGACCGGATGGTCTTCACGGTTCTTTTCGGTGGTGAGAGCGGCGTTCACGTTGCTGCTTTGTGAAATATTTTTCTCATGACGATGGGCACGTTGAACAAGAAAAGAAGGTTTATCAATGGAATGATGATTTCTTTATTAAAAATTCAAGATAATATATACAATAGATTTACAATTCACGTAAAAAGTTTTTCAAAGATACATTTGATATTTGATGCAAGTTGATATTTTTCTGATGAGGATGGGCAAGTTGAACAAGAAAAGAAGGTTTATCAATGGAATGATGATTTCTTTATTAAAAATTCAAGATAATATATACAATAGATTTACAATTCACGTAAAAAGTTTTTCAAAGATACATTTGATATTTGATGCAAGTTGAAGTGGAGAGCCTTGACATGAACGTTGAAGTTGAGGTGGACGTTGAGGTGCCGTTGGGTTTGAACGTTGTAAAACTTTCCTTTAACACTCCCCCTTCACCTTCAAACACACATGTGTGTAAAGATTGATGATACCTAGTTTGAATAATAGATGATAAAAGCCTTCTTTTCCTAATGCTTTCGTAAATAGGTCTGCTAGCTGGTCTTTACTTCGAATGTAACATGTGCATATTGTCCTCTGAAGCAATTTTTCTCGTACGATGTGACAATCTAGTTCAATATGTTTCATACGCTCATGAAAAACTGGATTTGCAGCTATATGTAATGCTACTTGATTGTCACAAAAAATTGTTACTGGATGTAGTTGACATACTCCAAACTCGTTCAATAGATATCTTAACCATGTTTTTTTGCATACCACATTTGCCATGGATCTATATTCAGCTTCAGCAAAAGATCGTTATACTATTTGTTGTTTCTTTGACTTTCAAGATATGAGAACTGGGCCAAGAAACACACAATAACCAGTGATAGATCGTCACATTTGACGCAGGCAGCCCAATCTGAATCACAAAAGACACTTAACTGCATATTATTCCATTTACTCATTAAGATTCCTTGGCCTGGATTTTTCTTGAGGTATCAAATCGCTCAAAGTGCCGCTTGTAGGTGCTGTATGCGTGGTTGTTGCATGAACCTGCTTAAGACGTGTACGGCATATTGTATATCTGGGTGTGTAATGGTGAGGTAGATTAATCTCCTAACAAGCCGACAATATTGTATTGGATCCTTGATGTAGTCTCCAAGATTTTCGTCCAACCCATGTTTTTGTTCCATTGGTGTTTCTGTTTGTTTTGCTCATAAAAAACTTGTTTCATGAATAATATCTAGTGCATATTTTTGTTGTGAGAGATATATACCTTTTAAAGAACATGCAATTTCAATTCCCAAAAAAATACTTAGGTTTGCCTAAGTATTTCATGTGGAATTTTTGACATAGAAATGATTTGAAGTTATCAATTGCATCCTTCACGTTTCATGCAATTATCAAGTCATCAACGTATACAAGAATGACAAGAAATATTTTATCACCCTTGTATGTAAAAAAGGAGTAGTCAGCTTTAGATTGCGTAAAACCATACTCTTGTAGAGCAATTGAAAGCTTGTGAAACCAATTTCTTGGAGATTGTTTTAAACCGTAAAGGGATTTATGTAATTTACATACCTGATTCTCCCCCAGTTGAACATACCCTTGAAGTATTTTCATGTAGACTTTTTCATGCAAGTCGCCATGTAGAAAAGCATTATTGACGTCCATTTGGCACATGACCCGATCTTGATTAGCTGTTATAGTGAAAAAAGTACGTACCGTGACCATTTTTGCAACTGGGGTGAAAGTTTCATTATAGTCTAATCCCTCTTGTTGAGCATATCCTTTGGCCACCAGCCTCGCCTTGTAACGTTCTATAGACCCATCTGAATTTAGTTTAATCTTATAAACCCATTTGCACCCGATTGGTTTCACCCCGATTGGAAGTGAAGTAACAGTCCAAGTCTTGTTTTCTTATAAGACATTAATCTCGCTATCCATGGCGTCTCTCCATTCCTTATGTTGAACGGCTTCTTCAAAGGTTTGTGGCTCAGAATTGAAAACAAGAGATGTGAGAAACACAAAATGATTACTACAAAACCGATGAAAAGAAATAAAATTTATTATAGGATACCTCGTTCCTTGTTGATAACCTGATTTGGAGATGTCGTTGGTTGAGGGTGAGGTAAGGAGTGAACATTGAAAATCATTCAACCATACCGTTGGTTTTCTTACACGAGTAGATCTCCTAGATACTAAAAATGGATTCAGATCTGAATTTGGATCAAACAAAGATGGGTTTGGTTCATCTAAAGATGGATCTGGATTAGACAATGATAGGTTTGGTTCATTGGTTTCTTGATCAACTTCCATTTCTAGGTTAAGGGGACTAGAAATGGACGTGTCGTTCCTTATAGCTTGAGTATGATAGATGTCTAGGTGATAAGGAATGGGTAAAGCAATACATTTTTCACCAACCTTTTTATTTTGAAAAGGAAAAACATTTTCATGAAAGATTACATCGCGACTAACAAACACCTTGTGGGTCTCAAGATCGTAAAGTTTATAGGCTTTTTGTCTGTCCGGGTACCCAAAGAAAATGCATTTAATCGCTCTAGAATCGAATTTGTGTTTGTGTTGGCATGTATTTGTGGCATAACATAAGGATCCAAAAACTCTATGTTTGATGCTTGGTTTTTTGCCAAATAATATTTCAAAAGAGGATTTTTCTTTTAGTTTTGATGATGGTAATCGGTTAATTAGATATGTGGCTGTCAAAACACATTCGCTCCAAAAATGCAAAGGTAAGTTTGCTTCAAAACGTAGGGCCCTTGCAACTTCAAGAAGATGGCGGTGTTTACGTTCCACAATGCCATTTTGTTGAGGGGTAGCCACACAACTATGTTGATGAGTGGTACATTGTTTTTGTAAAAAATCTTTCATTTCATATGAAAAAAATTCAGTCCCATTATCCGTTCACAAATATTTAATTTGACAATTAAACTGCGTTTTAATCAAGTCAAAAAAAATTTTTGATAAGATGCAAGGTTTCATATTTATGTCTCATTAAGAAAATCCAAGTGACATGAGAGTAATCATTTACAATGCTAAGAAAATAATGCACACCAGAAATAGTGGATTGAGCATACGGGCCCCAAATATCACAATGAATTAAATCAAAAGGATGCATTGTAGATATTTAACTCAAGCCAAACTTAAGTCGAGTTTGTTTTGCTCGATGACAAACATCACAAACATAGTCATCATTCACGCCAAAGTTTAAATTTAAATAATTGGTCACCGGCTTTAAGCGAGAATGTGAAACATAACCTAATCTTTTATGCCAAAGTTCATGAGTAGAAACGGCCAGACAAGCTTGAACAAATGGTGGTCTTTGTTGAAGAACATATAGTCCACCTTTTACCTCACCCTGCCCAATCGTCATCTTCGATTCCAAGTCCTGTATAATACAATAATCAGATAGGAAAGTTATGGAACAATTTAAATTTTTAGTTAATTCACTAACTGAAAGTAAATTAACTTTAAAAGATGGAATGCATAATACATCATTAGCTTCAAACAAAGGCAATGATTGTTTACCCGCCTGATGAACTGGAATTGTTTTTCCATTTGTTAATGTCACGGGAACAATTGCATGATTTTAAGTTTTGGAGCATATTTTCATTAAAACAAATATGACGACTCGCTCCCGAGTCAATAATCCAAGTACAAGATTGAGTATTAATGGAATAAATGTTACCTCCATGAACGACATTACCTGCAAAGTTGATACTGGTTTGCTGGTTTTTCACCAAGGATAGCAATTTGTGATATTCTTCAAGAGTAAATACTGGAGCAGAACCTTTAGTGTCTAGTCCTCCACAACTTAGACCCCCAACACCATCAAAGGGAGTCGGTTTCACATAAGGTGTATTGTTCCTTTGAGACACATTAGCTGCAATTGAAGATTTAAAATTAGGATCATAGAAACGATGTCGTGGAGGGTACCCAATGAGTTTGAAGCACTTTTCTTTAATGTGTCCAATTCCTCGACAATGGCTACAAATAGGCCGATTTTGACGTCCTCCTTTGGTTCTATAAAAGCCACCATAGTTAGCATCGTGACTTTTAACGTGCTCACTTTGTTTGACTGCCAAGGCTGCAGTCCCTTCGTTAGCCGAACCAGAAAATCGTGCCTCACGCTGTTTTTCTTCTTGAAGAACCATCGCATAAACTTTGTTGACATTAGGAAGGGGATCAAGAAGTAAAATCTGGCCTCTAACAGCATTATAAGAATCATTGAGGCCCATTAGGAATTGGATAACATGTTCCCTTTGGATTTGTTCCGAATACGATTTCATGGCTCCACAAGAACACATGGGAATGGGAGAATATGAACTAAGTTCGTCCCAAAGAGCTTTTAATTTGGTAAAATATAATGCAACAGTCATAGTATCTTGTTGTAGATGACTAATAGCACTCTGGATTTGATAGATCCGAGGGGCAAGACTTTGAGTAAATCGTTCTCGTAAATCTCCCCAAACTTCTCTAGCATTAGTCGAATAAATAACACTTTCTACAATATCTTTATTGACTGAATTTAAGATTCAAGAAAGTATCATATTGTTGGACCGAACCCATAGATGATAGCTCGGATCATCCTTTTCTAGTTCCTTGATAGACCCATCATTGAAACCAATTTTGTTTTTTGCTGAAAGAGCCATCAACATGGCTCTGCTCCACATCCCATAATTTTCCCCATTAAAATGTTGTGAAACCAAGACATTTTCAGGGTTGTCAAATGGTGAATAAAGAATGGGTTAGACATCACCTGGGACAGATCTGCGCCATTGAGATCAACATGAACGACATCATCCGCCTTTTGTTTATCGTTGTTCTCATCAACTCCACAGATGAACAAGAAAAGAAGGTTTATCAATGGAAGGATGATTTCTTTATTAAAAATTCAAGATAATATATACAATAGATTTACAACGGTAAGGAGTGAGCTCTCCTTCCTTCACGTAAAAAGTTTTCCAAAGATACATTTGATATTTGAGGCAAGTTGAGGGGCCTTGACATGAACACTGAAGTTGAGTTGCCGCTGGGTTTGAACGTTGTAAAACTTTCCTGCTTTATCCTCGCTGGCAGGAACGGGAGGTGTGCTTTTCTGTCATCCAAACTCAGAGGAAGACGGTGTACTCCTTCTCGGTGAAATTCAGCAATGAGAATAGCACTTAGGTAAGTTAATTAGATGCATCTTTCGAATGTCCTCCATGCTCTTAATATCAAGGAAAATATTATTTTTGTATCCAAACTTATAGATAATTCCAAATTTACAATTCTGCTACTGAATTCACTTCATCTTTTGCTTATGTCAAGGACATTACAATGAGGAAGACGTTCCCTAAAGGAGAGAGATGCAGAGACATAAAGAAGATCCTGCAGTTGCTGTCTCATCTCAAAACCCTGGGGTTTATGGTCTTGATAAATGTAATAAGCCAAATATTTGGCATTCACAGTTTGGTCATTGTTGTCGTGTCGTTGTTGAGAGTCTTGTGATAGATGATCTTCTTCTTAAGTTTAGTGTAAGTTTCAGTTCTTGTGGTTAGTTGTGTCCCAGTTGTCATTTGTGTAAGGTTCATGTTCTTCCTTTTCAATCGATAATGAAAGCGCTTCACAGCCTTTTGAGATCATTTGTTAAGATGTGCTGGACCTGCTCTTGAACCTTCAAATTCTGAAAGTAAACATTATGTTCTTTTCCTTGACAGCTTTTCTCATTTCACATGGATATACTTCATGAAAGATAAGTCTCAAATTATCCCATACTAAGTATATAAACATTTTTTTGTTGATCTAAAATTTGGTATAAACATTTTTTCTGTTCAAGTCACTTTGTTCAATATTTTCAAAACCTTCCACTTCTAGGAGAATATCATCGGCACTATGAACAGAAACCTCATTTGCAAGAGATTGGGATGGTTCAAAACGTTGTTTTGCACTGTCTGGAAGGAAGTATTATGGACAGCGTTCCTCTGCCTACTGCATACTCTTTCTACGTTTGTTGGTTCTTACCTTATCGACTCACTGGTCCAGTATGTCAATGGCCGCCAGAGGTTTGCCCACGAAGGCTACTTCCTGGTTATTGTCTTTCTTTCCGCTAAGGTGGTGCAAAGTGTCTCACAGCGACACTGGCTTTTCATAACACGGCAGATTGGTATCAGAAACAGAGCAGCACTGAGTGCCATGATTTATGAAAAAGGTCTTTCTCTCTCTAGCAAATCTCGGAAGCAACGTACTAGCGGGGAGATCATAAATCTGGTGAGTGTGGACGCCCGTAGGATTGGCGAATTTAGTGGGTACTTGCATGACCTGTGGGTGGTGCCTCTTGAAGTTACTATTGCTTTAGCAATTCTATACAAGAAACTCGGATTAGCTTCAATTGCTGCCTTGATAGCTGCTTTCCTGGTTATGTTGGCAAACTTTTTAAATGGCAAGAGGACTTCCAAGAAAAGCTTATGGAGACAAAGGATGAGAGCATGAAGGCAACTTCCGAGATCTTGAGGAACATGAGGATTCTGAAACTCCAGGCTTGGGAAATGAGGTTCTTGTCAAAGATTATGGACTTACGGAAAACTGAAGAAAGTTGGTTGAAAAAACTCATTTATACATCAGCATTTATGAATTTTGTTATTTGGGGTGCACCTATTTTCATATCTGCAGCTGCGTTTGGGTCGTGCATGATTCTGGGAATCCCACTTAGGTCCGGAAAGGTTCTATCGGCACTCGCTACATTTGAGATACTACAGCAGCCAATTTACACCCTGCCAGACACTATTTCAATGATCACGCAAGTTAAAGTTTCCCTTGATAGGATTTCATCTTTTCTTCAACTTGAAGATATGCAACCAGACGCAGTTGAGAAATTGCCTAAAGACAATTTTATGCCAGCTGTTGAGATATGTGATGGTACCTTCTCTTGGGATCCACTATCAAGCCATTCTACCCTGCAAAATCTCAATTTGAAAGTTAACCATGGGATGAAGATTGCGGTCTGTGGTCCTGTTGGTTCAGGAAAAACTAGCCTGCTTTCTTGCATTCTAGGCGAGGTTCCAAGGATATTTGGAACTGTCCGTTTGAGTGAAAGAACTGCCTATGTTGTGTTGGTGTATGGAACTTGATCCATACTGGACACTCATTTATAATAATGTAAGGGCATATATGTCATTTTGTACAAATGCGGGTTGGCCCTAATCCTTATGTTTTGAGGATGGCTGCCGCTGGTGAGTGTCTGTACTGTGTGTTCATCTAAGAGAGAGAATACAAGAGATCTGTGTGATCGTGGATGTAGGAGATTATTGCTCCGAACCATGTAAATTGTTGTCTTCTTCCTTGTTGCTTCTAACCCTCTTTTGAGAGTGCGAGAGGAGAGTTTATTGTGTTTTGTTCCTAACAGATCTCAAGTCATGCAGCTCAACTGTAGAGATGTCAATACCGTCTATCACAATCTGACCACATGATGGGTCAATTATGCGAAAGAGTGTTTGCACAAGCGTGGATTTCCCACTGCCTGTTCTTCCCACTATGCTCGTCTTTGACCCTCCACGAAAGGTGCATGTGGACGTAGGAGATTATTGCTCCGAACTACGTAAATCGTTGTTTTCTTCCTTGTTGCTTCTAACCTCCTCTTGAGAGTGCGAGAGGAGAGTTTATTGTGTTTTGTTCCTAACATGTTGTTCAGTCTCCTTGGGTACAGGGTGGTAAGATTGAATTAGAATATTCTTTTCGGCAAAGAGATGGACAGAGAAAGGTGTGAACAGGTCCTTGATGTTTGTGATTTAAAGAAGGACCTGGAAATACTGCCCTTTGGAGATCAAACCATCACAGGGGAAAGAGGAATTAACCTGAGTGGTGGGCAGAAACAGAGAGTGCAAATTGCACGGGCTCTATACCAGGATGCTGACATTTATTTACTTGATGATCCTTTTACTGCTGTTGTCGCTCACACCGGAAGTCACCTTTTTAAGGTATGTGTTTTTTTTTTTTTTGCGACTAATTTCCTGCATTTAATATTTCATCAGTCTAATTATGTGATGCACCTAATCAGGGTACTGATAACGAGATAAAATCTTCAGATTCATGATTGAAATGTATTTCTCCTTTTCATACTTTATGTTCTTCAATGCTTTGGTCCCTTGTTGGTTCTGAAAGTTCTCATTCCTGAGGGTGTAAGTCATTTATATGAAATGCAACACATAAAAGTTGACTTCTTTTGCCACGTGCAAATTACTTCATTTTTGCGGGAATGTTTGCATGGTTTCTTAGGTTCAAAGACTCTGTAACCCATCAAGTGGAATTTCTACCCAGTGCTGATATTGTTCTGGTGAGTTTTTTGGTGTCTTTGATTATTGTTCTCAAGTTTCTTCTTTTCGTTTCTGGTGGAGTTTCTGGCCTCTAAATTCGTGGTTATGTCTCATCGTAGGTTATGCGAGATGGGAGGATTACATAATCTGGTCATTATGCTAGCATTCTTAGCTCTGGATCCGACTTCATGGAACTGGTTGGTGCACATGAGCATACTCTGTCAGCCCTAAAAGCTGCTGGTGCTGCTCTTGATTCACAACCATCAGATGTCAATGATTTAAACATAGGTCCTAAGGTGGAAAGCAATGAAAAGGATGAATTTGGATATGATGAGATTAATGATGATAAAGATAAGATAGAACAGCTGGTAGAGGAAAAGTACCAGCTTGTTCAAGAAGAAGAGAGAGAGGAAGGAAGAGTCGGCCTCTCAGTATACTGGGAATATATTACAGCAACATATGGTGGGGCATTAGTCCCATTGATTCTACTTAGTCAAATTGCCTTTAACTCTTTTGAAATAGGAAGCAATTATTGGGTGGCATCAGCCACACCAGTTTCTGATGAGAAGTCATCTCCTGTGGGCGGAATTACTTTGATTTTAGTCTACGTTGTGTTGTCGATGGCTAGTGCTATATGTGACCTGATCATGGCCTTGTTAATAGGAACTGTTGGCTTTAAAACTGCAACAGTACTCTTCAATAAGCTGCACATGTGCATATTTCGTTCACCAATGTCGTTCTTTGATTCTACTCCAACTGGTCGTATTCTAAACAGGGTAAGTCCATTTGTTGTTGTCTTCTTGTTGTAGTTCCACTCAGCCAGGAGCATGTTGTATTTACCTTTTTTCTTTTCCTTCAGGTATCAACTGATGAGAGTGAAGTAGACCTATCCATTTTAGGGTTGATGGGATCTTGTGCTTTCTATGTTATAGAGCTTCTTGCGAGCATTGCAGTGATTTCACAGATTTCATGGCAAGTTTTTGTTGTTTTCGTACCAGTTGTTGCTGCCTGCGTGTGGTTGCAGGTAAGGATGCTTCAGTGTTGTGTATACTGTACTAGAAACTTTTTTGGGTGAATATACATAGATTTGGAAAGGATGCTTTTCCAATTTTTTTCTCTAGATTTTTGTTTCATCAGTTGATTTGGTTGATTTCAATGGCTCATATTGTGGCAGCAATACTACTTGCCCACTTCTCGTGAACTAGCCCGATTGGAGTTTGAGGCCCCTATGCTGCAGATTTTTTGGAGACTATCTCTGGATCATCTATAATTAGGAGTTTCAATGAAGAGTCAAGATTCATGAGGACAAACCTCCTGGTGATAGATAACTTTTCTAAGCCAACTTTCATTCTGCTGCTGCAATGGAGTGGCTTTGTTTGCGCTTGGATCTTCTGTCGTCTCTCATTTTTGCATTTTCTTTGGTTTTCTTGATCTCATTGCCCATGGGCATAATTGATCCAGGGAACTGCATTCATATCTTGCAAGACCACATATTCTCACTGCATCTAACATCTAAGAGATATCATGAAGTATGTATGATCTGCATATTCTCAAAACTGTTCTTTTATTTTTTCTTTCAGGAATTGCAGGATTGGCCGTGACTTATGGGTTAAACCTGAACATGTTGCAAATATATTTCATATGGTGCTTAAATGTCGATAATAATATGATCTCTGTGGAACGAATTCTACAGTATCCTCGTATTCCTCCTGAACCTCCTCTTACAATAGAAACTAGCATGCCAAGCAGGGATTGGCCATCTTATGGAGAAATTGATATCAGCAATCTGCAGGTAGTTATGGCTTTATCACATGTCAAAGTCTGTCTTTGAAAATGGAGTCGGCATTAACATTTGGCATTTGGTGTACGTCCGCTATGCTCCTCATCTGCCACTGGTTTTAAAAGGTCTCACATGCACCTTTCGTGGAGGGTCAAAGACGGGCATAGTGGGAAGAACAGGCAGTGGGAAATCCACGCTTGTGCAAACACTCTTTCGCATTATTGACCCATCATGTGGTCAGATTGTGATAGACGGTATTGACATCTCTACAGTTGGGCTGCATGACCTGAGATCTAGATTAAGCATCATCCCTCAAGAACCAACAATGTTTGAGGGAACCATAAGGACCAATCTTGATTCTTTGGAAGAATATACTGATGAAGAAATTTGGGAGGTATCCATGTGTTATCCTTTGACAATTGTCGACATCGATTAGTCAAAGTTTTAAGATTACTTTCTTCTATGTCCTTTGTGCATGTTATGTTTCAGGCTTTAGACAAAACACAAATGCCAACTTGGTGAAGTGGTGAGGCAGAAAGACCACAAGCTTGATGCAACAGGTCTGGTTCTTCATTTGTGATATTTTTGTCATAGTTGTATTTTGTGTCTAAATCTTAATGCTGATTGTTGCAGTGACTGAGAATGGAGAGAATTGGAGTGTGGGTCAGAGGCAGCTCGTTTGTTTGGGGAGAGTGTTATTGAAGAAGAGTAAAATTTTGGTGCTTGATGAAGCAACTGCTTCTGTTGACACTGTAACTGATGGCCTAATTCAGCAGACATTGCGGCAACATTTTTCTGATTGCAGCATTCTGACAATAGCACACCGGATAGCATCTGTTCTCGACAGTGATATGGTCCTTGTCTTGGACAATGGTTTGTTGCTTACTATTATCTTTGGAAAAAGGTTCCCTTGGTCCATTTCTCTCTGTGCTTAACTACCTTTTGTTTTTTCCCATTAGGTACTGTTGCTGAATATGAATCTCCAGGAAAACTTTTGCAGGATGCCTCCTCAGCATTTTCAATGCTTGTAAATGAGTACGAGATGAGATCCAGCACTAGTTTTCAGAATTTGGTGGTTAATGATGCTAAGTAGTTATTCCAGACGTGACAATTTTTTGTCAAGTTAATGCAATTCATGGCAAGGAAGAACCTTCTTACTAAGTTGCATGTGGAGAATAGTTGCTCTATAAGATAAATGAGCTACAAGCAATACGACGGCATCACTTACATTCTTCAGTGGATAGGATCTTTTTTTGTTGTGTCTACAGATAGGTTCAGATTTTAGATTTTGATTGTTGTTTAATCTCTAGCATCTGCATCTGTATATGATTTCTTGATTGAGTGTTCCTTAATAAGATGGCGATAATTTACCTTTTCATTTCTTTCTGTGGATGAGATGCCTAAGATGGAGCAAAGAGAGTAAAAGTAAATGGTTCACAAAGCACCAAAGCATTTTACTCAGTGGGAAAAGAACTTTACAATGCACTGTTAACTGGATTATTGAATTTTATATATGTGCTTATCTAATTTTTCACGAGTGGACTTATAATGTTTTTTAAAATATTTTTCAGAAGCAACTTACCGATCACCAGTACCGGGATCTAAGACAAGAATCATGAAGTTTCATGTTGAGCCTTGTCGACCAAAGAATAATAATTGCAATTCCATGTTTCTCTAAATTTCAAGATTATTGTGATCTGTGATTTCCAGTCACATCATTCGTGGGAAATCCAAGCTTGTCTGTGCCTACGAAAATGTGCCCTTGATATTATTTTGTTTATTGTGGAGCATCTGAAAGCATGAATGTGCATTTCAGAAAGCAACTTAGAAATAAAATAAATCTATTGGGAACTCTTGCCCAGAAGGATTGCAAGAAACAAATCAAGTTCCCGTCGGGGACATGGTTTGTGGAAAATCATGAATTCTTTACAAAAGTCCTCTTGGCATTGTAAAAACCCAATGCCCTTCTCTTGGCATAAGCTAGTAAAGGTCCGGCTAATCCAACTTCTGGTGGGCTTGAGCGCGACGCCTTTAGCATTAGACCAAAACGTACACATGATTTATTTTAGACGGAAGTTTTCAAAAAGCATTAAAGTTGATGATAATTGATACAGACCCAATTTTTTATTATTGCTAAAAAATCCATTCATGTCATTTCATGCTTAGCCAAGCATCTCTAGGAGATTTTTTTTTTCTTCAGATTAAGTGTTAATTCGGTTATAAATCACTACCTTTCCCCTTAAAAATTGATTTAAAATTATATATTTTTGTGAAATACATATAGGTTTATATCGTAACCTTCTAGCCATAATAAAGAAAAAAATCCTTCAGCTGACTAATTTAATTGCAAATAAAAATATTTAACTTAAATATAATCTATTATGTACTGAGACCGTTACGTATATTGAAGAAGCTAATGCAAAGCAATAAATTTAATCTTTTTCATTTGTGCGTGCTTTAATCTTTTTCTCACATTCCATAGCTTTAAGTAAGCCATAACCTAAAGTTAATTTTGATAAACGGTGCAAAAGTTAAGTACGCTTTTAACAATATCACTAAGTTAGGTGTTTAACCGCATTTTATGAAGAATTTCTCGAAAACAAAAAAAAATCTCCTCTGAGTTGAACATGATCCTTTTCGAGCAAGGTAGAGACTAACTTGTGTATTCAAGAGATAAGCAGTGTTGTGCTAAGGTGACGTCTCTTCAGCCTCTTCAAAGCGTCTCTCCTTAACTTTCCAAGGTTTAATCCAAACTCCACACCATTGGCACCAACCAACTCAGTTTAGGGGGGTTCCACTTATTGTCAGTGCCGTCAGCATTACTTCGTCAGAAGTCATCCACTAACCCTGTTGCAAATTGTGGGGCATAGGATAATTTAGTAAACTTGATCCCCAAGGAAGTAAGGAATATTTTGATATTAGAAAATCTTGTTTACGCCCTATTCTTTCAGTTATTTTCAAAAAAATACCTCACTTCTTTGGATTTGAATCTATGCCACCATTTGCTCCTTTTACCATTTTCCTGCTATTCAAGTTAAAGATTCGGCACGACCCATCAAACATGTACTAACATGACTTGAAGGAAGGAAGGAAGGAGAATTGAAGCTATTCCTAGGTTAGTCCATAAGAGAGAAAGGGTATGAAACACTACGCCGGCCTTGTCGGGCAAGTGTAGGCGTTCATACCCTTTCTTCATATAACCAATCCTTTCTAGGAGGGGAGCATGTTACATATTATAGCCCTTAACAATAGATTATGCGTTAAGTAATGAAAATGTCCAAAATACTCCTGTTAGTTAAATGGAAGATCACTCCCCTGGTATAAGCAAAAGTAAGTTCTGAAAAAAAAAACCAACAAAATTATCAAATGCCCCTCTAATGTAACGTATGAGCATGACATCCCACGTTTGAAGGCAAAACATGAAAAATTGCCCTCCCCAAAAGGAAGGTGATTGTTGTCTCGGAGGAAATTGGAGCGTGGAAAGGGTGACTTTTTAATAAGACCAAAAGGAAACGCGTGGCTTGAAACTTTTGAGGAAAGAAATGTCTTATGATGCCGACTCATGCACAAGCCGCCGGTTGAAACCTTGAAATTCCACATGCTCCAACGACCCGAAACGAAAGCCTGTCACTTTCCCTTTGTCGGCAAGGAGAAAGAGTGGGTAGACCTTTAGCAGAGGTATCTGCCGTTCGATAAAGCCGCCTGCTTTGACTCCTAAGCACTGGAGTAACCTTCACTACCAGGGCAACTGGTTATTCTGAGCTTGGCTAATGAACTGTGTGGGGGTATTATTACATTTAAATTCTTTTCTCTTGATCAAGTTGATTATTTAGTTTAGGTAATCTGTATTTTAAAGTAATTAGTTTTGTTTTTCAAATTTTGTTTTGTTTGTGGGGTGGAGGGGAGATATCTCCTCTTGAAGCCTCTTTTCCTTCCTATTCCGACAGCTTATATAGCTGTGGACGGGAATGGTATATTCGGCAACTAAAATGTCGTGTATCCAAGCATCCATGCAATAGAACTCACGTCCCGTAAATATGTGCAGCTTTCCAATATCATTTGGTGACGGTTTCTCTTTTTCAGTTGCATGATGCCTGGTTACCGGTTTTATCGATCTCCCACCAGTCGGCATACCATCAGCTGGGGGACTCGCATGACAGAGACCGCTTCTCGTTTCTCTTGGTTTCTCTCTTAAGATTGCTATTGGAAGCGTGCCATGAACACGACCATGTTTAGCACTCTTACTCACAGTTTCTTAATTTTTGGCAATACCCATGTTCTTAATGGGGATTTTCTGCTATTTACTCCCCTTTTCCGGCACTCTATCTCGTTGGGAGTACATCTGTTTTTCCTGCTGCTAACACTTCTCTGGGTCTTCCTGAGGCGGTCGACGCTCAAGTCCTATAAAACTTCTGGTTTTTTGTACAATTTGTCCCTTATCTGTAGCTTGGGATTGTGCTTTCTGTTCGGTGGCTTGAGCACTTACCATTATTTGAAGTACTGGGATGGCAGTTCGGTTGAAACCACCATTGCCCAAGTTGACTGGATGGAGCAAGCTGTGGCCTGGGGTGCAATTTCGGGGTTCCTGAGATTTGGGATGTCATGGCAAAGATTTCAAATTTTGCTGCGAATATGGTGGTTGGTGTTCTTCGTCTTGTCTTTTTATAGCTTTGTTATTGATGTGGCCTTCTATAAGGGGTCATGTTTCTTTTGGGCAGATTTGTTATGTAGTTTTGCCGCCTTGTTCCTTTGTTGCGCTTCCCTACGCGGCATTTTTAGCACAGACGATAATGAAAGGACCCATCTCAGGGAACCTCTATTGAATGGTTCCACAGAAAAGAAGGATGTTGCTAATAACGTCACTCCATATGCAACTGCAGGCTTTCTCAGCCTGCTGACTTTTTCGTGGTTGAGTCCCCTGTTTCCAGTTGGTAACAGCAAAGCGTTAGACCTAGAAGATGTACCTGAAGTAGCTAAGAAGGATAGTGCAAAATTTGTTTATCCCGCTTTTAGAAGCAAACTCGATGAGGGAGAGTCTACTGATTATATGGGAAAACTCAGACTGGCGAAAGCATTGTTCTCCTTTGTCTGGAAGGATGTAGCATGGGCAGGATTCTTCTGTCTCCTGTACAGTCTTTCCTCATTCGTTGGCCCTTACCTAATCGACTCGTTAGTGCAATATATCAATGGTCGCCAGAGGTTTGCCCATGAAGGCTACGTCCTGGTTTCTGTGTTTCTTGTGGCTAAGCTTGTACAGAGTTTTTCACAGAGACATTGGTATTTCCTAACACGGCAAATCGGCATTAGAAACAGGGCAGCACTGAATGCGACAATTTATAAGAAAGGCCTTTCTTTGTCTAGCCAATCTCGGAAAATGCATACGAGTGGGGAGATTATGAATTTGATGAGTGTTGATGCTGATCGGATTGCACTTTTCTGTTGGTACGTGCATGACCTATGGGTTGTGCCTCTTCAAATCATTTTAGCTTTGGCAATCTTGTACAGGAACTTGGGATTAGCTTCACTTTCTGCTCTGGTGGCAGCTTTCCTAATTATGCTAGCAAACCTCCCTCTGGTCAAATCCCAAGAGGGCCTCCAGGAGAAGCTTATGGAATCAAAGGATGAGAGAATGAAAGCAACTTCTGAGATCCTGAGGAACATGAGGATACTAAAACTCCAGGCCTGGGAAATGAGGTTCTTGTCAAAGGTTATGGATTTGAGAAACACTGAGACAAACTGGTTGAGGAAGTACAT
Source organism: Nymphaea colorata (assembly GCF_008831285.2). Lineage (NCBI taxonomy): Eukaryota > Viridiplantae > Streptophyta > Magnoliopsida > Nymphaeales > Nymphaeaceae > Nymphaea > Nymphaea colorata. The sequence continues at coordinate 18,079,516 of NC_045140.1, forward strand.
TTATACAACAGCTTTTGTAAGTTTTCTCTTCTGGGGAGCACCTATTTTCATATCTGCTGCTGCATTCGGTTCATGCATGCTTCTAGGGATCCCACTTATGTCTGGCAAGGTTCTATCTGCCCTTGCGACAATTGAGATACTTCAACAGGCCATTTACAATCTGCCAGATACTGTCTCAATGATTGCTCAAATTAAAGTTTCCCTTGATAGGATTGCTTCATTCCTTCGTCTTGAAGAAATGAAAACTGATGCAGTTGAGAAACTATCTAAAGATGTGTCTACTTTGGCAGTTGAAATATACGATGGTGTCTTTTCTTGGGATCCATCTTCAAGCGTTCCTACTCTGCAAAATTTGAACTTCAAAGTACAGCACGGGATGAAAGTTGCTGTATGTGGCACTGTTGGGTCAGGCAAGACAAGCCTCCTATCTTGCATCTTAGGCGAGGTTGAAAGAATATCTGGAACTGTTCGATTGAGTGGAACAACAGCCTTTGTTGCTCAGTCACCCTGGATCCAAAGTGGGAAGATTGAGGAGAATATACTTTTTGGTAAGGAGATGGACAGAGATAGGTATGAACGTGTCATTGACGCTTGTGATTTAAGAAAGGACATAGAGTTGTTACCTTTTGGAGATCAAACTACTATAGGAGAGAGAGGAATTAACCTGAGTGGCGGCCAGAAGCAAAGAGTACAAATTGCACGTGCTCTGTACCAGGATGCTGATGTTTATCTCTTTGATGATCCTTTTAGTGCTGTTGATGCTCACACAGGCAGTCACCTCTTTAAGGCATGTCTCTCCATTTTCAACTTCACTTCTCCTGCGTTTAGTATTTCATCGAATTGTTAATCGTAATCGAAAGTCAAATCTCTTCGCTTTCTCAGTTTACTATTTTTCTTAAAGTATTTTTGTTCTTTTTCTTTCTCAGACAATATTAATTTCAAAATTCTTTAGTACAAACTATTATTTTGAAACACAAGGTCCATGCTCATTGCCTTATCCCTGACTGATCAGCTCCATTCATTCAGGAGTGCTTGCATGGTTTCTTAGGTTCGAAAACAGTGATATATGTAACACATCAAGTGGAATTTTTACCTACTGCCGACCTTGTTTTGGTGAGTGCTCCGTTGTTTATGATTCTTGTTCATTGAACTTATCTTTCATATGGGAATCGGTAGCCTCATACTGTATCGTTATGCTTCTAATGCAGGTAATGCGAGATGGACAAATAACACAGTCTGGCCCCTATGACAAGATCCTTGGCTCTGGGACTGACTTCATGGAGCTTGTTGGTGCACATGAGCATGCTCTGTCAGCCATTGAAGCTGCCACTGCACTTGATTCACAAGGATTAGATGTCAATGAACTTAACAGATCTTTTGAGATAGAAATGCATGGACACGAGAAAGATAGAGATGGTGAAAGTAATGGTAATGGTGTCGAGTTGGAGCAGCCAACAGAGAAAAATTACCAGCTTGTTCAAGAAGAAGAGCGAGAGAAAGGAAGAGTAGGCTTTTCTGTGTATTGGGAATATATTACAACATCATATGGTGGAGCACTAGTCCCACTTATTTTGCTGAGCCATATTGTCTATAACCTTCTTCAAATAGGCAGCAACTATTGGATGGCTTGGGCAACACCAGTTTCAGATGAGCATCCATCCTCAGTGAGCGGATTTACTTTGATTGTTGTCTACATTATACTGTCCTTGGCCAGTGCCGTGTGTGAGCTATTCACAGTTTTGCTCATAGGAACTGTTGGCTTTAAAACAGCGACAGTGCTCTTCAATAAGTTACATGCATGCATATTTCATGCTCCTATGTCGTTCCTCGATTCTACTCCAACAGGCCGTATCCTTAGTAGGGTCAGTTCACCTCTGTGATTGCCTTCTATGTTCTATGCTGCCTTCTGTCTATGTTCTATTTGACTACATTCAAGTTGATCTTGGTAGTTTCTTTACTGCAGATATCAAGTGACCAGAGTGAACTTGATCTTTACATTCCTGAGTTGCTGGCAACTTGTGTTTTTGCTGGTATACAACTTCTTGGAAGCATTGCAGTAATTTCACAAATTTCATGGCAAGTTCTCATTATTTTCATTCCAGTGGCCTGTGTGGGCATATGGTTGCAGGTAACGATGCTTTATGTGTTAGGAACTGTGTGTGCCATTCAACGTTATCTGAAAAAAGAAGCTTCTTCATTTGTATCCTTTTATGATAAGCCATGTCAAATTCATGTTGTATAGGCACTGATAGTTGATTTAGCTTTTATCTTTTTTATGATTTGTGATGACAGCAATATTATCTACCAACCTCTCGAGAATTATCCCGGCTTGTTGGACTATACAAAGCCCCTATGCTACAACATTTTGCGGAGTCGATAGCCGGATCATCCACTATCAGGAGTTTCAATGAAGAGTCAAGGTTCTTGAACAGAAACTTCCAGCTGATAGATGGCTTTTCTAGACCAAAATTTCATATTTCTGCTGCCATGGAGTGGCTCTGCCTACGTTTGGATGTGTTGTCTTCTCTAATTTTTGCTTTTTCTTTGATTTTCTTGATTTCATTGCCTAAAGATGCAATCTATCCAGGTAAATGGATTTCTAGTTCTCAAAATCAACCAACTTGAAATCTCAGGGACTTTATGCAACTCATTTAGATTTAACTATTAACGCTGTTCTACATTTTTTTACAGGAATTGCTGGATTAGCAGTAACCTATGGCTTGAACTTGAACATGCTGCAAATGTATCTTGTTTGGTGTTTATGCAATGCTGAGAATAGGATGATTTCTGTGGAGAGAATTCTGCAATACACTCGTCTTCCTAGTGAACCTCCTCTGACGATTGAAACAAACAGACCAAGCAAGAAGTGGCCATCTCATGGAGAAATAGATATCAGTGAGTTGCAGGTAATTTTGTCTAGCCCAGGAAGTGCCACTCAAATTGGCGGTTTCACTTAAATATTAACATTTAGCATCCGGTGTAGGTACGTTATGCTCCACATCTACCTTTGGTTCTAAAGGGTTTTACATGCACCTTTCATGGTGGGGCGAAAACAGGCATCGTTGGGAGAACAGGCAGTGGGAAATCCACACTTGTGCAAGCCCTCTTCCGTATAATTGATCCATCATATGGTCGGATAGTGATTGATGGAATTGACATCTCAACCATAGGGTTGCATGATCTGAGGTCTAGATTAAGCATCATTCCACAAGAACCAACCATGTTTCAAGGAACTGTGAGGACCAATCTTGATCCTCTTGAAGAATATGCCGATGAGCAAATTTGGGAGGTATCCATGTGTTAAACTCTTGCTATCGTGATCATATTAATGAGGATTTTCCTGACATAATTGCTTTGGCCATACTTTAGGCTTTAGACAAGTGCCAACTTGGAGATGTAGTTAGGCAGAAGGATGGCAAACTTGACGCAGCAGGTCTTTTTTCTTTTCTTGTTGATGCTTCCAATTGAGTTGTGGTTGCATTTGTTTCCTAATTTCCATGTCGATTATTGTAGTGACTGAGAATGGAGAGAACTGGAGTGTGGGCCAAAGGCAGCTAGTCTGTTTAGGACGAGTACTTCTGAAGAAGAGTAGAATTCTGGTGCTTGATGAAGCAACGGCTTCTGTTGATACTGCAACAGATGGTCTAATTCAACAGACATTGAGGCAACATTTTTCCGATTGCAGTATTCTTACAATAGCACACCGAATGGCATCTGTCTTGGACAGTGATATGGTCCTAGTTATGGAAAATGGTATACTAATGCACATCACTATGATAAAACAAGAATTCTGTCTGCTGTATGGTTTGTTCTGATATCTTTCTTTCTCAGGTCTTGTTGCTGAGTACGACTCTCCAAGAAAACTGTTGCAAGATACATCATCTGCATTTGCAAAACTCGTCAATGAATATGTGATGAGATCAAGCTCTACTCGATCCTAATGCTATGACACTATGTTACTGCCAAAGTTTACTGGTCCGTGCAAGCAAGCTAAAATTGTTTATGTTCTAAAACTGCACACTTTCAGATTAATGCAAAAAATATTGTCTGAGGCTCTTTTTCATAATTTTTTCTATGAATGTGCTTATCATAATTTAACTATTATTGAAAATAAAGTTACATTTCTCATGTTTGTGTCTTTTGGAGTTTAACCCTCTGATGGTTGTTGGAGATTGTCCTCGTAGCTCATAATGATAACCTTATGAAACTATTGCTATAAAATCCCAACGAAAGTTGCTTCAAATGAAACGCTGGGGAAGGAAAGCTAGCTGATATTGTTACAAGAATGTGAGGGCCATTCTAAACTGATTAACAGTTCAGAACCTAGCTTTCACCTTCCACTAATCAAGAGCTCCCACGAAGAGGCTGGCCAGTCTCCCAAGTTCAATTTGACGATTAGAAATTCACCGATCGCATTCTTGAGTACATCGATGCTAACTTTGGCCCTTTTCAGTAGAGGTGCAGCCATCATCCAGGCCCGTAGTTTGACAAGGAAGCACAAGCAATGTATAGTTTCAGAAAAAAAAAAGAAAAGGTAGAGCAGCATTTTTTTGGTAGAATCACTTGATTTTTATGGATTCCAATGATGGTTGCTTAAGATCTTCCTTCTAACCCTTCAGCAACATTTCCTGGTACCTCGCGCATGTTGTCCATTGTTCATCTTGGGCAAAGCATATCGTGTCCAAATTTCCGCAGTGAGCAATGTCAACATCACTTTTGTATTCCAATAAAACGAGATGAATATTATATGATTCCTATGTTGTAAAAAAAGGATATCTGGAAAGGGATTGCAACTCTTTTGTTTCTCTGGAAATTTCTTCCATAAGAGCTAGTGGTTTTTGAAAGTTGGCAATCTCCTGTGTGACCTGGACGAAATTGAGATAATTCATGAAAAGGGAGAATTTCAGTGCAAGTGAACTATTTTTTGATATCCAAGTTGCAGGTGCGTCAGCACAGGAAATTCCAAGCATGCGACCACATGCTGGCATACATTCTAGTATGAAGATACACGCAAGCACCAGCTGCTAGGAGTTTTCTGATCGACTCTGAAGCTCCATTACACAATCCGTTGAACATTACTTGTCAGGTTCTTAATGTAGTGAATACGTATTCTATCGCAATCCTTTTTCATTTTCTCTTTTTACGTATAGATTTCAACACATTAATCATATGCTAGGAACCAGATTTGAGCTGGTAACGTGAGGATTTCAGTCCTTTGCTTTACCGGCTTTGCTATTGTGACCGTCTATACATCATCCTACTGGAGGACATGGATCTATGCCAATTCCTTTAAAGGAATTAAAGAAACATTGCAAGTCCTTATTTCTTTGATGATATACATGGCCTTGAAGGTCCTTCTTTATCAGTTGGTGCTGGTGCACGTTTCAGAGGAGCAATCTCAACCCTCTATCTATGTCTTCTGTACTAGATCATCAACTTTGCATAACCATTTCAACTATTTGGACTGTCTGCATTAATTTGACTTGAATTTGTCTGCACAGCATAATTACAACGGATGCATTATGACTACATGCAAGCACTATTTATGCTTTCACGATTTGAGTAACGCTGCATCAGACAAGAGGACCCAATGGAGGTGCTCATAAGGACCACACAGCTAAAGGAATTCATGTTATCACCAAAATAAGATGATATTAACTTGCCTGTGACAAGTTAATCATGCCGCCCATTATAAATATACTTGAAGCCTAAGGTAGATTTCATATTTTTTCCCGTAATGTGGCTGGGAAAGTGAATCGAGCCTTTAGTCCAACCTAAGGTGGGGAAGAAAACCATTCGTGCAACCTAAGGGGGGAAAGAAAACCATTCGCGTTTCTGATTAATAATTTCTCCTCACCAAAAGCATCTAGGTGCTACAATTTTCTGAGCATCCATGAACTGTTATTTCTCCGTCTAGTTATTGTTTTTAAGTTATGTAGTCGCCTGATACATCGATAAATTTCTATTAGAATTTAGAAATACATATATATAAATCGTATTATTCACCATTGGCTATAGACAAATAATATCATCCTCGATGAGTTCGTTTCCAATGCAATGTGGTATTCTTTGCAGATGCTTGTGGTTTTTAATGTATATTTCAGAAAGCACTGCCACCAAGAGCTTAAAACGCACTCTGAACGATGCCCTCTTCAGGAAGAAGTAAACATTTTTTGCTCACTACTCAGCTTTTAAGTTTGTGCGGGGCAGTGACACTGACCAGATTACGCATGGTTTGGATCTCTTTCAAGTTTTTTTCTGGTGTCTTCTATTTCATTCTTTTCATATGCTCTTTTTCTCCGTCTTCTGTCTCGGCTTCTGGTTCTGCATTTTGCTTCTTTCTGCAGCTTCTTGTCCCCTTAAGTAAGTGTCAACCATTTTGTCGAATCAGGAGAACAATTAGGCAGTTCCATTCTCAAATATTTCTATCAAGTATGTGCCTGTCAGACATCAGTTTAATGCCGAAGATAAAAAAGATCTAGACTAGTTGCCCATTTAAGACAGAAAGTAGCACACTTAGTTGAGATAAGGATAGTTAATCTTATCGATATCACTTGGCAACAGGTTTAACCATTCTTTGAGTCTATATATCAAATTTTTAACAGATCAAATGTTGTCCTTGTCTAAATTAGATTTTTCAGAGACTATCATCAATATACACCCCAAGCAACAGGTGAATCTCCCGTTTGTTAAACAATGAACCAACCCGCTCAAAAACAAGTAAGTAGTGTGCAACATACAGTACATAAAACAGAAATGCTTCATATAATTTTTAGGTTTCCCTGGAAGGCCGATTAAAGCAAGACCATAAGTTTCTAAACCTGCTACACAATATGGTTGCTTTTAGTTTTCTGTGAAACTGCTGCATACAAGCTTAAATGTAATGTAGTATGGCAGCATAAGATACATGCTCTAGCGTAAGAATGGCAATCGAGGAAACAAAAAACAGAAATCATTACCTTGTGAAGCTGAACCACTTCTTCAAGAAAAGCATTCTTCGAACCAAGCATGAGAAGATAATAGTTTCTATTTGGCTATTCTTCGAACCAAGCATGAGAAGATAAATTTGGCACGATAATTTATTCGATTCAATTGCTTCTGCCAGATGGTGTTTCTTTTTTCTTTTTTTTTTTAAGGTAAAACATCATGCACTGTATGACACTAGCTAATAGCTCCCGGATGATAAAAGGCATTAGACCTTAAATAATTACTGGGAAAGTATCCAAGCTAACGCAGTTTTTATGGTCCTGGCTTGATGGACCATTCTGTTTGAAGAGAATAAAACGTGAACAACAGAATAACCAACTAGGACCAGAAAACAATGATATGAAAGAGGACCAAAATATTATACCGTGCAACAGATTTCTCTTTCTTTCACGCCATCCTAGTATTTAAGCATGTACAAGCAAAAACAAGCGTCTACAATTATTTATCCCTCATAGCTCAAGTTTATATGAAATGAATCATCTCTAGCATTAGAGGTTCATTGCCTTACAGTAGTTGAAATTCCGGCAGAAGCTTTGGCATTTCTTCCTGCTGAAATGAAACACTAGCCTGAAAACAACCCTGAAAACAACGCAATTCAGAACTGGACTAGTGTGAAAACCAATCAAACAAAAACGAAAGCTCCTTCAGTTGAAAGATATTGCCTTATATGCATTGATCGATGCCTCAACCAACCCTAAGGCAAACTCTGACACCCGAAGCTCCTTTTCTGCCACTTCCTTGGTGCATTTTGCTTCCTCTAGTGCCCAGTTATTTGCGTCTAATTCCGCCTGAAGTACTGAAAACCTCATCTTGAGAACAGAAACTCGGCGTTCTGAATCATGAAACGACCCAGAAAAGCTGAATGCAGGAATCAGCACATTCCTCCAGAATCATCCTAGAAGTCGATTTCAGTAATCAGAAGCGAGATATGGGGAAATCATGAACAAAGAGGCGCGTAAAAGAAGATCCAAAGATCCGATTTTTCATGGCGGCAGATAAAGTCTTGATCCACGATCGGAAATCTCTCCAGTCAGAAAAGTAGACAAAGGAGATTCACCAACAGAAACAACATCCTGACACGTAGACGGCGACCAACTAGATCACATCCATCGTCCAGAAAAGAGGAGACACTAGAAGGCAAATTAATTCATGAATCCACGAAAATTCTTGGTTCTTTTGCGTCGGAAGCAAGAAGACGAGCAATTCGTGGAGGAAGATGAACCCGGGAAACAGGATGAAGAGAATTAACTACGGCATTGGCGCGAATTTGAAGACGAAGTATCAGACGAAGGGAAATCTTCCTCGCTTACCTCCCTGAGATCTTTGCGAGGCCACATCTCGGACCACCGACAGGAATCGAGCCTTAGCGTTTTTCTCCGCCCTTCAAGAGTTCCTTCGAGTTTCCCGCGCTTCTTGAGTCTTTGAAATGAGGAGGGGCGGTTTGGCGGTTGAACGTTGGAAGGGGCTCCACTCTTCTCGGGGCAATTCAAAGCGCGGTATTTTGAGTTTTTTGGTTTATGAGAGAGAATATAGAAAAATAACGGGAAAGCATAAAAGAATATATATAATCATATTTCTAAAATTAGTAAATTCTAAAAGATATTAAACATGAAAGCAGCTACTATCAAACTAAAATCGCATTATATCAAGGTAAGTTTTTCCGGAACACTATTAGGTTGATTTTATCAGCACTATTATGCGTATAAGAAAGCGGTGCAGTCCAAAATTCTTCACCAAAAGTACTAATATATAATGACCTACTTTTAGATCTTAAAATAATTCTTTAGATTTAAAGGGCCCCAATATATAATAATCTAGGGCACTAATATGAAAATTAAACTAAATTCTTTAGGTTTATATGTGGGCAATTGCCTACACCAGCCCGCACCTAGCTTTTGACATTGGCGTCCATGTTGGAGCAGTGCAGAGCCTGATCCCAATTTAATATGTGCTTTTTCGTGAAAATTTTGAATGAAGGATATTATTGTAATATCTTGTTTTTGCAGCATTGTTGAAGACTTGTGTTTAAAGAGGGGCAACATGTTTTGTATTTGTCTCTAAGAAAGTCCATATATCTGATTTGGATTGGATATCCGAACAAACCATTCTGAAAAAATATCAAATATGAAAAAAAAAAAATCACTTGAGAAATCAGATCAGAATGAGATTTAAGAAATAACATCCAATTGGATTCAGATTCCGTATACATAAATATCCAATTAGATATAGATTCGGATTGGATGGAATTTTAAACAATTTATCATATATTTGACGTCCTTACATTTTGAAAATCAGCCAAATTCAGCTCAAAATTTGGATTCTAATTCAGATTCAGATGTGTACGTAAAAATTGGATTTCGAATTTGGACTTGCATATGACTTTTCTTCACTTGTATTCAAATCTGAATTCCAATCCAAACATGTGGTTGGGAATATATCCGACTCCTTATTTGTCTCGGTCGATTTAATATGTTTGGTATAGTTGTGGATGTAGGAAGAAGCCGTTGGTCTTGCCGAATAGTAAATCCTCGTATCTTTGGGTGCTTTTCTTTTCTTCTTGTTCATCTTCAGGGCGTCATCCTTGATAAGATTCAAATGGGACCAAGATACGGGGAGAGGTAAAACTGAATTACATTTTATCAGCTTCGAATCTGACATTACTCGCTCCTTGGTTGGATTTTAGTCATTAACCAGATCTTCATAAAGAACTTGTTGAAACCGATGAGGAACTAGTGATGCTAATTGGATCTGATTTAATGAATTTGGATATAATAAGATATAATAAAACAACATATAATAAAATACAATATAACAACATATTGGAACAATCCAATCCTACATGATAATATGATATTGTGGGTTCAAGCATCTATTGATGGGGAGATGTCGATGGTCCACATTCAGATCCAAACGCTCGCAATTCACTATATAATAAATAAATACTAATATTGTTGAAGATAGTATTAAGTCTATAACCAATTAATTTGATCCAAACATATAAAAATTATGCTGCATTAGGAACAACTAGTCTCTTCTTTCTTTTCTTTTTCTTTTTTCTTTTTTCAATTCTTTCTTGTTTTTAGAGAAAAATCATTCACCAAACGAAATTGGGAGAAGCACCTTAGGCCTTAGCGTGTGGTGTGGATCCATTCGTGCCCCCACTGTTCTTGAAAAAATAAAATTTACCGTTGAATATTTCTAAAAAAATTAATTCGTCCGGTCTGTAACCATTCTGGAAATTATGTAGCGGCCCTCTTTAGAAAACAATAAAAATTCCTGGCTTGGCCTCAGGCTTACTCTAATCGAACAAATGATTGACATTTATAAGAAAATTGTTTATATTTACGAAGCCATGGTATCCAATATTTTTATTCTTCGAAATTCGAAAATCCTGGCCTTAAAAGAGTCCGACGGGTCTAAGAATTCATTTTTAACCTTAAAGACTTGATAAGCTTATGAGATGAAAATAAAAGATTTTCGCCAACATAAGGGTTTATTATTTCTTGTAAAACTATATATCATAGTTGAAGTTCATTATTTTTTGGAGTTTACTTCTCAAAATTAGAAAATAGACGATCTCATATTCAAAAGATACCAGACATCTAGGACTCTTAGAAAGGTCTTGATGAGAATTGAAAGACTTTCTATTAGTTTCTATCTTTCGTTTAATTTTATTTATCGCCTCAGTTTCCTTTTTTTTCCCAAATTATTCTTAAATATCGATCTAGAAATATCTGATCTCGAATATGAGGTTTTGAATCATAAACTGAAGAACTGAAATGCAAAATCCGGTGTTTGTTTGCACTGTAAGGTTCCACATAAAAAGAATCCTAGTGAGATCGGAGGCCATGAAGCACACCCCAAGGTAAAACACAGGCCTGCCGATAACAAGATCGCACTAATTTGGTCAGGAGGGGAAGGGAACGCAAAGAAACGTTGACATGGAATCCAGTACTACTAATCGAACTTTGTCTTGCAACCTGACTATTGCTGGCACCATTGCAATCACTGCCAATAATTTCGCAGTTCGGATTCCAACAGAAAATGCGCAACCAAACACGGATGAATCACGGAGCAGAAGGATGATCACTTAAAAACAGAAAAGCTTGTACCGGGTTTAAGGAATAGTCAGACCTCCATTGACAATAGCTACATAGTTGGCACCTCTGAAATTGAATAATTTCCTTCCAGACTCCATAAAAGCAAATCGCAATTATATTTTTTTTTGTCAATAGGTAATCTTACTGTAAATGGTGGCAGACACTACACTCCAGTTGACAGGTTTGAACCGTATGATCACCAAAGTAGATTCCAGAGGAAGGAGAATGTGGGAGATTCAAAATAGAAAAGCTTGTATCAGGTATAAGGGATAGTCAGACCTCCGTCGACAAGGTTGCCACCTGCGAGGTTGAAATAATTTTCCTTTTAGACTCCATGAAAGCAAAGCACAAGCACATTTTTTTGTCCCAATAGATAAGGTCTCTGGTGCAGCAGTCAATTATTGAGCAGCAAATGAGCACATGGAAGCATGTTGCTTTGGTGGGGAATTCTTCCAGAAAATTTTTCCAGGATAAGAGCTGTCCACTATTTGTGGCATCTGCTTGATAGCACGTCCTTTTTATCCATCATTTTGCAGCAAAAGGCTGATAAAAACAAGCAAAACTGGCAACATATACATAAAAAAAACGATTATTTGGTTGTATGACCAATAATTCATCTTTTAGTTATCGTAGTAATTAAATGAAGCAAGCTGGTGGCTCTGGCATCTTGTAGGAGATTTAGGGAGAACAAAACAAGATAGGTCAAATGAGCAGAAACGACTATTTTATGTACCAAGTTCAAAGAGTTGCAGTTCTAACTGTATGTGAGTTGTCTGGGGGTGCATTTTCTTCTCGTTGCAAAAGTTCATACTCGAGTACTCTTCCTTTATGACACTGTATCGTTAAATGCATCCCCATTATTTAATTTGCTGGGACTCACATGCACATTCCCATGCTCTTGTTGAAGGAGAAGGTGCTCGGATTACTTGTTTCCCTAAAGGCCTTTGGAGAAAAGATAATTGTGTTCTTGAAAATTTGAAATACATGTTTTTAACATACATAATTTAACAATATGCAAACATTTTTTATTCTTGGAGACGCTACTGCTCTTTTAAACTGCAAACGTTGATAGTGCAACACTGTAGTTGATGGGCGTACCATAGGGTCTTCCAAATCTCGAAATAGACCTGAATCCCAAAAGTCAGAATAAAGTGGGGAGGACTTCAGCTCTTCTTCGGGCGGCTTCCAGTCACCCAATATGGTCTAAATTGACAAGAAAAAAGTCACTTATATGGCTAGGGTTTATGAGGAATGAAGACAGACTTTTATCACAAGGTTCCTACTTATATGGCTAGGGTTTATGAGGAATGAAGACAGACTTTTATCACAAAGTTCCTACCATAAGGATCTAAGTGACAATGATTGCATAGAGAAAATGGTATTCCTTTGCAAGTGATGGCTGTCAACAGGTTGGGTTTGTGAGATTGATCTCATACCCACTTACCCAACCGCACCATGAAGAAAATCAATCTGAAAGATTTCCTCTATAATTTTGAAGGGTTCCTATGGCATTTATACGCATACAAAAACATTCAATTTATGAACTGAATTCGACTTCCGTCGCCCTGGCAAGCACCAGATCGTTGGCGCACCTACTTAGCTCAGAGACAAACTGTATAGTTCTTTTTCTTTTCAAAGGACTGTCGTCCTTCAGATTAAGGCTGCCAATCGACCTGCTTTAGCTGTACTAATATTCTTACACGAATATTCTGTAACCGGGTAAGATGCGTGGTTTCAGCACAATAAATTAATCTCAAAAGAAAACGATGGAGATCTGATAATGTTTCCACTTTTGTGATTTAGTTTTGTAAAATCAAGAGATCTCCGTTCCTCCATGCATCTCGATTTTTTGCTGAGTACTTCACATATCTTGCAAATTAAGACCAATTTTGTGATATTTTTCCGATGCATTGACTTTAATTTATCACTAGATCGATCTTCATTTGTTCATGAAATCCAGACTAATATTGGTTTCGCGAGCGCACTTAGTGCGCAACGATGGTGGAGCCACATAGGAGCCAGGGTGGGCAAGTGTCCACTATGATGCAGATTTTCTCAACAGTATCAGGGTTCAGGTCAGGCAGTCGGTGCCATGTATCTAGATCGGACATGGACAGTGGCCCCCGCCTGCGCCTTGAGCCCAAGGCTTGTCAATTGAATGAAAAAGAAAGAAACAGAATCAAAGAACTATTCTTCTAATGAGTGCTCTACTACATCCTACGGGCCCTCCCTACCACTGTTTCCGCCGAGACTTTAGTCTTTAATTTGGGTTCAAAAGAAACCAAAAGAGTTTAGTATCCTTGCAGCTTGCTGCCAGGGTTTATGCTCACTTAAGCTTGATACCCATGAGAATCGAACCAGCGACCGACTGGCCTAATCAACTACATCAAATCTCGTCAGCAAGACTCTAATTTTTTTTTTGTTGTCTAAGACCCAACTCTAAAATCTGGGTGATTAAGTTTTACATTGTCAAGCTGGATCTGGATCTTACTTAGATTCCACCTACAAAAAATCTAGCTGTAAAAAATGAAATAAATTATGAACAAACCACTTTGGATCTGATTCCAATTGAGAGGTCAGAAAAGAAAAATTGCCCAGGAATTATGCATGCATGTGATGTTCTTTCCTCATACCAATATTCATTGACAGTATCAATCTTGGATACCCATGCAATCAATTATATCTCAGAGGAGAAAATGAAAGCTCTGGCGCCATAATCATAATCTATGCAAATGCCTTCAATAGTTGGTCTCTTCTGGGTTTGACATGTGTTCACATGACCATGCTACAGCTGCTCCACATATATCCAAGACATCGCCATTCATTGTGGGCCCTTGCAGAGTTCCTCTCATGGAGGTAAGCTATATATATATATATATATAAAAACTCCATGAAAACTGGCATCATAGAAATGCTTTGTTTGCTTTTGGTACAAGTCATTATCATGATCATTATTACTTTTCAATATTGTTCTCTTTCTTCTTGCAGCCAGATCTATTGGTCTCTTACATTTCTAAGCCACTAGAGCGCACAAAGGCGATCGATGATTTGTTATTATCGTCATTAATTGTTGCTTCTAACTGTTGCAAGTAGTAATGATGATATTATTGTTTTCTTATTACTATCGTTCTTGTTTATAATAGACTTTTATAGTAATTAATGGTGGAGTTTCTTGGTGCGTTTACTAAGATGTATGTCATAATAGATTTTTCGATGTGTTGGTTATTATATTCGTGTCAACTCATATTGGCACTTAAAATATGCTGCACCATGTTATCCCAAAGCAACGTCAGGTGGTTCTGTTTTCGCTTCTTCTTAATTAGCGTATGAAGCAGAATTAATTGCCTTCCATCAACAAGGTATCGATGGGCGGCTACCTTTCACATATTGGACCACAAGTTTCACAAGAGAAAAACGAACTTGCTCAGAGAAACAACTAAAGTAAAAGAATTCTCAATTCCGCAGCTTCACCAGTACTTGTCTGACTTCTTAAAAATACAAAAGGGTTTCTACTTTTTTCAACTTAATGTACACCATCCACCTCTTAAAATCAATAGATCAGACAATTCTTTGCAAACACTTAAAGAGTGTGTTCGTGTGAATAATATAAATATATATATATATATATATATATGCTCACTGCCATTATATACTCGTTGCCTTCCTTAAGGCAGGAGCAATTTATGAATGGACCATTGAAAGGCCCAAACGAAGGATGCTAAAAGCATCTATATATTGAAAATGACCTACTTTAAGAATCATGGACACTTTAAATAAACATGTTGAGCGTGAAAGGGAATAATATGTTTCCAACTCCAGCTACGTTGCTAAGCTCGGCTTGTCCAGACCCAATTGAGCCTGACTAAGCTGGCTGAGCGTGCATACGTAAAAATATTATTGGATCTTGGCAGATACATATAATTGGACCTTACAATTAAGAAAATGGGATGAATCTGGGGACGTAACATGGGGCTGGGAGAGGTCCATGCTGGAACAGTTGTCCATATCGGGAAGCCCAAACTGCAACATCTGACAGGTGCATGTGGGGAAGAGAGAGTTAAAGGAGCGGCAGGGAATGTCTTTGTTAACTCTTAGGCTTAGCACATCATCACCAGTGAATGAACATCCGCCATTGCATGTGATGCTGCTTCTGCGGGGGACGACACACTTTTCTACGTTGCTGTTTTGCTCTCAACTCTCTCTCTCTCGGGAAGACCCTTTTGCATGTGAGTGGGCTTTGTCCCGGACGCATATCCTGCTTGTTCCTTGCTCCCCACTTGGTCAGCCGAGCACGCCACGGCGATTAACTCCCTCTCCCCTCTTCTTCCCACCATTTTTGTCCCGTTCCCCTGCTCATAAATTATAGAGAATCGGACTGTTTTGTTTATTTTACTTGAGCCTCATGTACGTAAAGATAAGCTTTGGATTTCTGAATGCCAATTGTCGATGTAATCTTCACCTTATATGTGAACATTGGTCGTGGAAATAAGATCCGTTTAAAGATAGGATGTGGGCCTTTTTATGGAGGCTTCTGATCCCATTCGTATTCGTCTGTGTGGGGGCCAGTGCTTTCGTCAGCCTTTGAAATCTTTCCATCGTGATTAAGTTGGATCTAAGTTCAATTAAGTCCAGCTTCCATTGTGATTAAGTTGGATCTAAGTTCAATTAAGTCCAGTCGCACGTAGTGCCCACACTAAACCTGAGCCAGTGTCTTACAATCACTCATTCTCTTAAACATGCTCCTCAACCAGACTTTTTTTTGGCTCCGCCACTATTAATATAAACTACTTTGATACGAAACAGGTTTGCAATCAAGTTGCTTTATGTAGATTTTTCTATT
The DNA here is from genome assembly GCF_008831285.2 of Nymphaea colorata. Taxonomy (NCBI): domain Eukaryota; kingdom Viridiplantae; phylum Streptophyta; class Magnoliopsida; order Nymphaeales; family Nymphaeaceae; genus Nymphaea; species Nymphaea colorata. Next base: position 18,095,443 of record NC_045140.1, read on the forward strand.
ATCAAAATGTTGATGTCATGAGAGTCATTCATTTTTTGTTGTTACAAAAACACTAGCTAAACCCAAAAAATGATACATTTTGCATCAATCTATCCTTGACATCATATTGTAAGGTCGGATTTGAAAAATATTTTAAATATCATATTTAAAGAGTCTGGTTTTTATTTCTAACCTATTCGTTTGGTTTATATATATATATATAACGTATCGCTCACTATTTGCCACTTCCTTTAACTAACACAGTAACTTTACAAAAAATCCGTGAGTGTGCATCAGTAAAGTAGATTTTCATTCCTACACATGATCTTTAGATCTATCATTGTGTGCATGTGTACTCCGCATACGTGGGTGCAGTTAAAGTGGTTGTCACTCGTTGCAACGCCACAAATTTTGGGTTGATGTGTACTAATTAAGAAAATATTAAATTTATATTAGTTTTGGGTTGATGTGTACTAATTAAGAAAATATTAAATTTATATTAGTTTTGGGTTGATGTGTACTAATTAAGAAAATATTAAATTTATATTAGTTTTGGGTTGATGTGTAAAATTTTCCTTTAAGGGTTATTTGGCTCACGCGACATAGACAATGTGTTATTGTCGCCAAAACTCTCCTTTAAAATAGCCAAACGTCTCATCATCTAGTTAGTGACAGTGACACGTATGAGTGGATTAACGAGATTTTCGGACACCAACATAAATGATACATAAAAGTATTTCTATGCATCTGTTTGGGCAACTCTACACACATGCCTGCATGTGGCTATGCCTATACCCACTACCTAACCTAGTTAAGCTCATCTCTATTTGAGCATGGATTAGGCACCAGTACATATAAATGAACAAATAGTAGATAAAGTACTTTTGTGGGACCGTGTGGTCAACTGCCCACATGTGGCTCCCTCTATCTAGTTGAGCTCACCTGTTTGAGCAATGCAATGATGGTATACCTACCTTACCTCATTTCTACCATCTGCATCTCCCCTCATCATCAGAATCTCTATTATCTGAGTCGATTTTCATTTAATCAGTGTTGCCTTCAATCATCATCTAGTACAATATTATTCATAATATATTGGCGTACACCAGAAGCTAAGAATATTTGCAGATGGATAGATAGAAGCTTTATGGAAGGACACATGGGCGTAAGTTTTAGTTGGTTGATCAGGCTGTTTTTGAATGCACATAGTTCCAGATCCAAAATAGAGTTGTTTGATGCAAAAGAGAGCACAAACAATAGTTATTGGAATTCTGATGGATATGTGGATCCAATTTATACTGCAAACAGTTTCATGCGTCGACAGCAACGTATGCTTCTTTTGAACATGCGAATCCGAGTCACGATTTCATCAACTTAATGGGGTTGGCAGAGTTCTACGTCTTACCATAAGCCAACCTGCTTATATCCCTATTTCGGAAGAAGAAGAAAGCTTGTGCCAGACTCAAAAGAGTTGGTGCTAGTGGGGACAGCCCACCTGCAGTCAAGTTAGATCGTACCAGCTTCTGGTGTGGTGGATACTCGAACCTAAAATGCTCAAGATTGGATCTTCTCCCTTGATTTTGAGAAAAATATATGAATTCTTATGGTGAATTTTTGTGTGCTTTTTTTTTTTTTAAAACAAAATAGAGTAGCCTGCTCTCGTTACTCGAGATTGAAACGTGGCAAACACCACTTGGCTTGTACCAGCCATGTAGTTCGCTAGGGTTGTCAATGGATCAGATTCGAACGGGATATCTAATTGGATTACTTCATTTAATATCTCATCGGATTAGAATCGGATTTAAGGAATGACATCCTATCAAATTCACATTCAATCTTAAATAAATATCCAATCAGATTCAGATTTGGATTCAGATTCAGTCTTCAAGAAATATCCTATATCTAATCTTCAACTCTTAAAATATCGTGACATGCTTCGGGTTCTGTTGTACATTTATAGGTCTGATCTTGGATTTAGATGTAAAAACAAAAATCAGATTCAGATGTGAAAATCAAAGCCAGATTAGATTGAGATTGTGTATTAAATTTTCTTCGTCCATGTTTGAGTTCGAATATATAAACATCTGTCAAATCTAATTCGATTACTTGGCACCAACAACAAATTGTTACTAACCAATGAAACTTTTAACTTAAAAATTGAAGCAAATTTACAAATCTCTACGGCATAATGTTCTACAAATATTTTGAGACAAATTTGCTGCTTTTTACATCGTTTGACAGAAAGACATTGTTTGCTTGATACATGGATGTGATTTAATAACACACCAGCCGTCGTCGAATCACATCAATGACTTCGACAAAGAGACAGATAGTCTTCACGCCGACCTGATGGATCGATCCGCCTTACATCATTATTAAGAGGAGGGCCATTCCAATGCGACATGTTGTCACGTGGCATGTTCATGGACTCCCACTGTTTCCGCTGTACTTGCAATACGATCTCTGTAGTTAATCGAATTCTGTAGGTCGTAGTAATCTTGGACTGATGATAGTTTGCATTCATCTTTTGGGTAGCAGTAAATTTTTTTTATAAAATATTATACAATTTTACGCCATCGAAGTTCTTGGGATGTGAAAATTTCGTCCATTGAAGCAAACATGCATATATGTTTATGAATGGAACTTTTACATTTTTCTTCATTTGCCTCATTTTTACTCGCTTCTTGTCTTTTTTCATGTTTGTAAGCTTGAGACGATCGATCGGAGAAGAAAGTTAGATTCCTTTCATAATTACATGAATGCATATTATTGTTTCTGACCGACCAAGTTTTCAGCAATCCATTGATTAATGACCTTCTTTATTCCGAAAGAAACCACAGACCCAGCTAGCCTCTTTAAAGAAGGAAAAAGTTTTACTAGTTTCAATTTCCCAAGTGATAAATGCCAAACATGAAAGCATAACGCCCTAAATTAAAATCCTGAAGGTTGAAGATCGGCAATTTTGTTTCAATGAGCCTTTGCTTTTCGTAAGTAATCTCAATGCTGGGACTAAGTTTTGCTTCACTTTTTTTTGCAATAAAGGTTTGGGGCCTACCCCTCTGTGTAGGTGTTTGCCTGGAATTCATGGAAGTTCACGACTCCGAATTGCCGTGTTTGAATCAGCATCCACAGACAAAGCCATGTTCGTATCAAACCCTTTCTCTAATTTGGGGATTACGTCTTCCACATTTTTCTGGTTACCCACATGGCTTTTCAACCACATCCATTAAATGGCAGCCCTTCATCAGTCACTCTCGCCTCAGCCGGGCACATGCGCTTGCATGTGCACCATACACACACATTCAGGCAAACAGATTTTTAATTTTCAGTCATTCGATACTATCCGACATCCGGCAGATCTCCGTATATATATATATATATATATATATATATAATATAAAATGCTTCTTACATGTATACAAACATGCTTACGAGCATGCATATATTGATACATAACCTTCTTCCCAAGTGGATAATTTTTGTTTTCTCCTTTTAAAAATTTGACGAAAACGACAAGAAAAGTACTTTTTTTTTTCTCTCTTAAATTCATTGTCAAGAGATTGGTAACGGGCACATCAAAGGTAAGGGATATATGGATTCCTCCCATCTTGCCGACACATAAAAATTAATGGCTTCATCTTCACGTTGATCTCCAATTCCTTTAGTCCTCATCTTCTTTCTGCACCGACCTGACCTCGAGATCGCCGCGGTAAACGCACACATGGAATTCACCAATAGAAATATCACAGTATTTTAGGTTGAAGATCGCCGTCATTTTAAATATCACTCATGGTTGGGCTGTTCCAAGTTCGGCGATATCAGAAGTCGGATCCCACGTCATGAGATCTTGCATCTTTTTGTTGGTTATTGAGAACATAATGGCGACCGTTCATCTTATATATATATATATATATAATGCTGGATGACTAATTTATTTTATATGAAAAGAAACTAAATTCCAATTAATTTGTAGAAAAAAGGGATCATAATTGATGTTGCCAGAACATTCAGTGAGAAAAGTACTATAGATTTCACGTCTCATGCCACGAAATTTGTAATCCGTGGCTATGCAAATTTCATGGCGTTGTATAGCAAAACATTTTTCTAGACGAAACTTTTGTTTGGTCAAGAAGAGAAAAAAACCAGCAAAACTCTTTTCATGTTTAATTAAACACAAAGCAAGTACAAGAAGAAGGAATGATTCAGTTTAAACAGAAGTTATTTCTTCTTACAATAGAGAAAAGCTCTTTCCTAGAAAAGAAGTAAAAGAAAAGCTAAAGGGCAATAAGAAAAATCAATAAGGCCCACTAAGTTTGGGCCTTCCGCAAAACTTTTGCTAATTAGACTAAGTTCCAAGCAATGTCATAAACAAATAATAGTTGGTAATTTGAAGTTTATTTGAGCCAAGAGATCATCCGATTTACGGGCAGATAGATGTAGGCGAACTACCATACTAACAACTGACAAACAATAACGATTTTTGTTTCCTTTATTCACAAGAAGAGGTCAGCATTACAAAGAATCCGATAGTTTTCCACAATCCAGATAGCATCGGAATTTGGATGCAGTTTCTCGATGTGTGAGAAGTTGAAGCGGTCGCATTTTTCATTTCGGTTCTCCCCCACACCACACCAAACATCGAAGATATGGCACGAAATTCGAGATATGGAGAAACCCAGGCCCTCTATTTAATCATACCCACTACAGTTTTTGCTATCGCCTGCAGGATTTTCAACTTATGAGATAGAAAGAGAGAGGGTGTTACTGTAATGTTCAACTGCATTTCAATTTTCATATATTAATTCGTACCTAGAAATGCATTTAGATCACATTGGGATATCAATTGTTTGGGATCAAACGCAATAGAAACTTTCAAATTTGAATTCAATTGGTCAAATATGATATTGATCAAGTTAGTAGCTGTTTGGTTTGAATTTGGCGTAGAACTTTCTTATCGAATCTGCAAAATTATGAATTTCGTACTGGATCTTTGTAGGTCTGAGTTTTAATATTCCGAGCCTAAGCCTAACCGAGCAGCATCTGATTAGCTGAATAAAACATTTACACTTGTTATAAATATGGTCAATTGACGTCCTTGGAGTTATACAAATCAATAAAAAAAAAAAAAACTTTTGTTTTATCAATTATTTTTTGCTGTAATGTGAAAGTTGTTGATTCCCCACATACCTAAATAACCAAAATAAAAAATTTCTAGTTCAACAAATTGTATCTTGCAAGCAAACGATGAGCATCACATTACAAGTTTGGATTTCTCTCTCCTCTCTCTCTTCTCTCTGGCATTTTTTTCTATTTTACTTGGTGGAATTAGAAAAAAATTGTTGATGCCATCTTCTCTCTTGTTGTTCCCTGGGCTCGACATGTGTTGACTTTGACATGATAGCGATACTATTGAGATTTGAACCAGTGACTGGCAGTACATCAACCCGTTGCTAGTATTCTCATTTTTGTCAGCTATCTCTAGGTGTAATATCTATGAAGATATTAAAAGAATTGATCAGATATTAATGCTCATAATATTCACAAGGGAATCATAAATGCAATGCACATTGATCAAATAATTTATTTATTGTAGGAGTAAAAGTCAATTTCCTAGGAGTACAACACTGCAGCAATTATTCCTTTTGGTTGCTCAGAGTCGCTATTATTGTGCAGTAGAAAAATAGGGAGGTGAAATAGAATTCACGGGATAAGAAAGTCCAGTAACCCACTGCTACCATCGTGAATAATAATAATTTTGAGGGACGCAGTAATAAAGAAGCAGAGGAGCTTCATCCGTAGTTCCCTAATAATGATTGGATTCGGAATGCATGAATGCCTTGATGGGTCCGGTCCGTCCGTGGAGGGGAAAACTGTTTCCTCCTCTCCGCACAGCATCCACGCTGCACTCGAGCGCACCCGATCCCTTCCCACTGCAACTGCCAGCGCCATCCTTTCCCATTTTAATATTGGTGCCTTTTGGATTTCTCTCATGGACAATACTGCCCTTCTGCCTTCCCCCTTTCATTTACCAGTCAGCCCCCGAACTTTTGTTTGTTGGATATGTTTGGTCCGGGTCCTGGCTCCTCAATATTGCCAGATCCGAACTTCTCTCTCTCCCTTAAAACTCACTTTCTTTGTTTTTGTTGAGATCAACACTTTTTTTTTTTGCATTTTTTTGTTATAAAAGTTCAAGCAGAAAGAGTAAATTAATAATATCGTCATATGTTGAGAAATTAAAGATAAACATCGTTTTTGAAATAGTGAGAGATAATATTTTGATTGAATAGAGAATGTGAAGCTGCCGTTGTAATAGGACGCGGGAATGCTTCATATTCAGATTTTAATTTGGATGGATTTAATAGTCATAATATCCCACCAAAATATGCAAGTTTTGCTTGATCGAAACGAATCTAAAATAATAAAAAAAATTTATAGAAACAAGCTCAAGTTTTGATGGAACAACAAGAGCATTCCAAATATGATTTACTTGCATTTTTAATCGCTCCTTGTTTTCTATCAATGCATGTATTATATATCCTTGCAAAAGTTGCCTTTCTAGATATATCCGATAAAATTGGAACGTGTTTGTAATTTTTTTTTTACTCCGTAGATCTCGTAAGCGCGGCTCAATTTGACAAAGCAGTTAATTTACCAATCGGAACACAAAGTGAAAAGAGTCAGCCTACCAAATCTGACCATCAGTCGACCTCCTCAAGGGTCAGTGGCAAACTGATTTGATTTGGTCCCTGACTCATAGGTGCCAGATGTTAGCTCTTTTTGATTTATTTTTAAATATTTAAAGATTTTCCTAGCTTTACTGAACCTTTATATATATATATATATATATATTTTTTTTTTTTTTTTTTCATTTATGTTTTCTCAAAAACTATTTTTCTTTTTAAAATATTTTTGGCTTGTTGAATCTTACAAGATATTCTAAGAAATGACGGAGACTTCACTCGACAAAGTCTGGCCGCAGTTGGGTGGTAACAATCGAGGCCCTACAGCCGCACAGGGACAGGGCCGGCACACCCTGTTTTTGTGCCTAAGCTACGTTGACGGCAGTTCAAATATTTATGCAAAAAAAAAAAATGTCATAACTTCTTTGCTTACAAACGAGAACTGAAGTACACGAATGAGTAACTATGCCTACAACTTATATGAAATGGAAAAGAAAGTAGTGACTTAAACGAAGTATTTACTCCGTGGAAACTAAAACGACTGAAAGAGGTACATGGTTTGGGCAGAGGTTCGAAACTCAGTGTTTGTCCATGTGACAGGTAAATCCAATGTGGATAAACAACGGGGAGCAGGAAGTGTGGTGCAGCAATCATATATATATATATATATATAAAAAAGAAAAGGAGGCCAGAGGAATCTTGAAAGCCCCAAACAACAGTGCAATGTAAGGACGACGGTATATAGTGCTACTGTCCCAAGCGGACTCATGTGCTTGTCCTTTCTAGGAGACCCAGCCCATGTGATGGTGCGCCCGACCCCACTTCTCTCAAGCGCTCACATGGCTCGCGACCAACTTGAAGCACAACAACATTGCAAGCCCCAAACTTCAAGGTAAGTGAATGATTTTGGAAGTTTTAATATCCCAATAAGTTATGAAGTAGGTTGATCGATGAAAGTCTCCAAAACCCGAGATCAAAGTTGATGTAGCACGACGACTGCGCCTACATGACCTCACCATCCCGAACCTACCCCACCATACAAGCATACCAGACCCACTAGGGGGTTGGGGTGGGTCGGTTGCAAGTTCAGGTCAGACCCAACCCATCGACTGTTGTCCTCGTGCTCCTCCCCAGGGCAGCAATGCACATCTTAAGTCATATGGTGTAATGTGAAGGGTGAAAAGGTTAAATATCATTCGGCGAAATGTGGCAATGCCGTAATTCTGCATGATTCCAGAGGCATTGGTTCGCAGAAACTGCAGCGTCGTTTCCGAAAATATCCACTAGAACTTCGTTATTGCTTTTGTGTCCTTTATACCCGCGAGAAGACTCAAAGCCCTTTAAAAGCCCCAGCGACTAACCCAGTCCACCCCCGCGCTAATTCTGCTCCCGCCACCGGGAAATTCCTCCGACGAAATTTCCGGCCTTCAACCGAACGAACGAGGTTGTTTTTTTTCTTTTTTCCTGAGGGGGCAGTCCATTTGATGACACAATGCCGGCCGAGCCCACCATGTATCCGGCGAGCTTCGGCCCCAGATCGGCCGGGAAACGGTCGGCGCTGACGCCGCAGCAGGCGATCCACGAACTTCGGCAGCGGACGGTCTCCTACCTCAACAAGCTCGCAGATCGAGACACCTTCCGCCTCGCCTCGGCCGAGCTCGAATCGCTCGCCCGGTCGCTCACTCCGGAACTCTTCTCCCCTTTTCTGTCATGCCTTTCCGACACCGACTCGGAGCAGAAGGCGCCCGTCCGGCGGGAGTGTGCGCGTCTTCTCGGGACGATGGCCGAGGCGCACGGAGACGCTCTCGCCGGATTCGTGCCGAAAATGGTCGCCGGCGTCCTCCGGCGGCTCAAGGACGCTGATTCGAGCGTGCGTGCCTCCTGCGCCGAAGCCGTCCGGGCGGTGGCAGAGCGGGTGACTCGGGCGCCTGTGTCGGTGATCCTGAAGCCCCTGATCGACTCGCTCGGGGAGCAGAGCTACGGCCTGCAAGCAGGTTCGGCCTTGTGTCTCGTATCGGCCATAGAAGGATCGCCCGATCCCGACCCGGCCTACCTGCAGAGAATGGTACCGAAGGTGGTGAAGCTGCTGGGGAGCCAGAGCTTCAAGGCGAAGCCTGCCCTCCTAGCGGTCGTGTCCGCGATCATCGGCTCCGGTGCGGCGGAGAGCCGGGCGGTGCTGGCGTTGCTTGTTCCGGCTGTGACGGAGTGTATGAAGAGCAACGACTGGGCCACGAGGAAGGCGGCGGCTGAGGCGATCTGGCGGCTTGCCATCGTCGACAGTGAGGCGGCGTCCTGGTTCCGGTCACGGTGCGTCGATTCCCTTGAATCGTGCCGGTTCGATAAGGTGCATTTGAGTTCTTTACCTATTTGAGTTTTTATACCTATTTTGGGAGTGTCTTTGAGCATTTAGGGATCTGGGAGATGTCGGTTTTATCAATTCGTCGATCGTCTCATTCGGGATTTTAGAATTTTTTCGTCTGTCAAGATTTTTTTCTGTCGCATTTTGGTCAGACTTGGATCTCAATTCTGATGGAAGGAAGTTCAATGGAGTGAGGTTTTTATACTAAAACAGAGGACTTCCATTTGGATGTGATTTTCTAAGTGGGCAGTCATTGGGCATTCTAATCGTCGCGATGATGGACACTTCCTGAAATCTCGATACAGATCTTCCAATTTCCATTTAGACGTTGCGTCCGGATGAAATTAGAAAGGTCCTTATCTTTCACAATTGGGACAGTTCGAGAGGGGAGTCGCTTCCATCTTTCGAGATGTCCGGATCCACTCACTTATCCGGAAAGTCGGTATAAATTTGGAAAAGTTACATGCCTAATGTGATTTTCCAACTTATCCCATTATTTCGAATCAAGTATGTGAATGCATTAAAAGCAAATCTAATATCTTTCACTGCCAGGAAAAAGAAAAAAAAAAAAAAGAAGAGAAAAGTGTTCATGCTGGACAGAGTTACTGTCCATCCGTTTCTTTTTAGTTGTTTTGCTTTGGAACTTTCTGGTGGTTGGGATTTTTGAGATAATTGGAGTGTCCAATGAGTTGATTCTGAATGAATCCAGTTCTGATTTTTCAGGACGAATTTTAAATCTGTGCGCATTTAGTCGCTGTTCTGTTAGGTACTTGAGGAATTAGAATCTTGATATCGATGCGCTGGGAGATTTTGGGCCTTGATTTTGACGTGCAAAATTATGGTCAAAGTGTGAATGTGATGGTTAAAGCGTCTTGGAGAATCTGATATTCAAGTTTCATTGATATCGTTTGAGTCATTGCGTGATTCAAATCTTGATTTCCTGCAGTTAGATCTTAACAGTCCAGCTTCAGTTTTTTCTTGCTGATTTCTCGTGTGGGTGGGTTTCTTTATGGTTTGTTTTCCTTCCCCTTACAATCTGCCGGTAATTGATGAAGGTCGGTGTCGCCAATCTTCGTCTTCAGTTCTCTCTCGGAGTTCCTTCGTATACCTTTTTGGTGTTAAAAGAGTGTCAACACTCCTCCCTTTAGTATAACTGCCTTCTTGGCTTTTCTGAAGAAGTCGTGATTTCTATCCTACACTAATTTACTTTATTTAATTTTTGATTGACAGATAATCCCAATGAATTCTTTAAAGTTACTTATATATGCTAACATGTTCGAATACAGCTTGCTTACGTTTGTTTTTCTGTGTGCTCGCGTTATGGTGTATGTGGTGTAGTTCAATATGAATTCAGGTTTCAATTCCGTATATACAAGTTAATTAGTTGTCTGACTGTTTGTATTTTTATTAACGTGATCAGGTGAAGCACGTTAGAGATTCAGTGAATCAGGCTCTGGATGCATACAAGAACGTTCCATATGAATCTGAGGAAATTTCGCCATCCAAAGGTACTGGTATCTATATCGCTGGTGGAGTTTTTGTTAGAATGGGTTCGATGGGACCACTTTTTGTTCTTTGATGCTCCTATGTTGTGGTCCTGCATATCTGTGGCTACACAGCCAGACTATCATCTTGTAACATTGATCGGCATTGTTAGGGCTGTTCCTTCTTAGTGCTTCGGGATGGCGATGTCTCGTCTTGTGAGTTCTCGTCCCCACATTGCCATTCCCCTTTTATCAAGGTGAAGCCCTGGACAAGGATCGAGGGAGAGAGGGGTAATCGCAGTTTATGCCACCTGTTGACAGCCACAGATAGCAAAAACAAGCAGCATTCTCTCTCTCTCTCTCTCTCTCTCTCTCTCTCTCCCCCCACACACACACACCACACACACAGGTACATATGTAATATATATGCGTTTACATATTGGAAATATGAAGGCTCGTGAGGACCGCTGCAAACTGTTCAATTAAGAAATTTGATTGCTTGCATGCTGCCCCACCAAAGCTCCCCACCCTAAATTTGAAACTAGTTACCAAAGCACTTTCCGTAGAATGAAATTCACACTTAATTTCTCTGGTAAAATTGCTATTCTGGTGTTCACCTACTTCTTTAAAAGTCTTCCCATTCTGAGAAGATTGCACTTTGTTCTGAGGGGCCTGGGATGCTCATTTTACTGTCAACTTGGTGGGCATTCACAAATGGCTTTGATGATTAACTTTATATACCTTTTGGCTTTACTCTGTTCAGAATATTTAACCAAATTATTTAGTGCTTTTGAAAACCTTGGCCATCAAGTTCAAACTTTTAAGTTCCGTTATTCCCTTCGGCCTTTTTCTCATATTATTTCCTGATGTAATCGTATGTGGATGCAGGGGACATGATTGAAAGACGATCGTCGCTTGATGCTAAAAGTACTAATAAAGCTGTGTCCAACTCATCATTTTTAAGAAAAAAGGAATTATCAAGGAGTCTATCACCTCCAGATGCTGCATCCGCTACAGGAACTAAGAAGAAGAGTGCAACCAATGGCAAGAAATCAAGCCCTGGTTTCAGTAAAATTGATACAAGGGGTGTATCTGATTGGAAGATAGAGATAGCAGTACCACGAACTATGCCTTTTAAAGTTGTCTGCGAGGATGGTCTTGAAGCAAATGAAAGTGGGGGTGAAACGAGGATCTCTAGCAAGGATGCAATGTCTAGAGATAGGAGCACTTTGAGCAGTGCACTCTCCAACATTTTTGATGGAAATGGTGAAGAGAGAAATCAGAAATTTAGCGGGAGGTCTGCTTCCCGCATAGTTCCTTTGCGTGAAATTGAGAGCTCTATCTCTACCGTTGTAGCAAGCAACGCTGTTGAAGCACTTGACAAGGAAAATGCAGAAAATGATCTATCTTTGATCCGGAAGCAACTATTGCAGATTGAAAATCAGCAAACCAGCTTGCTGGACCTTCTCCAGGTATGTCTTTTATGAATTACATTATTGTGCTTTCACCTCCAAGAACCTTGGAGATTGTACAAAGTTAAAAGTGATCTGGAATTTGTTCCTCCCTACTGGGCATGAAGCACTGTAGACTGCTCCTGATTTTCTTTTGTAACTTGACTGCTTTTATTGTCATCAGATAGTCTTCTATCAAATACTTCATGTAGTTTAAATTTGCAAGAAATTCAGAGATGCGGACCTGTCAATTTTATAGTCCCACTTGATTTTTCTGTAGTTCTTTCTAGTCAAATGTGCAACTTCAACTATAATATTATTGGTTACACGGATTTTTTTCTCATCTTATTCAGATGTTCATTGGGAGCTCACAAAATGGCATGCGTTCGTTGGAGTCTAGAGTACATGGTCTTGAGGTGGCCCTGGATGAAATATCACATGACCTGGCTGTATCAACTGGGAGAGTCCACAGCATTGACAATATTGGAAACAGATGTTGCATTTTGCCTGGGACTGAGTTTTTGAGCTCAAAGTTTTGGAGAAAAGCAGAAGGAAGATACACATCGGGCAGATTTTCTGTTTCTGGCCCAACATCATCAGGTGGCATGTACAGCTCAGTGAATAAGGAAAGCATTGAATCATCCAAGTGGGAGAATAGAAGATTTAGAGGTGTCCAGGGTGGGCTTGTGGTCAATCCCTTGGCAGATGTTCATCCTCCAGGCGCTGTGGAGGCACTTCATGGGGATATCCAGAAGCAAGGAGTTTCAATTACAGATAGTGTTAATGAAGGTTCTTCAATCACAAGCGCGTCATAATCCAAAGTGGCCGAGAGGTAACAATTCCCGAATCATTAACAGTTGTTAAATCTGTACCAATGAAAAGCCGAGTTAAAATTTCAAGATTTGACTTCTCTTTTAATGGGTCCCCATCAGATTTATAAAATTCTTCCAAATCCCATACTAGACAAGATCCATTCTGGACCCAGTAATCTCGTTTGTCTAATATTATTAATAAACTGATGTTGAAATTTCTGTTTTTTCTGCAGTAATAATTCACGTCTATTTTATTCTGATATTTAACTTTACTATGCTTCAGGTTTTCTACATAGACTGGTGAAATGAAATTATGCAGCAGCAATCTGAATAGAAAGTCCATGCCTGGCATATTGCAAGGATATGCTTGAGTATGTTTTCCGTGGGGCAAAAATTCGGTGACATACCGGGTGAATGGATTATTCTACCGTGTCACTTGTAGCATTCTTTGGTTGTAGAAAACCAAGGCTGGAAGGTGTACAGTAAAGAGTATTTTCTTCGCAATCTCCCTGGGACAATGGAAGAAAGGAGGGGAAGAGATGTGGGCACTGTCATGTCTGGATTATGTCTACAAAAATCAACTTCATTTTGGACCCTCCTATTATCGAATTTTCAGAGAGTTGTTATCGCACCACAAAACAAAAAAAGAAATGCAGAGGGTGGTTGAGAATGAATTTATGTCTTCTCTTTGGAATAGATTCTTTCTTCTCTCTAATGCGTTGGTTTATTAATTGTTTATAGTGAAATGTTGGTTGCTATTGGAAAAGGCCAGGTTGGCGAATAAGGCAAAAAGCCCCCAACCTTTTTAGCTAGCCTTGATAAGCTATAGGCACTGGTTATAATAATTGATAATCATACTCGGCTGATTATAATATTGTGATCAATTTACAACTCGTTGCTCGGTAATGAGGTTGATGGAAAGGTTTGGTGCAGAGCTGTCATGAATATTTTAAAATTGTCTGTATCCAATGGGTCCCTTTCAAAGGGAGGGAACAAATATGGTGATGCAAAGGCAAGTTTCTGCCTTCTAGCAAACACAAAGTGACAATTGTTCTTGAAGTAGCAAGTTTCTGCCTTCTAGCAAACACAAAGTGACAATTGTTCTTGAAGTAGGGAAGATCTATGAACATTTTCAGTAAATTCGATGGCCCCTTTCCGTTTCACTTATTTTGTATTCGTACGTTCTTAAACTTCAGGCTCTGGGGGATAGCGCATCAGGAAAGAGACCCGATCAGTAGAGCGTGTTCAAGGATTCAAGCATGATTGTAGCCGTCTTTCTTGCAGGATTTGATCTCATCCTTCTTTCCCAGACGATGGTTTCTGTGATTCATGGAGCTGTTACCTCGGAGTGTTACTTTGTCAGAAGGCAATCACAGGCATCAACTGCAGAACAGTATGACTGGAATGTGAAATTGACAACCATGTTAAATAAAACTAAATTGTGATACTGAAGGTGAGGTCATGTTGGTGTTGCCGACTGGGCTTTAATGATGATCTCCAACCGACAATAATACAAAGTGCTTTTACATCGAGGGTGCACTATTCCGAACAGGTCAGGGTTTGCAGAATCCAGTGTAGTAAAAATGTGAAATTGAATCAAGTAGGTCGGAACAGCGATTCAACTAAATCGGCTATGAATTGACAGAAAATAATATTTATATTAAAAATAAAATAAAAGAACTTTAAAATATTTGAAAAATAGAAAATAAGTAGTGAACGACCTTGCGCTCTATCGTTTTAGTCCCATCAATTTTGTCACCAATTACTTGAATCAGCCGGTTCAAGCTCATTGTTACTATATCACTGATAACAAGAACTGCACCTCCAATTCAAGGCCCCATGATAAGCACTCTAATTTGTCAGTGTTAATCTGTGTGCGGACAATACATATCACTTGTCCAACGTTGGGTCATGAAGGAGATGGGTGGTCCTTTTTCTCGTGATATTTAAGTTGTTTGTTGTGAGTTCATTTTCGTACGTTGCCCGACACTTGGGCAAGAAAAACCTTTCTTCTTCAAAATAATAATGTAGAATCAACATATTTAGGAATGGGGAAGAATTGCTGGCTCTTAGCGTACAGAAATGCCGGTTGTCCTTCTGATGCTGGAGGAACAACTGGGACTGAGCTCAAGAAATGGAGTTCTAATAGCACTGGTACAAGTCGACCGACCTTGATAATGAAAAAACTAGTGTTAACCCAAGTCGTTTTTTGGGCTAAAGTTGCATGTCTCTATTGTTACTATTATATTACTCAGGTTCACATTCTCGTTTTATTGGGAATGTAGCTGCCGCGTCCTGAAGCGCAACTATCAGTCTATCACAGATCAATCAGATTTACCCGTAAGCAATGTGAACTCTATTCACAGATCAGGAGGTGTGAACGGGTTTGACATGCAAGAAGGCCCAAGCAAACATAAGTTCAACGTTTCACACTACCTACGGAGTGACATGGAATCGCTAGAGTAATGCCTGAAAAAGAAACATTGCCCATCGAGCTCCCACTAAGCTAGGGTTAAATAAAGTTCCCATCAGATTATCTTAAGATATATATATATATATAAGTAAGAGAGAGAGAGTCCCCAAGTGTTGGATTCTTGATTTCCAACTTAAAGGGACATTTTTGATGCCATGAAACTGAGTTTACTGTAGCACAGACTATCAGGAATACAAATGAAACTGTTCTGAATGATTTTACTGGTGGTTGCTGTCTTACTGCAAGCGCTGAACCAATTTTAATTGAAATAAAAATTCTTAAGGGATCAAACGGGCTGAAGGTCTCACACAAAGATCGCAATTCCTTGTTGATTTTAGCAAACAGTTTAAATATTTTGATCACACTGGTTGCGGTTGAACACATTAGGTGAGACGTCTCAGTACAGAGAATGCTTCATTCATTGGCTTCTTCGATTGTTCCTGAAGACAACGAAAAAGCCGGTTACGGAAAAAAAAATAAAATAAAATAAAATAAAAAATCAAAACAAAGAGAAAACAGTACTTGAGTGCAAGCATGAAGATTGATTTTTGTTGTTGATACCCACTTTTATTAATTATCGGAATTCGGACACAAACTGCTTGCAGAATTTTGTTTCATAAGCTGTCCTGAGTCTGATTTTGAGGAAAGTTTCATGACATTTGTAAATTTTAATCAGATCTCAGTTTATGTCAAAAATGTAACTTCATTCTATGCTTCATGAGCAGAAAAGTGATCAAGTCAGAGTGCGCTGAGTGCTAAATTGAAAAGAAAAACGCGATGCTCGAATTGGTAGGAACCCACCGGACAGATACATGCAACAAGATTCGTTTGATAGCTCTTGTTTTACCCATCAGGACATCACTTTCAAAATGACAATCTAGAATTTTTTAAGGGACAATGGATTTTATGCTAATTATCTTGCTTAGGATGACAATAGTAGTACCTTATTATCCTCAGTTTGGATTATCTTGTTCCCGTCATCTATAAATCGCTAGCTTTCTCCGCAGAATTAGCAGTTCAGTTGAGATTAGTTGATTGATAATATGATTTCATTTTTCCTCCTTTTGATGAATTTCCTCTGTTTTCCTACCATTCCCTTGCTTTTCCCATTCGTCCTAGTTCATCATAGAATTTTCGTAGTTGAGCTACTTAGACGAACAGGTCACTTCGTCGATCGCGCTTCTCCAATTGGGAAGTCCATAATTGAAGCCTAGAAACTGCTGCAGATTCAATCCCTTGGCAGGTGAGAGATGGAACAAGAGCTAAGCTTTGGACGTATTGCAGGTGCGCTGGAGATCCCCCCTCATGTTGGTTATATGAATGGTGAGGAATTCATGCAGGTGATCACACCTGGTTGATTTTTTGTTAAAGAATGAATGTCACAGATGTTGAAGTGATTCCCAAAAGCTAGGAACTAAAAGGTCTTTTGGTAATAAAAACACCATGTTACGCTGTTCATAAATCTGTTTAAAGACTGAGGCAGGTTCATGGAACAACGGTTTTTATTATTCCAATTGTCAAAGGACCCCTAAGGTTCTTTATCTCACATGGCAAATGAGGTTGACCTGTGTTCAAGTTCGGAGAGGAACTGTGTGAAAAGCAATTAGAGACTGGTAATTGGATCTATTGTGTTTTGTGCATATATGTTGGGCGGCCTACCTCTCAGCAGCGGTTTTCCAAAATGAATGGCTATCAATTCAGTTGTTAAAGCAAGGCTTCTTTGGGGTGAGCTTGCATTTCAGAGGTGATCCTAAGATCAAATCTGAAGCACAGGAGTGGGATCACTCTTTGAAAGAGGATGGGAGGATAATACGTCTTTCCAACAATCACTATAGAAATTTTGAGGCTTCTACTATTTGAAAGTAAAAAAGAAAAAGGATCATTTTTATATACTCACCTGCACCTATATAAATGATCTTAATCTTTAGGTTCTATCGAGGAAAATTAAAATGATTTTTTAAGCCCACTTTTTTATCATAGGCTAGAGAATGGGCTTCACTTGTTCTAGTTTTTACCTTTATCACCTTTGTTTAACTCACGTTCTCTCTCTCTTTTTCTTTGCCCATTTAGAAAGCTATGGAAAGGTGCCAAATTAAATAATCTTACTTTAATGAAGGCTTTTATGACAAAGCTACAACTTATATAAAAACAAGTCTAGGACGTGAAACCTTATCTTTTTTTTTTTTTTGATACATTGTTTAGGACAATGCCTATGAGTGGGTAAGCTCCAAGTACACACAGTTTTTATTGAACATCATGTGTTCTAATAGAGAAGGAGTTATGGAAGCGTAGCCATCTCAAGTTGATGAAAGAAGTTATGAATGGGTGTATAAGAGAGAGGGAGGTAAAAGGTCCACCCATCTCAATGCCACAAGGAAGAGAAGTGTTTAAGACAGAGGAGGAAAAAGGTCCATCCATCTCAATGACATACTTATTCTTTATGGGAAGAGAATGAGAGATGCATCTCATCTTGCGCCTCATGCCCAACCAGCTATGCTATGTTAAGTCTTTTCCGCAGAAGCACGATTCTTTCTATGTAATATTGCACAAGAGAAGGACCACCACAAGAGATGTAGAAACTATTTCTCATGTTCAATTGATAGCTTCTGACTTCGGATCTAGTTTGGATCTTATCTGAGTTCTGAGGTTATTTCAAACATAATTTCTAATATCCACAGGTTTCTGATTGGCGACTGATGAAATTTATGAATCTCAGATCATAGGGGGAGTTGGGTTTCTTGTGCAGAGTGAGAGTTTCCTAGCCAGCTTCCCTCAGTAGGTTTCACATGGTCAAACCAGCGATAACATTTAGCTGGAGAAGTGGGCCTCTCCGAACAGAAAAAGAGGTCCTCAAAAAAAAAAAAAAAAAAGGGTCGGCAAAGAAACAGGCTCTCAAAGCCCTCTTTTATCCGGAAAACAGCAAAAACGTAACACTCGAAGCTCTTAGTTCTCACACCTGAAACGGAGTGCCCTTGCTGAATTAGAATTAGCATCAAGAAACAAGAATCAGAAAATGCTCTTAATTATCGAGCATCAACTAAGGTGGGCGTGGGCACCAAGCCTGGGCCAGGAGCCCTCAATTTGGGCGGCGCATTAAGTTATCAGGCAGAGCTGAAAAGGGTCTGAGTGAGTTCGAGACTTATTATGTATATGTCAAGCTAAGCTCAGAGGAAGACAGACTGTGGGCCGTCAGGCCCAAGATGAGGACATGGGCTGCGGCCCGGCCCATGCCCTACTTTTTATCGGGCTGGGCAGTCCCATGGCCCGTCATGCCCTACTTCATGAACAAAGTGGATAGATGAACTCTTTACCTTTGTTTTGTAGGTTCCTTATTTAGTGATAGATTCATTTTATATTTTATATGTTTTGTAGGTCATCTTGGCTTTGCCGTTGTCAAGTTGGGCAGGCCCATGGCCCATGGCCCGTCCTGCCCTTAGCTTCAAATGTGTAGCCGTTGATCTGTGGTAGAAACAAGAAACATAATTATGATGTAAGGTTTGTGTCATTGACGGTTGATTAAACACATGTCAAGTTTGTTATAGACACGCCCTAGGGGTCAAGTGCAACTAGTTTGTCTTAGATGTGCCATTTAGCTCTTACGACATGCCTCTCAGAGAAAAAGAGAATCCAATGGATCGGTTTAATTCAAAGCCAAGATGACCTAGACACTTCATCTGCATTAAGATATGCAAAAATATAAAATGAATCTATCACTAAATAAGGAACCTACAAAACAAAGGTAAAGAGTTCATCTGTCCACTTTGTTGATGAAGTAGGGCATGACGGGCCATGGGACTGCCCAGCCCGATAAAAAGTAGGGCATGGGCCGGGCCGCAGCCCATGTCCTCATCTTGGGCCTGACGGCCCTTGGTTTGTCTGCCCTTGAGATTAGCTTCACACACACACATATATATATATATATAATAAGTCTAGAACTGACTCAGACCCTTTTCAGCTCTACAAGTATCCTTTTTTTTATCCAAATACATCATCCTTCTTCTACTAGGGTAAGGCTCTTTCTCATCAAATTTGACTTTTTAGTCAAAACTCTTGTTCTTTTTCTTTTTTGTTCATGACTTTTTCAAACCATCCACGTTCGACTTGTGCGCCTTTTTGAGGAAACAAAGAGACAGATTGCCACCACGTCTTCCTGCAAGGGGTTGGTTTCTTTGCCGAAGACCGATCCTCAGGTCGTCAAGCCCGTCACCATCTTCTACGATGAACTTTGGGTAACGGAGAATCAATTGGGTTTTCCTTGTTTTAATTTTATTTATGACATTGTCTTCCTTTTCTTTTCTTTTCTTGTTCTCGAGGAAGATTGAAGATGGATTCGGACGCGATGGTCTGGGAATCGTTGTCGTCACTGGTGTATGCGTTCCTGCGGACTTGCTTTTGTGTGCTTGGAAAACCATTCTAAGCTGGTCAATTTTGGAATTCCTTTCAGTCTAAATACACGCTCTACTTAAGAACCAATTTCTTTGAGAAATAATGTAGCTTTGCATTGCTTCTCCTGCATAAGGGACAAAAAGCAAGGGACAAAAAGCTATAAGCAAGTACTTAGAAGTTGAAAGTTTATATATAAGCTGTAAAGAACGTTAGGGTATGAATTATACCCGAGTTTAATGCAAAACTTGCAGTTTCCTTCTGCAAGTGGATATCTGCTTAAGTAAGCACATTTTGGTTAATCTATAAGCAAGTACTTAGAAGTCGATGGCTTTAAGCAGTAGAGGACTTTAGGCTATCAATCATACGCGAGTTTTAATAGGAATTGCAATTGTCTTCTGCAAGTGGGCATATACATAAAAACCACGCTTGGATGATCCATGTGGAGAACCAGCTTTTACGAGTATTTATATTCTTGTCCGCACTAATCGGTGCTCTGTGTTGTATCTGCTTGATGCTGCAAAAGACATGGCCTGTTATTGGGTATAACTTTCTCTTCTCTATCCTCAACTTGACGTACTACGAAGAAACCTGTTACATTTTCGGTTACTTATGCAGTTCCTCCTTATGTGGATGTGAATAATGGACCTTTGTAGAATACTATGTTGAAAAAATATAAAAGAAGCAAAGTAAACAAGCAAATGCAATGAAAATATTATTTTCATTAAATATGCATGGCTTTTCACCATGAAAATCATCATGAGTCTTAATTACATAATGCAAAGAAAGAGCTTAAATAGATGACATTAGCATCCATTTGACAATAAACATGGAAACTAAATCTGTTTTTGTAGAAAGATTTTCTTTTCCTTTATCATTTAATTTTGATTTATCTTGTTGGGATTCTTTTCTTCAATTTCTTTAGAAGTGGTTATCTTTCAACCTCATCGTTAACATTCTCCCTCAAATTGGATGATGGATCTGAAAATTCAAGTTGCTGTAGAACTTTGTAAAAACAGATCATTCCATCTCTTTGGTGGTGATTCGGCGAGCCTAAATTTGCTTCATGAAGTTTTGCTTCAAAAGGATCAAGTCCTTGCTTTGATGAAGAAGGCAGCGACCTCTTTGGTTGTTGCAGGCCATTTTTTGGCTTCGATCTTCTTCTCATACCCTGATACCATGTTGAAAAAACATAAAGGAGGCAAAATAAACAAGCAAATGCAATGAAAATATTATTTTCATTAAACATGCATGGTTTTTTACTATGAAAAGCCATCATGAGTCTTAATTACACAATGCAAAGAAAGAACTTAAATAGGCGACATTAGCATCCATTTAACGATAAACATGGAAACTAAGTCTGATTTTATAGAAAGATTTTATTTCCTTTTATCATTTAATTTTGATTTATCTTGTTGGGATTCTTTTCTTGAATCTCTTTAGAAGTGGTTGTCTTTCAATTTTATGGTTAACATACTAGCCTTTATTATTCTTATTGTTTTCAAACTAGTATCTTTATTGGAAGAGGTCAAAGTGAAGCTTGAAGACCCTAATAGTCGATAAATTTTTTAATAATAGTTTTTGGTTTCTTGGACCATCTCAGACATTGTCATTCCTCAGAATATAAATGATTCAGACCTAATTCAAATTCAGTGTTCATCGGATCTGACTCGATCAGATCTCCCAAAATCCCATTTGGATTTGAACCTAGACTTGACCTGGATTTTTAAACCAAATCTGGATCCCACAGTTAAGATCTAACTTTTTACATGCAATCGGGTAAGGTCCTCGTTGGATCTTAGATTTGGATAAAATAGCATGTGAATCTAATTGTGCATATTAGTTTTTATCAAATCCATCTATCTGGATCCTAATTCAGGTTGGAAAGTGGATAACTCTGGTCCTTGAATACCTAAATGATTAGTAAGTTCATGCATAAACCTTTTCTGTTGTTAGCCAAATCTATGTGGTGAAAGCTAAACCAGCAAGTCAACATGTAGGAGGGATTAGTTGACCACCAAGGAAAGAATTGCAAACAGAAGTAAAGAGAGTATGAATATCTAGTGATTGTTGTGTTGAGAACCCTCCCACAAAAAATTCTATGAAGGGCAACACTTGTGAACAGTTTCATTACTACAAACTTAAGCTAATATTTTATTTAAGGTCGACTTTCAGGAAAGGTCAACTGAGAAGATATTAACCCTGATATATTTCCTGTCTCACCTTCATGATCTTTTTTGTAGATAATCCTTTAAGACTCTTTTGATTGCCTGCATAACCTTTTAGTTCGTGAAATGTTCAACACTTTCTTCACTGTTGTAGGATATTTTTGCCATGATACTGAGGGATGAAAATTGGATCTCTCCTTTTTTTATTTTCTTCGCTAGATTTAGAGGGGAAGTATACTTTGATAAGAGTACACCCAGGGGTGCCTAGAAAGAAAAATGCATTGAAATCCTGAAAATATGCAGGTGGTTACTCCTGATCAAGTTTCTGCATTGTAGATGTTCACTCTACCTTTTTTCATAAAATGCTTTTCTGGAGTCTCTCCTCATTTAAAATCATGACGCAAAAATCAGAGATAGAACTGAGAGACAACTAAGCTATCAACGCTTGTTGTCATTATAAGCCATGGTCAACATATCTAGATGAAATTTTGGTATATATGTTCTGTTCTTTTCCCCACACCTATTTGAGAAAAGATTGTAGTGAACAAAAGATAAAGATTGACAGTTATATTCCAGTACCAGTATAGTCGAAGCTTTAAACCATTAGAGCCTCAAATCTGGTTTAATTTCCTTTCAACAGATCGCACTACATTATCTAAACTCCCAACTTTGATTTTTGGTTGTTCTAATCTTCACTTGCAACTTAAAATTGGAAGCATATCCATCTCAAGTTGACAAAAATAGTTATGAATGGGTGTATAAGAGAGAGGGAGGAAAAAAGTCCACCCATCTCAATGCCACAAGGAAGAGAAGTGTATTAGACAAAGGAGGAAAAGGGTCCATCCATCTCAATGACATACTCTTCATGGGAATCGAATGAGAGATGCATCTCCTCTTGCGCCTCCTGCCCAACCAGCTATGCTAAGTCTCTTCGGCAGAAACACGATTCTTTCTGTGTAATATTGCACAAGAGAAGGACCAGCACAAGAGATGTAGAAACTATTCCTCATGTTTAATTGGTAGCTTCTGAGTTCAGATCTAGTTTGGATCTTATCTGAGTTCTGATGTTATTTCAAACATAATTTATGATATCCACAGGTTTCTGATTGGCGACTGGTTTGAAATATATGAATCTCAGATCATAGGGGGAATTGGGTTTCTTGTGCAGGGAGGGAGTTTCCTAGCCAGCTTCCCCCAATAGGTTTCACATGGTAAAACCAGCGAGAACAAAAGCTGGAGAAATGGGCCTCTCCAAACAGGAAAAGAGGTCCTCAGGAAAAAAAAAAAAAAAGGGGGCCAGCAAAGAAACCTAAAAGAAGGCTCTCAAAACCCTCTTTTATCCGGAAAACAGCAAAAACATAACACTCGAAGCTCTTAGATCTCATGCCCTTGCTGAATTAGAATTAGCACCAAGAAAAAAGAATAAAAAAATGCTCTTAATTATCCAGCATCAACTAAGGTGGGCACCTAGTCCGGGAATATATATATCTATATATATATATATATATATATATATATATATATATATATATATATATA
The DNA here is from genome assembly GCF_008831285.2 of Nymphaea colorata. Classification (NCBI taxonomy): domain Eukaryota; kingdom Viridiplantae; phylum Streptophyta; class Magnoliopsida; order Nymphaeales; family Nymphaeaceae; genus Nymphaea; species Nymphaea colorata. The sequence goes on from NC_045140.1 coordinate 18,118,771, forward strand.
TATATATATATATATATATATATATATATATATATATATATATACTGCCGTAACGCAATCAAGCTGCTCCAAAAATATATAAACAAGAAACTGAGTTGGCAAACAAAACTCTAATGTCGATAACAACAAAATCCAAACCTAACTACAACATGTCTAGACAGTCCACAATAATAAGTTAACTCCAAAAACATGTTGATGAAGTTATTCCTACATCATTCTCTTTGTACTGACTAAGATTTTTTGGCTTCAATCAATCTAGTATGAAGTTGGTCATTAAGACGACATTTGATAACAGCCTAACAGGAATATCGTGTTCTTTGGACTGTAAGGTCCATGAATGTGTCCCAATTTAGGATAACTTCACTGAACGTTACATTCTAAGGGACACAGCTTTCCTGTCACCGAATGTCCTCCATGGCTCACTTCCATCATAGACCATCTTCTCACACAGGAAGAGGGGGCCCTCCCTCTAGCTTTATTATTGAATGAAGGTCTCGTTTTGTCATCACGCATCTTCTCCTCAATGCTTGTCGCTACTCCACGGCTGATCGGAGAGTTGCTTGCCCTTGTATTTGGAACAGACGTCCTTCCCAAGTAATAATGATCTCTTCTTATGTTTTTGCTTGGTCAACTGGGTTCATAGGAAGTAACTCATCTCCTCAAAAGAAAATAAAATAAAAGTTCGAAGTTCAAACTAATATATATCCATTTTATTAGTCCTTTTTAACTTTCAAATCTACTTACGTATACAGGTTTAGGCAATGACGATTCAACAAGAATTTAAATAGACATTATTCGAAATGTCATTAGGTTGTATTCGAATTTGGATGGATTTAAATAGACATTTGATCGGTCAGATTTGAATTCAATTTCAATTTCAAACAGATATCTTATATTCAATGTCCATACATCTTGAAAATCTAACATATAATAATGTGGTTCAAATTCAGTTGTGCATTAAAAATTCGGATTTGGATTCCAATGTGAAAATTAAAAGTTGGTTTCAAGTTGGATTTCATATTGCAAAAAATCCCATGATATTGGGTTTGATAAGAATTGGGTTTCAGATAAACAATGGGCTACAACAGGCTTGGTGGCGTGGGTTAAGGGGCATGAAACCTGGTCTGACCCAAAATGGAGGAGGACCAGGATAATGGTGGCTAGCAAATTGTGAGACCATCTTCACCAATGAAACACACAAGCTTGGCTTTGACACCAAATGGATCCAAATAGCGTAAGTCACAAGGAAATCTAAATCGTCGCCACTCATATGCTATCAATAAGCTGCTGAAAAGATCACTGAACAAGAACAAAGTCGTAGGCAAAAGCAAACCTTTAATCTCATCTGGATAATAGCATGAAAACGAATTCCAAATCAAATACCGAAAACCAAAGTAACTCAAACGTATCCAAACAATCCAAAATAGCAAACTAGATCCAAAAAGACGTGTGGATGAAGCTGCTTTTATTGCATCACATCCTCTTTTCTCAGTTCTCACCTAATCCTCCCAAGAAGAGCAAACCAGTGGTCTAATAATTGATAGAGGTGTCAGCAAATCTAATTTGGATATAATATTTGACCGAATTGCTTAAAAAATTGAATGTGGAATAAATTTCTCATCCGATTAAGAAATCAAATCAAGTTCAAATTTAAGAAATAACATTTGATCAGACATCTGATGAGGTTTGGCTCGGATTTCATGTACATTTTAAAAGTCTGTTATTAACATATCATAAAGCTGTTTAGATTCAATCTAGAAATTGGATTCAAATTCTGTTGTGAGTTCAAAGATCGGATTTGAATTGTGAATTCAGATTCGAATATGGTGTAGACTTTTATTTATTTATATTGGAACCCAAATTCGAATCTGAATATGTGAACACCTGGGGAAAAAAACATTTGATTAAAAGTACATCGAGTTCCAATCAAATCCATTAGCACTCCTAACAATTGAGAATTGGAAGCAGTACCACTTACCAAACAGACGCTACTTTCTGGAAATGGATGAACTTGTCTTTAGCTCGTCATAGATACAAGCCAAGTGCGAATGATCTTTTAAGTGCATTATCTTGAGCTAAACAATCTTTGGGGTCCATTTGGAGATTATCCATAACTTTACCAGATTATAAAAATAAGCATGCCATAATATATATATATATATATATATATATATATATATATATATATATATATATATATATATATATATATATATATATATATATATATATCGTCATTGTATGAGCCTATTGATGTCCTTTAATTTAAATATTATATCAAGTATCCTAACCTGGTGGGTGAAGCACTTGTTAGTAAGAAAATTATTTTGTCATACATCAAATGGAATTGCAAATTGGCCAAATAATCAAGTTTCTGCCATCCGCTTTAAATAATGCATTCGTATTTCTTTCCTAAACTTTGGGGTCCATTGGACAGTCCTGCGCACGTAAATTTTTTTGTAGAACTAATGATGCATTGAGTAGTCCCAACTACGTTTGAACAACAGACAGAAGCATAGTTGGTTTACTTGAATCCGAAACTTAATAAAGATATCCAAACTATAATCTGCCGACATTGTAAACGCTTTGTAATTTGAACAAGATTCTTGCATATATATATATTTTTTTGTTGTCCTGTTAAGACATCAAACATTTGTATAAAAGTCTTGGTTTAACTTACGTTTTTGTCAAATATATTTTAATTCGAGCTCTTTCTTCTCTGCTAGCCGATGCCATGAATGTTCAACCTTAATTGAAGGAGCTACAGGCAAAAATGATTAACCCCGCAAGGGTGTCATTCAAGATGACCGAACCTGACAAACTAACTGCTTTATTTGGCTGAGCCTGGCTCATGTACTTGATTTATTCTTTCATAAATCAAATATTTATCATGATAGATATATTAACAACCCACTGTTCATAAATGAGGTTTGAAGGTTCTCTCATTTTCTCATGCTATCGGGATAGCATCAGCCATGGCAGCGGCATACCTTTCCAACTTAACTACCATTTCCTCTACTTCAGAAGTCATAAATTGTATCGACATCAATAATAATGACAACGATATAACCCTAAAATAAAAAATATAAAGCAGAGCTCCCATAGGAAGACAAAATGGACAAAACATCATTTTTTTATTTTTTTTCTTCATGAAGAGGCGACTTGGTGTATTTTGAGTAAAAAATTCTCCCAATCTCACCTCTTATTTTAGATTTGAAGCTTCTTATGAGGGGGGAGATAATCTTAAGCGGGAGATATTATCGGAATTAGGGGTTAAAGTATTATGCCTCCACCACCGTTTGTAGTTCAGAACAACAACGTACAAACTGATGAGAAACTTTTATCTGCCTCTCAAAACAATAGACCCTTCCCACATCTGGATCCGATTTAAAAACGGGCCTTGGATACAAATCCAAATCCATGAATTGGCCAAAAAAATCCAACTGGGACGGAAGGCCGATGCCGTCCGACGGGAAGATACCCAGAATGCCCTCATCAGCGGACCGTGGATATCAGCCTCAGAGCCCCACCCGAGCCACAAGCCTCGGATACAAACCAAATCCGGACCAATTTCAACCGTTGGATCGCTCCACATGTACGGACACCTTCAAGGCACGGCGGCTGACAGCGTTAGGCTCGTCGGCAGGGCGGGCGCTACAGCGTGAGGACCGTCCGATCGCTCCACGTGTAAATCATCCGGGACTCGTGAAATAACCGGGTTCTGCCCCGGCCTGCCTATATAAGGCTGGGCGAGGCGTTAATTTGCGACCTCCCGAAAAAGCGAGCTAGTGGCCTTTCCGCTTTTCTGTGTCATCGTCGTCCTCTATCCTTTCCCTTCCCTCGCCCTTGTCTCATCCTCCCCCTCCCTCTGAGAAATTTCCGATCCGAATCTAGCCGGTATATACTGCCGTTGTCATGTCGTCTCAATTTGCAATGGTTGCGCCCGAGCCCGCTGACGGTTCTGATCTCCGGTCGAAGCAGGCGGCGGATGGGAAGACGAGAAGCGAAGTTGGAAACACGGCCGTACGAGAGCTCGGGAGGAAGAAGAGGGTAGGGATTCTCTCTCTTGCTCTGCATTCCTGTCCGTCTTTCTTTTTATTGGGGATTTCCGTTAGTTGGCTGCTAGGGTTTAGGAAGGGTGGAAGGTTCGATTTCTTGTTGCTTGGATTTGGGATTGGGGCTTATTATGTGTTATTTTGGGGGGCCCCTTCTTCCATTTCTTCTTTGGTGTCTCTCTAAATTTTATGGTCCTTTTCTCAGACAAATCGGTCGGCGAAACTGAAACAATGCAAACTTGACGCAAAGAGGGAACAATGGCTTTCTCAAGGTGCGGTACCTACGTTTCCTTTCCCTCCTCCTCCTCCTCCTCGTCTTCTACTTCTTATTTGCATATTTAGGGCGTCGTGTTGGAGAGATTGTGTATGTGAGTTCTAGGATTTTGTGTGGACAGTTAGGGATAAAGGGCAGAGAGATGTCAACTGTGGTTCTTCTCCCTCGTCGGAAAGGAGTGGCTCACCGGATAACTTCGATAACCGGCATGCAACAGACGGGTTGGAGTTTCACGACAATGACGTGGGTTCGCCGCTAACTAGCTCAGAGAGTAGGGTGGTCGGAAATATTCACTCTGTCTCGGGGCAGGAGCGGCCTGGAACCAGTAGCAGTAGTACCAGTTTCTCGGGGAGTGCTGATGTGAGCGATGATGATGGAAGCTTTGATGATTGGGAAGCTATTGCCGATGCGCTTGGGATGGATGATTTACGGAAGCCACCTAGCGAGCCTTCTGTTGGCGAGGGTGCGATCGCGGACCCTCTCCCAGAGCACAGAGATTTGCTGAGGAACTCAACTTGCTATTCGTCAGAGGTTGCTTCTAAGGGAATTCTTAGACCGGAATATAAGGGGAAATCAAGTTGTTTTGAGAAGAATCAGATCGACCGTGCAACCGCATGCAGAGCATGGCGACCTGATGATGCTGCTCGTCCGCCTTCACTACCAACACTTACTAAGCAGATGAGCTTTCCGGCTCAGTCAGAGAGGCATTCTTCTCGAGGTTCTATCAATTGGGGGAGCATCGGGATTGTTTCTCAGCAACCATCCAATTGCCCCATTTGTTATGAGGATCTAGATCTCACTGACTCAAGCTTCCTTCCCTGTTCATGTGGTTTCCGCCTTTGTCTCTTCTGCCACAAGAGGATCCTTGAGGTGGATGGACGGTGCCCTGGTTGTAGGAAGCATTATGTGCCTGTAGATGAGCATATAAGAACATCTGTGCCACCAATTTGGTTGTCTCGTTCTTGCAGCATGCAAATGAGATCGTAGGGTCACCTGATCGTGGCTATTCTTGTAGTGGTCTGGGTGTATATGCAATATGGCGTGTCTTGTGTTCTCACAGAGATGTGAATACAGTCTAGGGGTTTGAAAGTGCTTGAAGACAGTTGGGAGAATCCTTACATATTTCTTATTTCCTGCTCTACGTAGTACATATGTTGGTATGAGTGGTGTCTATTGCTTTTAGCAATCTGTGACTATACGAGTGATAGTATATATCCTTGCAGAGAGGACCAATAATCCGACCAACTTCAATCAGATGATTCTGTGACCTTGTTATTTTCTTTAAGTCTAAATTTTGTCATATTAAAGTTGCTTCAAGGTAACCTTGGTTGGATTTGCAATTATGTTTAGCTGCGAGATCTTTTCTTCTTTCGAAGGATCGCAAAATGCAGACATGGTAGTTGTGGCACAAAGTTGGCATTTTTTTACTAATCTTTCTTCTGATACATTCGTATTATCAATTTAGATTGGAACTTCTCCTTTTTCATACTCGAGGAATTCAATTTATTCATGCAATTACGCATTGCCTTATAAGCATAAAAGCCATCCACTGTCTTGATAAATGTAAGGTTGGAAAGTGGTAGTTTCAATATCTGGTGCTTACAACCATGTGTTGGAAGAATTCTCCTGCAGCTTTTTCTTCTGAATGATTGTGTTTCCTTTCCTTGTTCTGGAGATGGTTATCAAAAAGCAACTTTTTAGGCTCATTTTTGTCATATGATTCTAATGGATAAAAATACTAATTTATATATTTCACAGACACGTGTTTTTGCATACATGTAAATGCAGGATTCCATTTACCTGTATCTAATGTTTGTCCTCAGTTACGAAATGTTTTTTTATTGTCAATGTAAGTAAACACCGTTTTCTTTAGTTCATTATAGAAGTTAATGGGGTTACATCTGGGGCACCCTTTAGTTGGTCATAGGTTGAGAATCACAGGCTTATTGGGTCTCATATTCGTCGGAGAGAGCTAAGTTATAAGCTTCCCCCTTCTCTCTCTCTCTTATTGTTTTGTACCTCTTATTTTTTAGCTTTTGAGGAGCAATCCTTTGCAACTTTCAAGGTCTTGAGTATTGCAGGGAAAATCAAATGTAACCACAGCAATGTAATAATCAGTTGCAGGTAAAAATGAACAGAAATGGTTATGACATAGAAAAACCGAAGACAAGATTACTTGTCTTGTCTCCAAGCATACCTCAGAGAATGACCTGTCTCCTAATTAGTTGTTATTTTGGATTATAAGCCTCTATGTTTACTTTGTTATCTTTTTCGAGTTTGGCAGTTTATGAACCCTACTGTGCAATTATGTCTATTCCAGTTTGCTTACCCATCTTTTCTGGTATACTATAGTGCATGAAGAATTGTGGTCTTTCGTTTCTCATGAAGTTTGGTCCATTAGCAGGTATGCTTCACTTGCTTTTTGCATATCAAGTTGCATCTAGCCGGTGGTGATACTATGGCTTATGTTTGGAGGAAAGTATTGCATTTGAATATGATAAGAACTTGTCTGCCTCTTTATCCATCGTTCCTTTTCTGTTGTTTTTGGTCAGGAACGGGAGATTCAGCTCCTGTTGCTGTTTCTGCTTGTGATGTAACGGGTGCTTTCTCTTCTTTCCTTACTGCTTTTTTGAACATCATGATGTTCATATATATGTATGGCTGGACCAAGAGCATGATTCAAGATAAAGATCTCGGAGTGGTGAAATAGTGAGGTTCATGAGACATCGTTAACCAGTAACCCAAAGAACAGGCTGCCTGTTTTTCCAACGGTTGATGGTTATCTCGATGCATAGTTTCTTGATAGAACCAGGGGGTGCTTCAGTGCTGGACATCAAATTTGTTTGGATTGGCAAACGAGTGGAAGGCTTCTATCTATGAGATCACTTCGGTCAGTGTTATTCCGAGGCTGATATTGGATAAATCCCAATTCAGTCTACCGAGAATAGATGTGAAGAAAAAGTGGGAAACATTGATAGGTAATTTAATTATGTACGGTAATTTGGATGGGTGACAAATTGTGGATAATGTAAAGTGGGAGAGCATTGAATTATTCAAACTTGTCATTGTTTTGAGTTATATTTTGGACACTGAAATTCTTTCTAAACATGTTTAGCTTGTTTCTGTAGCAGATTTTGTATCTTAAATAGCTTTTTTGTTTTATAAGAAAGTCAGAAAGGCGCAGGAAGGACAAATCCAGTTCTACTGGTTGTTTCTGACCCTTAAAGTTTCTCCCAACGTTGGCTTTGTCAATGAACGCTGCCCATGGCAACTGCCAACTGATGCTGATTGCTCCTATGAAAGTTAAAGCCCCTTCCTACTGGACCCATCATTTCCGGGGGTTTCTTTTTTCATGTTTTGCGACTTCACTTGAGCTTGCTCTGTATAAATACATGACGATAGCGC